>NC_089220.1:70215397-70815397 GCF_963924675.1 Phocoena phocoena | reverse complement strand
CTGTTTGGGTTCATCTTGTTTGGGACACTCTGTGCTTTTTGTACCTTGGTATCTGTTTCCTTCTTTAGTTTTGGGAAATTTTCAGCCATAATTTCTTCAAAAACATTTTTGATTCCCTCTTCTCTCTCTTCTTCTGGAATCCCTATTATGTGTCTGTCAGCATGCTTTATGTTATGCCACAAATCTCATTTGTTGCTTTTGCTTTTCTGTACATTTGTTTTCCTGTTTGCTGTTCCGATTGGGTGATTTCTCTTATTCCATCTTCCAGATCACTTACTGATTCTTCTGTGTCATTTATTCTGCTAGTCATTGCCTCTAGATTTGTTTTTATCTCAGCAGTTGAATTGTCTAATTTTGATCAGTTCATCTTTATGGTTTCCAGTTCCTTGTTACAGTTATCTGCACTTGTATCGATAATCTTTCTTAATTCCTTTAGCATTTTTATTACCTCCTTTTTTGAACCCAGGGTGTAGTAGACTGGTGAAGTTTGTTTCATTACTTGTTCTTTAGAGGATTTTTCTCTTGTTATTTTAGTTTGGGGTAGTTTCTCTGCTTTTTCATTTTATTTCACTTTCTCTATGAATTTAGGAGAAACTGTTATATATTGTGGTTTTGAAGGAGTGTTTTTACATGGGAGCATCTCTGTGTAGACTGTGTGTGTCCAATATTTTTGGTGTGAGGGCTGGTTTTGGTATGGATGCCAGCCACATCTTTCCTCAGAGCATGCTGCCCTTTACCTCCTTGATATGTGGTGTGATTATTATTGTGGTGTCCGGACCCTGCACTGGATGTGAGGCCTCCTCTTTGCTCTGTGGCTGTCACCGGCCAGTTGAGAGCAGGGTTTGCTCCCCAGTTGTTGGAGTAGACAGGGTTGTATTTGATCAGGCTCTGTTGCCCTTGAGTGCATGCCCTGCCCCAAAGAAGGTGAATACTGAAGCAAGTGAGGGCCATGCACTTACAGTGAACCTATGCATCACCCATGGAAGTGTCTGTGGTTCCACCCAGAAGCAGCCCAACATGATGTCCCTTTCCCCCTTGTGCTCATCCCAGGTTTAATGCAAGGCTCTGATGTGGAGTAGGATGGGGCTCATGGCCGGGGCACCGTGGCTCCAGGAATCAAGGTGGGTGTGCTGCCACTTGGAATCTGAGCTGCCTTTGTGGTAGAGCTCTCCCATAACCTGTCCACCCTAGATCTGTTGCCAGGCTGCTGGGGAGTGGTGTGGGTGGAGCCAGAAATGAACGGCTGTGTACTCCTGCCCAGGGCCTGTCCACCCAAGCCCCTGTATATGTTCCTGTGGTACTGCTCAGTGCCTGCGCCAACAATGTCTGCCATGGCCGAGCCCGCCCTCACCTTGCACGTACTGACAGTGGGCTCCATGGCCAGAGCTGCTGTGTGTGTGTGCCGACAATGGGCTCTGTGGCTCCCCCAACTCCTCAACCCCACCCCAGGCACTCCAGGCTGCCTTTGAGCAGCTAGATCGAGTCCTCTCTCAGGGCTCTCCTGCCTTAGATTCAGCACTTAGACGCTGCAGATTCTTGTGGCGCCACCCTGTGCACACACTGATAATGTCTTCCTAGTTCATTCCGCCACCCCCGTGTTTGCACTGACAGTGGTCTGTGTAGTTCTGTTCGGATCACACCCCGGGCCCCTCGGTCTGTCTCTGTGCAGCTAAACCGAATCTCTGCCCTGATCTCATGCCAGTCTATGGTGTAGAGATAGTGAGACCAGGACATTCATCCCTTTAGAGTGGGAAGTGCACAAGGTGGCACCCACTATCACGAGTCTCTCTCCACCCCGATTATTAGCAAGCCAGCATGTGTGCACTCCTCACAAGTAGAGTTTAGACTTCTCCCACCTTTTTGTCTGTCTCAGCATGTTTCCCAGCAGGTAAGGGGCTTCTCAAGGCTAGGGAAGTGTGCAAGGTGGCAACCACCATCAAAAGTCTCTCTCCACCCAGATTACTAGGAAGCCAGCATGTGTGCACTCCTCACTAGTAGAGTTTAGACTTCTCGCACCTCTTTATCTGTCCCAGCATGTTTCCCAGCAGGTAAGGGGCTTCTCAAGGCTAGGGTTCATGGTGTAGATTTTCTCTTTCTTACAGATCCCTCCCAGGGGTGCTGGTCCCAACTTGATACCTTTTTTCTTTTTTTCCTTCCTACCCAGTTGCATGGAGATCTTTGTTGTAGCTTTGGTTGTATAGGAGGTCAGTTTCCAGTTATTCTTCTATAAGAATTGTTCCACATGTAGATGCATATTTGATGTATTTGTGTGGGAGTTGAACTCCACATCCTCCTATTCTCCTACATTGATCCCCCTCCTGACTTACTCTTTTAGCCTTTTTTTGGTTTTTTATCTCTGTTGTACTAAATAATATGCATATATTGATATTTCTTGATGTATTCGTTTTAATCACAGTTTATTGATTTCCTCTTAGGAAGATCAGGATTTCACTTTCTTTCCATCTCAACATCCCACCACATCCTTTAAAAAATTGATTTCAGTAAAAATTTCTGGTCAAATTAATTGTGAGTCTTTATATTATTTGAGAATGCAAATATTATTCACTGCTAAGCAAAGTTGTATAAAATGTATGTTTTATCACCAGTCTTTGTTTTTCTTGAAATTAATATTTGCCTCATTTGTTATTTCCTTAGTTTTCTATGTACCTATTTTATGCATTATCAATCTATTAACAACGTTATTTTCCAAAAGCTCTATTACACTAGAGGCTATATCATTTCCATTTTCCCTTAAAGACCATATTTTATCCTATTGTGCCAGCCTAAGCCATTTGCTTTCTAAGAGTGCTCTGCCTTTGGGGCCTTCTGTCCTTTGGAGACTTTTTTTACTTTCTTTCTTCTTTTAGATCTTATTTTCTCTTTCTCAGTTTATTCCCTTGTTTATCTGGAGCACATCTTCCAGTAGTTTCATAGAAAGGAAAAATAGGCTATAAATTTCTTGAACTTATCATGTCTAAACATGAATTTATTTTACTCTTCCAAATAATTCATAAATGAGCTGAATGAAATATCCTAAATTGAAAGTCTTTTTTTTTTTTTTCAGAATTGTGATGGTATTAGTCAATGGTTTTCTGGCTCTTGTAGAGAATTTCTGTGATATGTGATTCCTGTTCCTTTGTGTGGAACCTTGTTTCACTCTGTGATGATTTTAGAAACTTTTCTTTATCCTTTACATGTGCAAAATTCAAGATGGTATGCTTTGTTGTAGGATTTCTTTATTTCATTTTGCAAGACACTCCATCAGCTGTTTATATTTGTAGACACATGTCTATCATTTATAGGAAATATTGTTGCATTATTTCTTTGATAATTTTCTTTCATCTGTTTTTATTAGTCTCATTTAATTTCTATTACTAATATAATGAAAGTCTTGAATAGTCTTTTAAATTTTTTAAAGATGTATTCTCTTTGAATTTTAATATCTATCTTTCTGTTCTAAAATCTGGGACTTATCCTTGACTTTACTTTCCATCCCCACATTTTAAAAAATTTCAGTGTTATATTTTAAATTTTCAGCATATATCTCATGTTATCTAATTGTACTTTATTTTAGTATTATTATTTTATTAATTTAACATTTTACTTTTTCTCTTCTCTTACCATGGCCTGACAAGGCTCTGCATAAGCTGGCATCAGGTTTTTGTACAACTCATTCTTTTCATACTTCAAACCATATTTTATTTTTTCTTTTTACTTTTTTTGTGGTAAGCGGGCCTCTCACTGTTGTGGCCTCTCCCGTTGCAGAGCACAGGCTCCAGATGCACAGGCTCAGTAGCCATGGCTCACAGGCCCAGCCGCTCCGTGGCATGTGGGATATTCCCGGACCGGGGCACGAAACTGTGTCCCCTGCATTGGCAGGCGGACTCTCAACCACTGCGCCACCAGGGAAGCCCTCAAACCATATTTTAAAAGACACCTCCTCAGTTCCCTTTATAACAATTTATATTTGAATTTGTAATGACTTGTTCATTTTTCACTTGTTTATTATCTCTTTATCTCTGCTAGGCTGTTTTTGATGGTAAAACTATCTTTTATTAATTACTATATATTCTTAGCCATGTATAATGCTTGGGACGTAATCAATTATTGGTTAGTGCTGATGAGAAGGAAATTAAAATGGTACAGAGTAGGAAAGAATGTGTTAGAGGACATAATAATCATATCAAATGAATGTTATATTAGTAGAAATTGAATATACTAAATCAGTGGGTATAGGAAAACCTATACTTGTCATAGGTTTTATAGATTATAAAGAATCAGAAAATGTAAAAAAGCAGAAAGCCAGAGTGCTTAGATTCTTCATCCCTCAATAAAGATGTGAAGCAAGAATGCAATTTTTGTTTTATCAAGTGGGGCAGAGGGCCCAGTAGAAATGAAACTGGAATGAACTGTGTAGGTCCAACTCAAGAGTTGGTCTGGCTAGGAGACCCCATCCTCATAATAATAGTATTAGGAGGAAAACGCTTCTTTCAAATGAAGTAAATTGTATTAAAGTATGCAGTACCAAGAGGTCATGCTAGCTTCACTTTGGAATAACCTTTGGGGAAGAAATTATGAGCAGTTTTGGCAGAACATAAGAAAATGATCTTGGTTATAAATAAGGTATTGTGCTGAGCTTGAAATCCAGGGAGGTTCTTGGTCCCTTAGACTCAGTGTAACTCCTGTGGATGCTTTTGTAATCAGTGTAAAGAAAGCATATTACTTCATCACTTTTCCTTGGTTCCATTGTTCTTTTTTTCGTGGAAGGAAACCCCTTGGCTGGAGGACATTAAGATTTATTTTTCTCATTTTTCTGATGCTTTTGTAAAATAGTTTGGGCTAAGAGCAATTGTAGCAGCTATTTTCTTAGCTTCCTGCTGCCACCATGGACATTAACCCTGCATAAGGAGTTAAAACAGGTAGACGGGAGCAACTATCAAAAAGATATGTTGAATTGATTCAGAAAGGTATCATATTATGTATTTGTCCAGCAGGAAGCTGCATGAGCTCGTGAAGGTCATTTCAGCTCTGAGTGCATTAGCTCTCTGAGAACTGTAAAATTTGCAATGTGATGTATATAGGGCTTCTGCAGAAAAAGTGTCATGAGGGACAATAGAGTAGAATGGATCATTACCAAGACAGAATATAAAAAGGAGTCCTGAGGTTGAACTAAATGGATGGCAGAAGGAGGTTGTGGCATTATAATATTTTGGTTATCACCAGGACCCAAAACACAGTAAGAGGCTCAAGAATCTTTTTTTTTTCTTAACACCTTTATTGGAGTATAATTGCTTTACAATGGTGTATTAGTTTCTGCTGTATAACAAAGTGAATCAGGTATACATAAACATATATCCCCATATCTCCACCCTCTTGTGTCTCCCTCCCACGCTCCCTATCCCACCCCGCTAGGTGGTCACAAAGCACGGAGCTGATCTCCCTGTGCTATGCGGCTGCTTCCCACTAGCTATTTTACATTTGGTAGTGTATATATGTCCATGCCACTCTCTCACTTCGTCCCAGCTTACCCTTCCCCCTCCGCGTGTCCTTAAGTCCACTGTCTATGTCTGTGTCTTTATTCCTGTCCTGTCTCTAGGTTCTTCAGAACCTTTTTTTTTTTTTTTTTAGATTCCGTATATATATATGTGTTAGCATACAGTATTTGTCTTTCTCTTTCTGACTTACTTCACTCTGTATGACAGTCTCTAGGTCCATCCACCTCATTACAAATAACTCAATTTCATTTCCTTTTATGGCTGAGTAATATTCCATTGTATATATGTGCCACAACTTCTTTATCCATTCATCTGTCAGTGGACACTTAAGTTGCTTCCATGTCCTGGCTATTGTAAATAGAGCTGCAATGAACATTGTGGTACATGACTCTATTTGAATTATGGTCTTCTCATGGTATATGCCCAGTGGTGGGATTGCTGGGTCATATTGTGGTTCTATTTTTAGTTTTTTAAGGAACCACCATACTGTTCTCCATAGTGGCTGTACCAATTCACATTCCCACCAGCAGTGCAAGAGGGTTCCCTTTTCTCCACACCCTCTCCAGCATTTACTGTTTGTAGAATTTTTGATGATGGCCATTCTGACTGCTGTGAGGTGATACCTCATTGTAGTTTTCATTTGCATTTCTCTAATGATTAGTGATGTTGAGCATCCTTTCATGTGTTTGTTGTCAATCTGTATATCTTTGGGGAAATGTCTGTTTAGATCTTCTACCCATTATTTGAACGGGTTGTTTGATTTTTGGATATTGAGCTGCATGAGCTGCCTGTATATTTTGGAGATTAATCCTTTGTTAGTTGCTTCATTGGCAAATATTTTCTCCCATTCTGAGGGTGGTCTTTTCATCTTGTTTATATTTTCCTTTGCTGTGTAAAAGCTTTTAAGTTTCACTAGGTCCCATTTGTTTATTTTTGTTTTTATTTCCATTACTCTAGGAGATGAGTCAAAAAGGATCTTGTGATGTATATCACAGAGTGTCTGCCTGTGTTTTCCTCTAAGAGTTTTATAGTATCTGGCCTTACATTTAGGTCTGTAATCCATTTTGTGTTTATTTTTGTGTATGGTGTGAGGGAGTAATTTCATTCTTTTACATGCAGCTGTCCAGTTTTCCCAGCACCATGTATTGAAGAGGTTGTCTTTTCTCCATTGTATATTCTTGCCTCCTTTATCAAAGATAAGGTGACCATGTGTGTGTGGGTTTATCTCTGGGTTTTCTATCCTATTCCACTGATCTATATTTCTGATTTTGTGCCAGTACCATACTGTCTTGATTACTGTAGCTTTGTAGTGTAGTCTGAAGTCAGGGAGCCTGATTCCTCCAGCTCTGTTTTTCTTTCTCAAGGTTGCTTTGGCTATTTGGGGTCTTTTGTGTTTCTATACAAGTTGTGAAATTTTTTGTTCTAGTTCTGTGAAAAATGCCACTGGTAGTTTGATAAGGATTGCATTGAATCTGTAGATTGCTTTGGGTAGTATAGTCATTTTCACAATGTTGATTCTTCCAATCCAAGAACATGGTAAATCTCTCCATCTGTTTGTATCATCTTTAATTTCTTTCATCAGTGTCTTATAGTTTTCTGCATACAGGTCTTTTGTTTCCTTAGGTAGGTTTCTTCCTAGGTATTTTATTCTTTTTGTTGCAATGGTAAATGGGAGTGTTTTCTTAATTTCTCTTTCAGATTTTTCATCATTAGTGTATAGGAATGGAAGAGATATCTGTGCATTAATTTTATATCCTGCTACTTTACCAAATCCATTGATTAGTTCTAGCAGTTTTCTGGTAGCATCTTTAGGATTCTCTAAGTCTAGTATCATGTATTCTGCAAACTTTGATGGCTTTACTTCTCCTTTTCCATTTTGGATGCCTTTAATTTTTTTTCTTCTTTGATTGCTATGGCTGGAACTTCCAAAACGATTTTGAATACTAGTGGTGAGAGTGGGCAACCTTGTCTTGTTCCTGATCTTAGTGGAAATGGTTTCAGTTGTTCACCATTGAGAACAATGTTGGCTGTGTGTTTGTCATATATAGGCTTTATTAGATTGAGGTTAGGGTTTTTATCATAAATCGGTGTTGAATTTTGTCAAAAGCTTTTTCTGCATCTATTGAGAACATCATATGGTTTTTCTCCTTCAATTTGTTAATATGGTTTATCACGTTGATTGATTTGCATATATCAAAAAATCCTAGTATTCCTGAGATAAACCCCCCTTGATTATGGTTTATGATCCATTTAATGTGCTGTTGGATTCTGTTGGCTAGTATTTGGTTGAGGATTTTTGCAGCTATGTTCATCAGTGATATTGGTCTGTAGTTTTCTTTTTTTGTGACAACTTTGTTTGGTTTTGGCATCAGGGTGATGGTGGTCTCATAGAATGAGTTTGGGAGTGTTCCTCCTTCTGCTATATTTTGGAAGAGTTTGAGAAGGATAGGTGTTAGCTCTTCTCTAAATGTTTGATAGAATTCGCCTGTGAAGCCATCTGGTCCTGAGCTTTTGTTTGTTGGAAGATTTTTAATCACAGTTTCAATTTCAGTGCTTGTGATTGGTTTGTTTATATTTTCTATTTCTTCATGGTTCAGTGTCGGGAAGTTGTGCTTTTCTCAGAATTTGTCCATTTCTTCCAGATTGTCCATTTTATTGGCATACAGTTGCTTGTAGTAATCTATCATGATCCTTTTTATTTCTGCAGTGTCAGCTATTACTTCTCCTTTTTCATTTCTAGTTTTATTGATTTGAGTCTTCTCCCTTTTTTTCTTGATGAGTCTGCCTAGTGGTTTATCAATTTTGTTTATCTTCTCAAAGAACCAGCTTTTAGCTTTATTGATCTTAGCTATTGTTTCCTTCATTTCTTTTTCATTTATTTCTGATCTGATCGTTATGATTACTTTCCTTCTGCCAACTTTGGGTTTTTTTTGTTCTTTCTCTGATTGCTTTAGGTGTAAGGTTAGGTTGTTTATTTTTGATGTTTCTTGTTTCTTGAGGTAGGATTGTATTGCTATAAATTTCCCTATTAGAACTGCTTTTGCTGCATCCCATAGGTTTTGGGTCGTTGTGTTTTCATTGTCATTTGTTTCTAGGTATTTTTTGATTTCCTCTTTGATTTCTTCAGTGATCTCTTGGTTATTTAGTAGTGTATTATTTAGCCTCCATCTGTTTTTATTTTTTTACAGATTTTTTTCCTATAACTGATACCTAGTCTAATAGCATTGTGGTCAGAAAAGATACTTGATACGATTTCAGTTTTCTTACATTTACCAGGGCTTGATTTGTGACCCAAGATATGATGTACCCTGGAGAATGTTCCATGCGCACTTGAGACGAAAGTGTATTCTGTTGTTTTTGGATGGAATGTCCTATAAATATCAAATAAGTCCATCTTGTTTAATGTATCATTTAAAGCTTGTGTTTCCTTATTATTTTCATTTTGTGTGATCTGTCCATTGGTGAAAGTGGGGTGTTAAAGCCCCCTACTATTATTGCGTCACTGTCGATTTCCCCTTTTATGGCTGTTAACATTTGCCTTAAGTATTGAGGTGCTCCTACGTTGGGTGCGTAAATATTTACAGTTGTTATATCTTTTGGATTGATCCCTTGATCATTATGTAGTATCCTTCTTTGTCTCTTGTAATAGTCTTTATTTTAAAGTCTATTTTGTCTGATATGAGACTTGCTACTCCAGCTTTCTTTTGATTTCCATTTGTATGGAGTATCTTCTTCCATCCCCTCACTTTCACTCTGTATATGTCCCTAGGTCTGAAGTGGGTCTCTTGTAGACAACATATATATGGGTCATGTTTTTTGTATCCACTCAGCCAGTCTATGTCTTTTGGTTGGAGCATTTAATCCATTTACATTTAAAGTTGTTATCGATATGTGTGTTCCTATTAACATTTTCTTAATTATTTTGGGTTTGTTATTGTATGTCTTTTCCTTCTGTTTCCTGTCTAGAGAAGTTCCTTTAGGATTTGTTGTAAAGCTGGCTTGATGATTCTGAAGTCTCAGCCTTTGCTTGTCTGTAAAGTTTTTAATTTCTCTGTCGAATCTGAATGAGATCCTTGCTTGGTAGAGTAATCTTTGTTGTAGGTTCTTCTCTTTCATCTCTTTATGTTCTGCCACTCCCTTCTGGCTTCCAGAGTTTCTGCTGAAAGATCAGCTGTTAATGTTATAGGGATTCCCTTGTATGTTATTTGTTGCTTTTCCCTTCCTGCTTTCAATACTTTTTCTTTGAATTTAATTTTTGATTAATGTGTGTTTTGGCATGTTTCTCCTTGGATTTATTCTGTGTGGGACTCTCTTGTGCTTTCTGGACTTGGGTGACTATTTCCTTTCCCATGTTAGGGAAGTTTTTGACTATAATTTTTTCAAATATTTTCTCAGTCCCTTTCTTTTTCTCTTCTTCTTTTGGGACCCCTGTAATTCGAATGTTGCTGCATTTAATGTTGTCCCAGAGGTCTCTGAGACGGTTCTCAATTCTTTTCATTCTTTTTTCTTTATTCTGCTCTGTGGTAGTTATTTCCACTATTTTATCTTCCAGGTCACTTATCCATTCTTCTGCCTCAGTTATTCTGCTATTGATTCCTTTTAGAGAATTTTTAATTGCATTTATTGTGTTGTTCATCATTGTTTGTATGCTCTTTAGTTTTTCTACATCCGTGTTCAATGTTTCTTATATTTTCTCCATTCTATTTCCAAGATTTTGGATCATATTTCCTATCATTACTCTGAATTCTTTTTCAGGTAGACTGCCTGTTTCCTGTTCATTTGTTAGGTCTGGTGGGTTTTTACCTTGCTCCTTCATCTGCTGTGTGTTTCTCTGTCTTCTCATTTTGCTTAACTTACTGTGTTTGGGGTCTCCTTTCTGCAGGCTGCAGGTTCATAGTTCCCATTGTTTTTGGTGTCTGCCCCCAGTGGGCAAGATTGGTTTAGTGGCTTGTTTAGGTTTTCTGGTGGAGGGGACTATTGCCTGTTTTCTGGTGGATGAGGCTGGATCTTGTCTTTCTGGTGGGCAGGACTGCATCCGGTGGTGTGTTTTGGGGTGTCTGTGACCTTATTATATTTTTAGGCCATCTCTCCGCTAATGGGTGGGGTTGTGTTCCTATCTTGCTAGTTGTTTGGCATAGGGTGTCTAGCACTGTAGCTTGCTGGTCCTTGAGTGGAGCTGGGTCTTTGTGTTGAGATGGAAATCTCTGAGATAGCTTTTGCCATTTGATATTACTTGGGACTAGGAGGTCTCTGGTGGACTGAACTTGGCTTTCCCACATCGGAGGCTCAGGATAGATACCTGGCTGGAGCACCAAGACTCTGTCAGCCCCCCGGCTGCTGGGTGAGTGTGGATTCCACAAAAAGCAAGGAATGAAAAGGTGAAAAGCTGAGCACAGTTTTCATTAGTCTGTGGAGCTGCTCTCTTAGGTTGGAACCTGGAAGCTTTCCAAACCCCATCCTTTTGGATTTTTAGGGAGGCTTCATTAAATAGGCATGACTAATAAAAATCATTGTCAATTCATGATGGAACTCAATCTCCAGCCCCACTTTCTTCTTTGGAGGTCAGGAGGATCAAGAATTTTTTTTTTTTTTTCCAATATGAGGGCCTCTCACTGTTGTGGCCTCTCCCGTTGTGGAGCATAGGCTCCAGACGCGCGGGTTCAGCGGCCATGGCTCACGGGCCCAGCCGCTCCGTGGCATGTGGGATCTTCCCGGACCGGGGCACGAACCCGTGTCCCCTGCATTGACAGGCGGACTCTCAACCACTGCACCACCAGGGAAGCCCCAAGAATCATTTCTGATGTAGTAAAATTTCAGCCTTAAATCTATAGGAATGCTGATGCTACTTTAATGTAGGGGTAGCCTGGGTTCAGGGGTCTTCCAGTCTGGGGAATTTTATTACAGAGAGAGTTCAGAGTGGTATGTAGGACTGAGAAATTATATGAAGGAGAGAGATAAAGTTCAAAAGACAAACTTCTGACAGGCATGAAAAACTATAAGGAATTTATAAGTAGAAAATCAATCAAGGGATAGGTATAACTCATTAATCACAATTAAAGTAGTGACTGCTTAGAAATTTTGAAATAGAAGAATCATCACCTCTGGGGACCTTTTGAGGTTAAAGTTGTTTTAAACAGAGCTATTTATTTAGGAAGTGGTAAGTTCCATCTTTTTAGAGGGCCACTGGCAGACATGTCTGGTAAAAGCATTTATTCTGACAGGGCATTACATTATTCTTATTCATTTTGTTAACCATATATCTTTTGGGGGAATTGTTTAAATGTTTAATGCCTATTCATGTTTATTATGCAGTAGACCAAAGACTGCTAGGCTTCTAAAGGAACCACAGTATTTTATACACTAATGGTCTGGAAGTTTGTATTCATATCAGGGAAGTCTTTTTGCTCCTCTGCAAGCTCATCCTTTGTTTTATTATTCTTCATCAGAATAAGGAAACAACTGTAAAGCATGTGTCTTTAGATCGTTCTTTTCTTCTTAACAGCAATTATCAACTCATTCTTAAGGAAAATGACTTAATAGAATTATTTCTTCTAACCTTTTTGGTCCATCTAGTTTCCAAAACTCTTAAAAACTGTCCAAGCTTTTTCAAAGCCTATTTCAAATTGGGGACCAATATCAATTATAATACTCCTTTAAAGACCTGGTGAATATTTACTTGGCATGATACTCTTCTCTTTCTAAGTAGAGAGTGTTTACTTTGTTTTGGTTTGTTTTTAATATGATCTCTTTATTTGCCTTTTACCCCATCCCTCAAAAAATACTAAGAAAATAAATTACCAGCCTAGGAATTTAATTGATATTTAAATTACCTTTATTCATCTATTCCAAGTCTAAACTATGAAAGATTCAAGACCCAAATAATTATACATATTAAAAATTCTTCTTTTTGAAACCTACAGTAGTCTGGTGAACTTTATGTTTCCAATTCCAAGAAAAAACTATTTTTTCCTTTCAATTATAGTATTTTTTTAAAAGGATGTGATACTCTATGAGAGAAAGATGCTGGAATTCCTGGATTTGAAAACATTTGAATGAAGCCAGTCGAAGATTATGGTTTACTGTGCAACAAGCTTAGCATTATCACTGGATGGTCTACAACCTGACCTTTTAGCTGTTGATACTAGTTGTTTGTTTCCTTGTTTGTTCCTTCTCCCAGCTGATAACTTTCAGTAGAAGTCACTTTTTTCCCAGTTCTAGGTTGCGGTACGCGGGCCTCTCACCGTTGTGGCCTCGCCCGCTGCGGAGCACAGGCTCCGGGCGCAGGCTCAGCAGCCATGGCTCACGGGCCCAGCCGCTCCGCAGCATGTGGGATCTTCCCGGACCGGGGTACAAACCCGTGTCCCCTGCATCGGCAGGTGGACTCTCAACCACTGCGCTACTGGGGAAGCCCCCAGTTCTAGGATCTTAACTCAATTATTTGCCATTCTACTAAACCTTAGAATTTTTTCCCCATTCTTTTAAAACTTGAAATTCCTAACTTAAAATTCTGCAATATTTATTCATTCTTTATTATTTCAGGTTAGTTTGTATGGAATTATTGAAAAAACCACAGATTTTAATGTGAGATCAGGGTTAAAATTGTGGATCTGAAATTTACCAGCTGTTTGAACTTGGACAATTTTCTTAACCTTGCCGAATTTCAGTTTCTTCCACCTGTAAAATGGAAAATTCAGTAAATATCTCATAATATTGTTGTGGGTAGCAAATGGTGTATAAAGGACTAGGATAGGACTAGTAATATTAAGGCTAAAAATGCAATTCCCCTCTCCTTTCAACACTGCGTTCCTTTTCTCAACTAAAACTGGATTTCACTTTTTCAACAGCTACTGCAACATACATGCAATTGAATATGACTGAGCAGCCTGAATTTTTTTTCTTGTTCTCAATGTTTTAAATAATCTAAGACTTTTCAAATTCTGTCAAATGAGTTTACTTATAATGGTAGACTCATAATTTCAATTGATCTGCACATTTTTGGTCATCTTTTTGAAAGTTCCCTCAGAAGCCTTGAACTGACAAGGTTTTTTTACCCAGGAATAGCATCAACTAGTAAAATAAAGCATTTATAAGGAAAGTGAGTACTAGGAGATTATTATTATGTCAAGGTATAAATAACTGAAAACATATGTATATATGTACATACACTGAAAAGTAGAGAACAAAGTCCCAATGAAAGGACACAATGAAAGGCAAGTACTTGGTACATAGTCATCTAATCAGAAAGCACTGTTTTTATACCTCCTTACTTTGGCAAATATAAGTCTGTTTCACTCTGGATTATCAAGAGGCTGTTAATGTACAGGACAGACTCTTTGGGGCAGGGACACATATATATGCAAAACAGATTGAAGGAGATAATGATGACAGAAACAGCTCCTGTGTCCTGTCTACTGCTGCAGAGACATCTTAATAGAAGTGAAAGAAATACTTTTCTTTTTTAAAGCCATTTTAGAAAATGGTTATAGATCTCCAGGGCAGAACAGGGAGGTAGGTCAGGAAATATTTATGCAGCAGAGGGATGCCTATAAAAACTGTAGAACATTGATCACAAGGGATTGCAGAATTAACCTGACACCAACTCAAATTGGGGCAGGACAATGGCCGCCAACGGTGTGCATTTTCAAGACAGCACTGGCCAATGACTGATAAAGCTACTGTTGGAACAGAATCAGTCTTTGTCTGATGAATTTGATCATATAACCATGCAGACTTCACTTTTAAATGGTAATGAAAGTTTTAAGAAACCTTAAGAGTCATAACCTGATTCTTCCCCTTACATTAGTTACTCTCTGGTAGTAAGTCGGCACTGAGAGACTCATTCATTCTTGGAGGCTAGGAGGATACTGAAGTAGTATTGTGCTAAGTGTCCCTCAGTGGGATGAAAACCTAAATGTGCTTCCCTGAGTGTAAGATGCTACCAACAAAGACTGTAGCACTGGGAAGATAAAAATCCCATTGAACACACATATATGTTTTCTTTGACTCAGCTTTACAGTAACAAGGTCAGACAGACAAAACTGTGAAATTTGACTTCAATAACTTTGTCCCATCCCCAGCTCAACACCTGATTCTCTGAGGACAATAGCTTCCTTCCTTGCTATCCAAACAAACTTTGAGCTAGCTGTTACATATAATGGGAGCTGATAAAACATTCACGTTAAGGATTTAATGACAAACTGTCTAATTTGCCCCTTCTTTCCTAAAGGGAAATTTCGGACATCAGTGATAGGCTGATAGGCTCCTGTGAAAATATTTTTGAAGGTAGCCCTGAACCACTCTGCACAAGTATCCACCCAAAATCTTGTCAGGTGGTTGCAAACTTGAATCACTTGCCAGAGCAACATCCTATTGAGACTGGTTGGGAGGTACTTTAGAGGAGAAGAACTCAAATTTGAATTTGATTATGTGTCCTTAAAGGAAAAGAAAGTTCGACACAGAATGAAAAACAATCTTGAGGTACTACTCCTCTAAAGTGGGCCAGTAATAAATACATTGACTAAATCTATATAATCAAACAGAAGTTGGTTAAATATTGTGAACAGAACCACAGTTTCTTATTTTATTATATAATTGGAAAGGAGGAAAATAGGAACAACTTGCTAAAATAAATATGTTTAATCAAGAGAAGTGCCTTCAACTCAGATAAACATTACAGTAACTCTAAAACATAGGTTCTTGAACACACTTTCTTCCTTCCTTGGCCCATGTACTTTTTATACCAGAACTTGTTTATATGCTTCTGTGTAGTTCAGAACCATCACTAGACCATGACAACGATTAAGTCTCAGATTCCTTAAGTTGGAACCCACTCTCTGGAAGTATACATTATTCCCCAAAGTCACAATGTGAGCAAATATAAATGTATTTAAAACATGCAGGTGTGCACATAGACACACACACACATACACACACGAAGGGAAGGTCACTGTACAAAAGTGTCCTGTTCTGGTTAACTATGGCTGCATGACAAAGAATCTCAAAACCTGCGACTTTTATCTGTGATCATGTTTTTAGCTTTTGATTCTGCAATTTGGGCAGGGCTTAGTGGGGGAATGCTTCTCTGTGTTCCATATGGTTAGGCAATCCACTTTGAATAGAGCTCACTCATGATTGGCAAAGTGGCGCCTCTTTTCGCTGGGAGCTCAGCTGGGCCTAAGGATCAAGGACCTCAGTTCATCTTCACCTGATTCTCTCTATGGGCTCCCTGGATTACTCTTGGCATGGTGGCTGGGTCCCAAAAGTGAGCATTCCACGAGACAGGAAGTAAATGCTGCTAGCTTACTGAAGCCCAAGTTCAGAATCTGATAACATTACTTCATCTTTTGAAGTAATTGGTCAAGCAGCGGACAGATTCAAAAAGAAGAAACATAAACTCTGCCTCCTGATGGGAATGGGGTCAAGAATTGGGGGTCACTATTTTAAATATTACATAGTTTTTTGTTTCTTTTTTTGTTTTCTTTTGGCCATGCTGCACAGCTTACAGGATCTTAGTTCCCCAACCAGGGACTGAAGCCAGGGCCATGGCAGTGAAAGTGCCAAGTCCTAGCCACTGGTAGGCTAGGGAACTCCCTTTCCTTTTTTGTTTTTTTTTTAATTTTGGCCATGCCATGAAGCTTGTGGGTTCTTAGTTCCCCGACCAGGGACTGAACCCCGGCCACAGCAGTGAAAGCACTGATTCCTAACCAATAGACCACCAGGGAATGCCCATTAAAATATTACAGAGTTCTTTTAAAAACTCCCTTGGTAAAATCTACTACTTGATGTACAAGAGGAATCAATGGAAAGCAGTTTTTCAGAAAGTATCTACTGTTTAAAATTTAGTATCACGCCTTTAGGAAATATTTGTATTATTGTTTATGTCTCATTACTGATACTGCATTATTCCTTAAAAACATCCATTCTTGTGATTTCTACCTTATCTACCAAAACAAAGGTTAATTCATTATACTATGATAAATCGCCCAATCTGGAAAGTGACTTCACCCTGGCAAACCACTTTAAATTAACAATACTTCATGTTCTGTTGCAATAACCTGAGTTAGTGCTCCCCCTGAAAGGCTAACAAAAAGGACCAACAGAAAGGGACTTAAGTGCTGAAAGAATCAAATTCATTATGTAAAATGGTGCATGAATTCTCTTTTCTTAACTTTGGGAGGACTTTTGGAAGCAAATGGAAATTTTGCTTGCGTTAAGTCTACAGTACACATTACTGCAGATGAATTTAAAATCTTGGCCAAGTAACAAAGAAATAAAGGAAAAAAAACACACACACACAGATGTCCCAAATTTAACATCGAGCATAAGCATATCTATTTCTTTAGTCCCATTTATAGGTTTTCCAATAAATTGAAAATAAACAAAACCTTCTGGCTTTGCATGTCTGTGGGGAGTTTGGGACTTTAGGTACACATATTTAAGAATCTTTTGCATAAATCTGCATATGTTTACATGCAATGACAGACATACTGCCGCTTCCCAAATGTGGCTAGGATAATTTAATCTTCTGCAACATTTTGCATAGCATATGTAGGTATAATATGCTCAGAAACATTACCTGAATATATGCAAAATACACTTAGCTCATGCTCACATAGTTCTCATATCAAAAGATGTAGTTTAGAATGAGACAACATTTTGTGGCTTTACTTCTGTACATTTAAAGAATTCAAATTAATCCATATTATCCATAAAATGAGATTTTTAAAATTTAAATTAAAAATACTTCTAGATTTTCTTATTGTACATTCTTTAATTCACATTTCTTTAGCTATCTTCTTGGTTTTTCTTTGCAGTTATTACATTTGTTTTTAAAGTTATTCAACATTGTGAGTTGGGGATCATTGCAAGTTTCTATAACAGGGATTATGAGAGCATTTACTCCAAAACAGTAAAACAGTAAGCAGTAAAAATAATTTTAAAAAACCAATATTGACGTAAGCATAAATTAGCTGTGAATATACAACACTGATACATTTTTAAAAAGAGAAATATTTTAAAATTTACAAAATTTATTGAATCATACAGACACTGTGCTTTCACTTTTATGTTGTTAGAAACATACCTTCTTTTTTTATAACTCTTGATTTCATTGGCTGGCTCTTTGTTGCAAATTCCTTAATTTGAATAAATGTTTAATGTTTTATTTATCCAGGAATTATATGTCTATTGTAGAATACTATAAAAAATATAAATAAGCAAAAACAACAAAAAATACCTATAATCCTATCATCTAAAGCACTGTTAATAGTCCGTCTAGATTTGTTTTTCATTATCGTACTTAATTTGTTTAAAATCTCATGTAGATTTTTTCCACTAAAGAATATATATTAACTATTTTTTCATGTCTTCTAAATATTCTATAACATCTTGATTATCTAATTATCACCTTTTTGAAAGAAGTTCTCTTGGATGTTCTCTTTTATGTATACCTTTAGAGAGGATCACCACATGAACATGTATCTTTTTGAACAAAGCATTTAAACGAATTCATATCATTTTCCAGAAAAGAATTGAAAATGGCTCTTCATCTGTTCACCAGTTGCTCCCTTCCAGTCATCCTGTCCTCTCAAAAGATTGGAGGCTACTATAATGAGTGTCCCTCATTCATTTGTGTAATTAGTCTCCATTTATATCATGATTTGTGGAATAACACCTATGCCAAGAATGGAATGACCACTGCTGGAGCGTATTTTTCCACATTCACAAACGCAGAGCTGCATTTTTTTAGGTGTATTATTTAAAGACTAATGAGGCTCATATTCACGCATGGTGAAGATAAAAATTTAAAAGCTCCTATCATCTTATTTTATATATTATGTCCTAAACTCTCAAATAGTTAACACAGGTTTTTTTTATACGTAGAACATCTTGTTAGATTATGGCCTGTTTAAAATGCCTCATGTAGCTCTGTTACTTCTGGAACTAAAGCTAAAATTTTAAGTGTGGCACAACAGTTCTTCCATTATCTGCTCCTGCCTTGCCTTCCAGCTTCTTATTCCAGCATTCTCTAACCCACAACTTCTCTATTCATGTTGAACCAGCTGAAGTAAACAGGCTGTTCTTTCTGCTTAGAATGTCTTTCCTTCTGATTTTACTTGGCTAGTTGTCTTCTCTACTGTCAAGGCTTAGCTCATGCTTGTTCTCCCTGAGAAGCCATCCTTGACCTCTGCCGTATCTGAATGAGGTTCCCTTTTTCTGTGAGCTGCATTGCTGTGCTTTAATGTTCCAATTGTTCCTTCAGCTGTGAACTCCTTGAGGACAGAAATGAAGGAAGGAAATTAGTTTGCTTGTGCCTTTAAAAACAATATGTTCAGATGTGCTGTTATGTATGTAGGTGGCCCTACATATGGCCCTTTTTGGGCTCCCTTTGATTCCTTCCAAGAATATATTGTGCATGTGAAAATATATTCTTTCTCTACATATTGGAGAGCATATGTATGCCAGAACCCCATGACTTTCCTGTTGTTGGCTATAATCTAGCCTTGGGTAATAAGCATGCTCTGTGTTATATAGGGAGTCCTTAGTTTTGTTTGTTTGTTTGTTTGTTTTGTCTATGCCTCAAGTCTGTAAGTGAAAGAATCCGTATGTGACACTTGATAGTGTCCCTGATTCATTCATGTAGTCCCCATCTCTGTCATAACTACCAGGTGCCAGGCACAATGATACGCGTTGGGGCCACAAAGAACTGTCATTGTTTATGCAGAACTAACAATTTCCCCATGGTTTGTCTTTAGATTTCTGAGGTATGCCTTTGCCCTACCACATTCTTTCCTTCGTTGGCTATTTTTACTGCTCTGTAATTAAACTGTGAGATCCTGGGAGCTGTGGAATATAATGAAAAACATGATTCCTGTCCTTGAGCTGCAGTCAAAATAAATAGGGGTGGGAGTGCAAAAGGGTAATGTGTGTATGGGACACAAGAGATGTACAAACATTTTAGAGATTCTAGTAATGTAAGCAATAATATTAACTAATATTTAATACCTATAGCATAGAGTTGTGAGAATTAAATAAGCTACTATATGTAGAACACTTGAATAGTGCCTGGATGTATCAAGTACTTTGCAAGTGTACTTGGATAGTGCCTGGATGTATCAAGTACTTTGTAAGTGTTTGCTATTATTACTATTTACTAATTACATGCTAGATGATGTTGTAAGCATTTTATATATCAACTTTTTATAATTCTCATTCACATTGTTACATTACCGTATGAAATTTTTGTATTATCACCATCATCCCCATTATATAAAGGAATAAACTGAGGCTTAGAGACATAAGTAACTTAGTAAAGTTATCTAGGATTCAGGTCCCTTCTCTCTCAATTTATTTCTCTTTCTACTGCAGAGAGCTGCCTCAGATTTCTCTCACAGTTAGCATCCCTTTGATTCTTCTTCTCTAAAGTTAACCCTAAAATGATTTTACTTCATATTTATTGGAAGTACTAGGTGCCTCTTGGTTGCAGATAAATAGAGGGCAATGGTGTCAGTGAGACTGAAGAAAAATGGTAGAACATTTTCCTTTTAATTTTCTACTCAATTTTTTAATATCATGTGACTCTAGTAAAGGCCACACAGAATTCACTGTTCAAGGAAATGGTTATTTTAAAATACTTTACTCAAGTCTCCTCTAACTCAACATACAATTAATTTTAGATTTTGTATTGATAATTTTCCTCAGCAAAGATAAATTAACTCTTTAAATCAAAGCTGTGGAAGTTGAGTATTGACTGTAGTGAATAATAAGGCCTCTTTAATTTCTCCTAGCAGCATCTAAAGAGTTGTAAATTTTCAACTCTATGCTTCTGTTGATGGGGAGTTCAGTTATTTCTAAACATAAATTATAAATCTATAACTAGCTATTGAAGACAAATTTTCAAATGATTTTATTATTATCAATGTTATTCTAGTCACATTTTCCTACTGGAAAGGCTCCCTTAAGGTTTATTTTAAGTGCAAGTTTAAGTGTTAAATTTCATATAATTTTTTTTAAAACTGTAGTCACCATGCTGTACATTATGTCCTCATGACTTATTTATTTTATAACTTGAAATTTGTACTTTTGACCCCCTCATATTACTTCATTTTACCTTCACATTACTTTGAGTGTCTCTGAAGGGACTAATTATTCATATCTCTGTTCCCTCCAAATTAAAACCAATTGAAAAATGAACATAAGAGTCAAACAGAGACCAAACTACTATCATTATTACCAGTAAAATCAGAATGTGACATATGGCTTGGATTTAAAGCTAAATATGGTTTAGCTCTGAATTGATTTTACTCACCTAGTCATTGCATAGGAGCTCAGCAACTCAATCCCATCTCTTGAAGGGGTAGGGTCTGTCCGCATGGCATAAACTGGGGGGAAGAGGAGATGGCACACTACTTTCAGGTAAGTAAATTCCAAGATAAGCTGAGCTATGCATGCTCAGAGACCCTTTTCCTATAGCCTCACATTGGATCAGCTCATTGCTCCTCTATTTGAGGTGGTAGGGGAGGATTGAGTAAGTGATGGGTTTGGGAGGTTGGAGAGTGGAAGAGAAAACAGGAGCTGTCTCCCAGTATTTCTTAGGAACTCCTGTTTTACAGTCTGAGGTAAGAATATGGGCAAACAATAGGACAGTTCCTTTAATATATTTGTAAATTCTGAAAAGACCTAAAAATGATAAAGCAAAGCATTATGTCATATGATAATATTAACCTAGTGAAAAAGACAGGCTTTTTAGAAACCCATGACAGTGGAGCATATTAAATACAATAAATGCAATGAAGAAAGGAAGCACATGGGCTTCCCTCATGGCTCAGTGGTTGAGGGTCCGCCTGCCGATGCAGGGGACACGGATTCGTGCCCCGGTCCGGGAGGATCCCACATGCCGCGGAGCGGCTGGGCCCGTGAGCCGTGGCCGCTGAGCCTGCGCGTCCGGAGCCTGTGCTCCACAAACTATGAGAAATTGTGGAAAGGCCCTCACTCAGCTTAGGGGCATGGAAAGCTTCGGGGAGGTTCCCAGAAGAGGAACTATAATACCTGAATTATCCATGTAGGAGATCACCAGGTAATGAAGAGTTGAAATGATCATGATGCTCTATGGGAGAAGGGTGTTTATAGCATTTTGGACCAGAAAAGATTTGATATTCAAGGCATCTAAGAACAGAGACTGTTCAGAAAACAAACAAACAAAAAAACACCTAGTTCAACATACAGTTCAGTGTTGGAACATGGTAAGAATGAAATTGGAGAGGCAGGTAGGAGCCAGATCATGTAGGAACTCTACATTACGTTGAGAAATTCATGTTTTATTGGAAGTGTAGTGGGGAGTCATCTGTAGATTTAATGAGGAAATGGTTTAGTCATACCTGAGATCTCTTGGTATTTATGTGGAGAACAGATTGTTGGACAATGGTCAGGGAGTTGGAGAAGCTTTAAAAGTTTATGGAAATCTAGATGAGAACAAGTGAAAGTGGGGAGGGAGCATTTTGTAGAAATATTAAGATGATATGATTTATGACATAAGTAGAAAGGTATTTACGTAGATATGGTAAATTATTGAGTATGGGCTTAAGGCAGGGAGAGAACATTAATCACCAAAATATGTGATACTTTGCTCTAACATGATTTTCTGTTTCTTATATGTTTACTGTCTATAATTTCATAAGTATAATTACCAAAATTTTTGGTATTACCAAAAATAAAATAAAATGTTAGTAATAAAAATATTACCAACATTCTTCTGGGGTACAAAGAACTGAGAGATTAGAATGGTAAAACATAATGAAATTCGCTAATTGAATAGTCTCTCTACATCTGTATTTGCAAATGTGAAGGTGGGTGAGTAGGAGAGAATATAAGAATATAACAAAACATATAATTTTGTTTTAGTCTCAAAATCCTAAAATTGTTGTGACAGATAAAAATATTTTAGCAGCTAGTAAAAAGTCTAACCATTAAGAGTGGTATTTTTATTTCAGCAATAGAATTTATATTTACAGCATGTACATTACGTACAACCTAATGAAATCTCTATTTTTCTAAGGTTACATTCTAAAGACAATTGCTGAATTTTTACGTTGAGAACCTATATGTTTATGTGTGTGTGTATACATATAAAATTTAACTTCATATGGTCTTTTTTGTTTTTTTTTTTTGTGGTACGCGGGCTTTTCACTGTTGTGGCCTCTCCCGTTGCGGAGCACAGGCTCCGGACGCGCAGGCTCAGTGGCCATGGCTCACAGGCCCAGCCGCTCCGTGGCATGTGGGATCTTCCCGGACCGGGGCACGAACCCGTGTCCCCTGCATTGGCAGGTGGACTCTCAACCACTGCGCCACACAACTTCATATGTTTTAATATAAATACACTAAAATATTTTTTTCTTATTCAAGTGATGGGAGCATTTTGATTCATTTACATTCTTGTACTTAGTTCCCTTTGAAGGGAAAAAATAAGACCAAACAAAACAAACACACACAAAAAAATTGTCCAAATATGTCATTGTACAATATGATACTCACCAGATTTATTTGCCTGTCTGGCCATTCTTTCTTTGCTGCTTCCACATCCCTGTTCTGGGAACTTCCTCTGATCTTCTTCTTCAATATGATATAATAAAACAAAGATGCGCACGGTACTAAGGGAAACAGTTGCACTTCACTGAGCCCAGGGGGTGACAGGCTTGGGAAAGTTTCTCAGAAGAAATGATCAATGTAGAACACCGTGTAGAAAAGAGTCGTGGAGGTGATAGTGGTCACCGTGAACCTGCACTGTTTTTCCAGCAGTCAAGTCTGTATGCTCATATTGAACTAAATAGACTTCTTCCTTGAGAATACATGATACAGAATAATGCAGAGAAGTAGGGACTTGGGAGCTGTTGTCACTGAGCATTTTATTCCATGTAGCTTGGGAATAGAAAAAACCTTCTCAAAAGCCAGTAGAAGAATACAGAACGTCCGTGGAGAGAATCAGAGATTAGCAGTGGAGAGAAGGTCCTTTCTGTGTTCTCTAGAGCACTCTCATACGTGATTTCAGTCCATTTTTAAGGTTCAGCAGCATCCATGCCCTTGAGTTTTATAAGGCCCTAAATATTCTTATAATACACACACCATAGCTCAATATGTTTTCTATTACTCCCAAATGAAAGACTTCTACGTAACACTGATGTAACACAAAAAGGATTCTTTAGCAGTTGTTGATTGGGCTGCCTGAAAGGACAAAAACAAACAACAAAAAACACCCAAACATGTTTTATGATACTGTGATGTCTCTTCTTGAAAACTCTTTCTACATTTTTGTCATTTGAAAATACTTTCACCAAGGTACTATAACTTCCAAGCTATAACATTTTTCAAAAAGAACAGGGGGCAGAGTGGTTATGCGAAAGCATTCAGTCAGTAGTTTTAAAAGAGATAGGAATGGGATGTCAGTAAAATCATTGTGAATCCAACTTATTCAATAAAGGTGTAACAACTCAACCAAAGTATGGTTTACAAGAGTGACAGATAAATTTACAAGAATGAGGGAAGGAATGGTGGTAAAAAACAGACTAGTCCGCGGGCCATTCCACGGAATTTATGGAAATATTGCAACAGGATCCTCTGCCTGGGTTGGATGTAGACAAGACAAACGTGGGGAAGAAATTTGAGTAGTTTTGGAGGGTAGGTGTTCTGGATAATCTCTCTCCAATTGAAATATACTCAGTTTTCCTCAATTTTAGTTTCCAAGGTAACAATGATTGATCCACCAAACTCACTGCCATCAGTGGGGATTAAATGCAATGGATAATTATGATAATTTTCAGAGCGATACTAGTGACTACAGTCACTTACATAGAAAACATTTTAACCCAGAATCATTCGTTAGAGTGGTGAAAATTTCAGCTATCAGGGAAAACTGATGAGTGGGGTTTATGGGATGTTATACACTGTGCCAGATGTGATGTGAGTTCCTTAAGCATAAGACAGTGATTATGATTCTGAGATGACAGGATCAGGAACAAAAACAAAAATAACAAAGCAGGACTGTCCCTATGAGAACAATATGCCACCAGTGTTGAACATTATTCATTGCAGCTTACCCTTCCACACGTTTGACAAAAGGAACTGGATGCCACTTTTACCACCATCTGTTCCTGTTGCCCAGAGATATGTGCAAAGAGCATGGGGGCAGAGCAGATTTCTTAGCTCACATCTCAAGTTTGGAGCAGATTCTTGTGATTGGGAGCCAAAGGCACACTCCCTAGGCAGAAGAGAGTCTGTGAATATAAAAATCTACCACTTTGAGATTTTTGGGTGAGAGGAGAGCTATGCCTCCCACCCAGGATCCTAAAATGGGAGAGTACCCAAACATAGAAGATTGAGAATAAGAGCAGCCTAGAAGGAAAAAAAAAAAAAGTCTACTTCAAGTATCTCCTGGAGATGGATTTAGGTTTACGTATACAAGTTGTTGTCATGCATCAGCCCCAGTCCCTGTTTCTGTAGCTAACGCTGAATAAATTGAGTCTTTCTCTACCAGCTCATTTGTACCTCTCCACATTGCACAGCGATTATCCAGCTATTCATCATTCCCTACTTCCCTTCTTCACCCCACTCTCCAACCACCACCATCAACATGACTCAAACATTTTTCAGGTTGCAAACACTTGACAGATGCATGTAGAACTCGTTTTCTTTAAAGAGTTAATTCAGGGGACTTCCGTGGCGGTCCAGTGGTTAAGACTGCGCTTCTACTGCAAGGGGTGAGGGTTCATTCCCTGGTCGGGGAACTAAGGTCCCGTATGCCACGTGGTGCGGCCAAAAAAAAAAAGAGTTAAATCAATGCTCAGAAACAAGAGGTTACTGAATAGAATTTCAGTCCAAATGAGAATTATACTATTTTAAGTACAAGATTTACATGGGAGAAAAATTCCATGAGGAAATGGGGAAGACACAAAAGAAACAATAATGATCAGAAACATTTAAGATGATCAATTACGAAAATTATCCAATTGACTTGATTCGAATCCGTTTCATCACTTAAAATTGTGTGACTTTGGGTCATTTACTTAACCTTTTCTTACTTTAGTTTCTTCATTATTACCTAATTAAGAGGATTGTTATGAGGATTAAAATAATACATATTTTTGAATTCTTTAATATTCTCTTTGGATAAAGATTGTTTACAAAAGATGCAGAGCAAGGTGTATAGTATATTATTGTATATAAGATGGAGGGAATAAATTATATTCATTTTGCTGTGTATGTATAAATAAATTCTGAAATGATACAAAAAACCCTGCCAGCAATAATTACTGTGAAGGTAGGGGGAGTAACTGGGCAGAGGGAAGACAGCAATGAATGTATTTTGATTTTTATATCTGAAGCATGTATTAGTCTTAAACTGTATATTAAATTTAAAAAAGAAAATTAAAAGTATGCAGAGAATGAAAAATATATAGAAAATTAAAACAATAACTAGGAAAATTCTGAAAAGTAGAAATATGAGAAAGAATTAATCTAACAGATATTAAAATACAAAGTATTGAAAATTAAAATAGTGTGATAGGGCTTCCCTGGTGGCGCAGTGGTTGAGAGTCCGCCTGCCGCTGCAGGGGACATGGGTTCGTTCCCCGGTCTGGGAAGATCCCACATGCTGCGGAGCGGCTGGGCCTGTGAGCCATGGCTGCTGAGCCTGCGCGTCCGGAGCCTGTGCTCCGCAACGGGAGAGGCCACAACAGTGAGAACGGGAGAGGCCACAACAGTGAGAGGCCCGTGTACCGCAAAAAAAAAAAAAAAAAAAAAGTGTGATAATAGTACAACAACAGAAAGACATATCAAAGAAAAAGATTAGATATTCCAGGATAGACACAAATACATAATGAGGATTATGTATATGTTAAAGTTAGTATCTAAAATCAGCTGTGGAGAAGATAGACTATTTAGTAAGTGGCATTAGAACAACTAGGAAGACATCTGAAAACAATAAATTTGGACCAATATCACAATGTTTATTAGGATATATTTCAAATAGGTAAAATATTTAAATATAAGAAATAAACTATAAAAGTGCTAGGAGAAAACATGAGGTGATTCATTTATAAATCGGGTGTGGAAAGAACTTTTGGACTTCATTAAAAATCTGAAGGGCATAAAGGAAATGATTGTTAAACAGAAGAGACAGAGAGACAGGCAGGCAGACAGAGACAGAGACAGAGAGGGAGATAGAATAAGAGAAAAGAAAATTGAAATCATAGCACTGAGAAGTTTCCCAAAATTTAACAATACTCTGATGGTTAAACTGTGGGAGAATAGACACTTGCATACAGCATTGACAGTTTAAATTTGTATAGTTCTAATGGTAAGTTGACAAAATATATGAAAATTACAATATTAAAATTATATATTCTTTGAGTACTTCTACTTCTGGGAATCTATGCTAGAGTTCTACTTACCTCTGTACAGAATTGCAAACATACAAGGGAATTTGTTCCAGGATTGTTGATATCAGTTTAAACTATATGAAATCGACATTTTATGTGACTCAAAAGTTTGAATGTTGGCAGTATGCCTGTAATAGCAAATGACTGAAAAAAATATTCATTGATAGGAAGTGGTTCAATAAATTATGTTGCATTAAGTTAAAGTAATAGCATGAAAATAATTAAGGTAATCTGCTCATACAACTAGGGAAAGATTGCCAATATATGCTGTTATGTGGTGGGAAAAAAAAACAAGCTATTTTATCAATGTGTACCATATATTGTATTTTGTATAAAATTGAAGGAAATTGAGTAAATATTATATTTAAGTGCATAAGCATATAAAACCTTAAAATTTATAATAGTGGTTAGCTTTTGCGAGGAGGTGGGTCAGAGCTTCTAAATATGGCGGTGAGTGAGATATGCATGCAACTGAGACATGTATGGCTCTCTTGGGGGAGAGCAGCTGTGTGGATCATGCCTAGAGGTGTGTGTGTGTGAGGGAATTTGCACTATATATGTTCTAGTATGGTTTTTTTGTGTTTTTTTTTTGCGGTACGCGGGCCTCTCACTGTTGTGGCCTCTCCCGTTGCAGAGCTCAGGCTCTGGATGCACAGGCTCAGCGGCCATGGCTCACGGGCCCAGCCGCTCCGCGGCATGTGGGATTTTCCTGGACCGGGGCACGAACCCGCGTCCCCTGCATCGGCAGGCGGACTCTCAACCACTGCGCCACCAGGGAAGCCCTCTAGTATATTTTAACATTTGAACTCCATGGATGTTTTACCTATATGCAAATTAAATATATCCAATATATTCTGTATAAAACAAGGAGTTTCTTCATCATTCCTGTGGGCCAGGTGATTTTTCTTTATTCATGTATTTCTCATAGCATGGTTAATAAAATATTCTGATGTACAGAGTTACTTTATAGGTGTTACCAATATTTAATGGGTTAAAATAAAATAAAATAAGTTTAGTAAGTGTTTCTTTAACTTTTCAGAAGATGTTTCAAGCAGCCTACTTTGGTACAGTGGCAGAAATAAGGATTTGGAGTCTCAGCTCTGCCACATAGGTACCTCCTGTGTGCTCTTCAGAAAGTCATTTAACATCTCTAAACCTATATTTTTCTCAGCTGCAAAACTGGAATAATAGTTTAAAACACTTTTTATAAATCAAAAATATTCATAAAATTTTGGCATATCAAATTTTTGTAAACTTTAAAAAAATTTTGTTTCAAAGCATAAATATTCACAGTAACAGAAATTACTAGATTTTGCTTTGTGGATAAGGAGTCCAAAAGACTTATGCTACGTGAACTGCTACATACATACACAGAGATTATTACAGATCCACAGGGAATGGGTCACTGAGTAGAAAGTAGGGTAAATATGAGTGTTACATAGCATGCAATGGGCACAGTACACTCAGGGCTGGGACAGATTCTCTACTTGTGTATCCACCCACCCCCACCCCCACCCCCACTACCAACAGCAACAGCAATGCAAGAGTAGCTTTTATTTATTAAGTCCTGACTGTTAGATTTTGTGTGGCACACCGCATTTAATTGTTACAAAATTCCCATTTTACGGTTGCCAAAAATTGTGCAACCAATTAAAGTGGCAGATCTGGGATTTGAAAATAGGTCTTCTTGATCCCAAGGTCATATATCCTTAGCAGTATTCCATTTAGTTTCATACTTTAGTGGGCATTAAAATATGTCAGAAGTGTAGATTTCTGACCTTGCTCCAGAGATTCTCGTTTACTGGGCCCAAGTTACCTGCACTGTGTCAACTCTTCCAGTGGCTCCGGTGCTGTTGGTCAGTAGGTACTGTAAGTAATACCATGCTATTGCCAACTGCCTCTTAGTTCTCACCCCTGGCAAAGAATCTGTAAGTGACACTTGTAGGCAAGTCACTATGTTTGCAGGAAAGATGGCAACCAACAGGGGCTATTACTTCTCTTTGCTTTCAGGCTCTGGGTTATCAGGGTGAGCCTCTCAGATGATGATGTGGTGAAAGAGAAGGGGTTATAGAATGTAGCTTCTTTGGTGGGAAGAAGACACAGAGGTTACAAACAAACTATATAATGTGGGTTCTAAATCCATCCTTGGAGATTAGAATTCAGGTCTGTAAAGGGGTCTTAAAAGGGCTCAGAAAGATTCTGATAATTAGACAGATTTGAAAACAAGTGGACTAAATCCTTTTAAACATTTTCCCTCTCTACTCTGTTACGTGATTAAATATTTTTTGAAGTCCTGCTCAAAGAATCAAATGGTAAATCTTAGGCAGTTGTATCTTGTTTTATTAGGATAGTCTTTTCTTCATATTCTTGGCAAGTAATTTTTGTGGTACTTCTTTATACAAGGCACAGAGCAAAGTGCAAGCATATGGAATATAAGGTATTCCACAAAGTAGAATGTCTACTGAGAACCAAAAGAAATGGGGAGTGCCATGAGAAATCAAGAGGGGGAGAAGAGACAGAATTATCAATGGAGGATTAAGGAAAACTTCACAGAGGAAATGAAATTGGATCTAGGCCTTGAAGGATGGATATGATTTTTACAAGCCAATATAGCATGAAAAATCACACCAGTCAGCAGAGAGCACCATGAGCCCATATGGGGAATATATTCAGATTTGATCAAAGCATGATTTTAAATAGCAGTAATAAAGTAATGGGTTTATTAATTAATATAATAATAAAATTATATCTTTCTTAACCATATACAACTTAACACTAGTAAACACACTGTAGATCAGAACCTATCAAAGACTCTAGAAAAGTAAGAATAAAACAAGGTTCTATATATACACAGGCTATTGTCTAGTAACTACAACAAAATGTAGGAAATGGTATAGTAGAGGTATTTGTCAACTGCTAGATACTGTTTTCAGAACTACATTCTGTATAACATAGGAGTCCTGGGCTTTGTTCATAGGTACTAAGGGAAAAAAATAAAGTTTTCTCAGGTCAATAAGTATGGAAATTGCTGGTTTAAACAATTTCACTTAGTTTTTTTTTCTGTGGGACTTTCCAGGGCCATTAATATATCATTCAGCATTTCTCCAGTTTCTTTGACCATGGTCTCCTGTTTTATATATTTCATTATTATTATTATTTATTTATATTTTAGAGCACCTATTAACATCTTCTTGAGTGCTAATATTTCTGCTGAACGTAGTTTGGGAAACCATGTACTAGGAAACACAGTAAAGGAGTCAATCATCTTTTTTCTGGAGTAGGAAAAGAGTTATTTCATGGAAAGTAGAAGATACGTAAATTAAGTTATATATCCATTTTAATGGTAGTGTATAATTTCAATTTTTGATAAGTTTTATATTATTTAATAATATCATGTATTATATCTGTTAAACATAAATTAGACTGGTCCCTGTAGAGTATCCTTTCTTTATATTAGGGTTACTTTTAAGAATGAGAAAAAAAGTTCTCTTGACTGTAGTACAGCATCTAGTTTCTACCATCAAATGTGAGCATTCATTTCACCTAAAAGCAATATTTAGGAAGTCCTGTAGTCTTCATATTTATTTTAGCCTCTTTTATTTGTATGAGTGTCCTCAAATCTAGACTACCAAGTCAAAGGAAGATTATATTGGATATATTTTTTAAATTTTCATTAGATCATCCTATCATTATTAATTAAATGGTGATGCAAATACTATATTTTCAAAGGTTTTTTAATGTTGTTTTTTAAGTCCATGTGGATGAGAGTAATTATAAAATTGTTCTTTTAAACACTAACAGTACCTCCTCCTTCCTGGAATTCTCAATTGTTTATACCTTTTCTTTGTGGTTGTAGTTAACTTATGTCCCCACAAAATGACTACCCAAGGTGTGAAAACTTATATAAGCTATTATGTAAGTTTCCTATTAGCTACGTGGCTAAAGAGGATATGTTAATTTTGGTTGGTAGGACGATATTGCACTAATGGCATATGGCCCAGATTCAAGAGTTTCTGAAATGGATATTAATGTTGCAGTCCACAATAAATATTGTGAACAAAACCCAGACCGTTTTGAAAGGTAAGTGATCAAGAAGAAGTCTGATTTCCTTTGAATTTGGAAGAATACTAAGATCGTGTAGATTTTTTGAGCAGTTTTTATTTCAGGCCAGAGAGATGAGGATATTGGCCCAAGTTTAAAAAATATGTTCTTGAAAGAGCCAGAACTCAAAGGCTAATTCCCTGTCCTCTGCTCTTTCTATTATGTCTTCTGTCATCTTTCCTAATACTTTGCCTTTAGACAGTTTATCAAATTTTGTTCTGTAAATTCTCTTAGGGCTGCACTATGCCAAAGGCTGAGTTGCTGTCATTTTCTTTCTCTGCTTACTTGATTACCAAAGAAAATAAAAAACAGCAGTGTTTACTTAGCACCTACTTTGGACCCATCAGTGCTTGAGGCTAGAGTGGATATATAAGTCATATTCATGCCCACAGGTTTCTCCAATGGTAGCACAAATACAGGTCAAATAGTCTGGTTTCATCTTGAATATTATAAAACAAGTAATCATTTTAAAATTATTATGAAAGAATTCCAGTCTTATTTTCAGTTGCATTCATTCTGATGTTTTAAAAATCAGCAACATTAGTGGGCAAAATGGGTGAAGAGGGTTAAAAAGCACAAACTTCCAGTTATAAAATAAATCATGGGGATGCAATGTACAGCATGGTGACTATAGTTAATAATACTGTATTGCATGTTTGAAAATTGCCAAGAGAGTAGATCTTAAAAGTTTTCATCACATGAAAACAATTTTTGTAACTATGTATGGTGATGGATGTTAACTAGATTTATTATGGTAATCATTTTGCAATATATACAAATATTGAATTATTACATTGTATACCTGAAACTAATATAATGCTATATGTCGATTATATCTAAATAAAATCAGCAGCATTCAATAATGTCCTCAAACTTGAACTTTGCCTTATATATCAAACTGTATGCTTGACATCATTACTTGGATTCTTAATAGGCATCACAAAATTAACCTGTCCAAAGCTCAAATCTTCATCAACTCGTCCATCTCCCAGTGGCCCTTACTACAGTAAATAATACCACCATTCATTCAGTTGCTCGGGCCAAAAATCTTGGAGTCATTCTTGATTCTTTTCTTTTTCTCATATTTTACATCCAAATCATCTCTGTTGGCTCTGCTTTCAAAGTTTATTACTAATCTAACAACTTGTTATCCTCCTAGTTCATTGTGCGTACGACTGTAATAGCATCCTAATTAGTCTCTGCTTCTACTCTTTTGCTACCGTAACCTATTCTCCACATGTCAGCTACATTAAAACTAAAATTGGATCATTACATTCCTGTTCTCAAACATTTTCCCAACACACTCAGAATAAAATACAAATTGCAAACAATTTTTCCTGGCCTATAATATCCTATATGATCTTAACCCTTTGATCTGTTCTGGTCTCATTTCCTACGTGCTTGCTTACTTTTCTACCCACAGTGGTCCCTGCCCAGCATACTGATACCTCAAGGCCTTTGTCCTTGCTAGTCCCTCTGCTTGAGGTGATCTTGGGCCAAATATTTGTAGTACTTTCTCCTTTACTTTATTCTCTTATTTGTTCAATATCTGTTCTTTTGAAATAATTTCCCTGACCACCCTACCTGATATAATATTTTCTATATTCCCTAGCCACTTATCCTGCCTTATTTTGTTTTGTCTCTTAGGATAGCTTAACGTTAAAATATGTATTATGTTGGTCATTGTCTGCCTCCCTCAGTTGAATGTTAGCTGCATAATTGCAGTCGTTTACTGCTTTATTTCAAATGTCCAGTACAGCGCATGGCTCGTAGATGATGTTTTGCAATGTGAACAAAACCAGATACACACAAATACCAAACTGTAGTTCTATAAAGGACCCTTGACTGAGTCAAGGAGATCTGGAAAGTCTTCCCTGAGGAAGAGTATCTCTGAGCCTAGATCTAAAGGGGGCAATGAAAATTAACTAGGTGAAGAGAGGAATGGAAGTCTTCTGAGTAGTGCAAGGGCATGCCAAGGTATGAGAATCTGAAGCAAGAAGGCCTTGTTGCTGGGGCAGAGAAAGCAGAAGTGGGCATGGGCAGAGGAGTGTTGATACAAAGGGAAATGGAGAGGTACATAGGAGCTTGATCGTGCAAGGCTTTGTTGTCTGTGTTGATCATGTGCTGTTTTTTATCTTAACAACAACAGAAAGCCTTTTTGGTATTTTAAGCAGGGTGGTGTTATGTCAGATATACGTTTTTAAAAGGTGTATGTAATTATAGTGTGAAGTTCAAAATAGGGACAAGTGGTGATTTAAATAGTCCAGGAGAGAGATTATCAATAATTTACCAAGGGAGGAGTTGGTGGAAGCTGTGTTTTCCTTAGGTCTGGGTAATAAAGGGGTGCATTATTTGTAGAGAATTTTAAAGGAAAATGTAACCAACTAAAATACCATTTTTTATTATCATTATGTGCCAGTAATTCTAAACAATGTCGCTGATTAAAATAGTCTATTCACTTGATATACCATTGGAGAGGATAAATAATAACTTGGACCAGAGATTCAGCCATTTCTTCATTCAGAAGTATTATCGAGTACCATTTATGTGTCAGGTGCTGTTATAGACATGGGAATGCATCAGTGAACAAAAAGATAAAACATCCCACCCACAAAGCCTACATTTTTGCAAGGAAGAGATTGACATTATTAAATACATATTTAGCATCACAGGTAGTGGTAAGTTCTCTTGATATGCCCAAGAGGAAGTGTTAATTAAGCAGTTGGTGCTAAGGGCCAGGAGCTCAGAGGAAATAGCTGGGCATAAGATGTATAAGATATAAAATATAAGGTATTTTGAAGGTCACCTGTTGGTAGATAGCTCTGTAATCATGAGTACACAAAGAAGGAGCTTAGAAAGAGAGTATGAAGTGGGAAAAGAACCAGTCTAAATCCTAGCACTGAAATGCCCCAATATTTAATTTCCAGGTAGAGAAAAATGATCCTTTATAGGAGACAGAAGAAACAGTTAATTAGGCATAAGAGCATATCAAGGAGTGTTATAGACATTATAAGATGATTAAAAGATCAATAGCTCAAAGAAAGTTGGTCATAGCACCGGTGTTATAAGGATGTTCTGCTTCTTACTTAGAAAATTTTGAAATAGCCTGTATTGATTATTTATATTTTCCCATTAAAAAGATGGACAGGACTCTGGGATAGCTAGGGTAATGTCCCCAATACAGAATTTTTCTCTCACTCTCTTGCTAAAACATCCTTCAATGACTTCTTTCTCATGAAATGGAGAAGAAACTTCAAAGGCCTGTGCTCCATGATCTGGTCTCAACTTTTCAGCTGTAACCTCATCTAGGAGCTGAACCTAGACGAACCTTCTGCCTCCCTACATGAACCTTCTGCTCCCAGCCATCTCACCATTTAAGTGTCCCTTCAAAAGTCTGGAAAATTCATATTTTTTTCTTTGCTTATAGCATTTTATTTTTCTGGAATGCCTTCCTCATTCAATCAATGTTAGACCAATTCTTGTCATGTCTCTTCTAGAAAGTCTTCCCATTTTTACTCTGTGAATCATAGAATAATTTATCAGTACTCTACTATGATGAAGGATGGAGGCTGCTTATTATGTGTTTGTGTTCCCTACAGCATCTGTCTCACATCTCTATTTGTTCAATATTAAATGATTATTGAATGGCTGTTATGAGCCAGACACTGGAAGAAGCCGAACAAATTGCTGGCTAAACAATTGTAGTTGCTTCTCTTTTAAGTGCTAGAATGAGCCTATTTGACGGAGCACAGAGCTCTGGTATTCAAGGTGGTGTGCAAAGGCAGAGATAGTACCTAAGCATCTATGGCTAATCTCATGCTTTTTTTGTTTCTTACATGGCTCACATTAGTTTCCACAGTATCACTGTTTGAAAGAAAAGAACAATTCATTCTTTCCTTTGAAAATGATGAAACCTTAATATTTAAAAGCCTCTCTGTGCAAGCTGTTGGTATGAAATATCACAACATCACATCTGATAGTTCAATTTAAATATTAATGAAAACCTTAAGCTTTATCTGGAATAGTTAATTTGGAATTTCAATTATCATTCACAGCCTTGTGCAAAAAAAGGAGAGAGAAGAAAGGGGGAGCCGGAATGTTTTAAAGGATTTCCGAATAAGTTTCTCCAGCAGACGCGCTGTTTACAGACAAAGCAGCACAGATGTTACTTGTCTGTCACAGGGAATGCCAGCCTATAATGAGGCTCACTTGACTTGGTGTGCGTGTGTGTACGTGTGTGTGAGCATGAACGTGAGTATGACAAAGCTAACTCGCTGCAGACCCCAATAATAAATGCCAGCCAATCTGCCAAATACATACGGGGTTCTGTAGGAGAATACCGGAGACAGAGAGAGCAAGAAAATTAGGCTCCGGTCTGTGAAATCCAGCTTAAAATGGGGCAAAACAAGTGTGGACTTAAGATTATCTGGAATCTTTGAATCTATTTTCTGATTGATAAATGACATCCAAGTTTAATTATATGACATAAAATAGTAAACATATAGTATAATTTTACGTAATACGTAGAAAAAAATTCTTAGCTAAATGGCCATTTGGAAAATGTGTTTCTGTGTCCCTGTGGATTCAGGGCGTAGGAACAGCTTGCTGGTTTTCAATCTTTTTGTGAATGCCCCCAAGAAAATATTCTTGAATTTAGCTCATTGTGTTGTATGAATGGTGATTGATCTTGTCAGGAGAAAGCCAACCACACTTAGCCCCTTGCAAAGCAAACAGCACGGCCAATATCTTAGTCAAGTTCTCTTCGCCGCTGCTTCAGCTGTCAAAGTCACTGGTGCAATGCAGCATTCAAGGTAACTTCCATTTAGTGGTGAAAGCTGTTTTCTTCAATTTCTTGCCTTCTTTGTCTTTTTACTTGCCCCCTATCCATCTAATACCATTCCCTTGTCATTGCCACACTTATACATCTGCCTCACCTCGCTGATTTCTCCCCACCTGCGTGACATGCCTAGAGCCCCAGTGCTGTTGCTGCATTTATCCATCCACGGCTTTGTTGCATGGTGACATTCCAGAGCAGAGCTCAGCCCACAGGCATCTGCCAATATGTAGGAACTCTCCTCTCCGGCAATTATTCAGTTTGATTACACACGATGATAAGCTATTAAGAGGCACTCATACACAGCCCTTTATTTACCAACAGTTGAAATCTCCCCATTTGCTTTCACTGTGTAAGAAACTAATTTTAGTGAAGTAAACAGAAGGGATGGGTAAGTCATCTCTGGTGGGAACAGTGCTGCAAGGTAGTACATTTAAGTCTCGCAAAGAGAAGTGATGTCAACAGACCTGTTGGATCCATTTCCCAAACTAACACCTGTTAAGTAGAGCACCTGGAGAAGAAAGATATCTAGTGGTTATGACCACATAATCTATGTTTTAGAACCCCTGTTTCTGTTTTTAATTCATTTATATATGCATTCTCTTAGGCCATCAACACAATGCAGATTAGGATTTCGAAGAATGTCTAAAAAAAGTTCTTTGTAAGAACTATAACAACAGCTATCCAAAATTCCATGATTCCATTTATAGTTTGTAGACTGCTGCTTTATTTATTAGGTTACAAGTGTATTTTCTGTGTAATAATTCACAGCAAATAGCTTTGAGTAGAAATTCCTATATTATTGTCATTCTCTAACCCTTACAAAAGTGACTAATAGAAGACTTGTGTGTTGAGTGCATATAAATACCAGTTGTTGGTGAGTCTTTTTGCACTGTTAGATCTAAACAAGAAGTTGTAAAACAACAGAGTCTTTCACTCTGAAAAGAAAAATATCTGTAACAAGGCATCTTTAATTCCCTCACGTGCAGTCACCTTAAATAATCACCCACATCCAGTCTAGCTAGAGAGCTCCACCTTGCCTCTAATGTCCTTGTTTTCTCCTTTCCACAATTCCATTGCCCCTACCCCTAGCACAGGCATTTTGGAGTCTGAAGCAAGAAAGACGAAATTCATTTGTTTATCAGGTAGTGTCGGAGAGTAAATGGCTTTCCTTTGAGCGTTTCTTTCCTTCTTCTCACTGCATTGAATTTAAAGCCCTTCCGCCTCTACTTTTTTACCCACTTGTTAATGCATGCCTCCTCCCAGGGCAACATCAATAAAGAGACCTGGAGATCTTGTTTTGAGTTTGTTTACTGTCAGCCACAACTGGGAATATGATTTCTAGCAGTATACAATGAAATCTTACTGTTGCAGGGGGAAAAAAGGAGATGAAAACTGTAATGCCCTGTGGAGTTCTCAGCAATAAGAATGGACTGCGCCCATGTCAATATATACTACACCTATTTATGTATTTATAAACTAGTCTCTTATGTCCATATGGGTATTTGGTTCAATAGTATGCACAGTCCATGCATTGTATGTAAGGATAACTGTAGGGATGACAATACTAGTATATTTTCATACATACCCACATTTTGCACATAAGGTACTAAGCTGGCAAGTCTATTTTCTTTCATGCTTATGTTTTCCAGTGATTCATCTCTGAAAGTCACCAAGTGAGGTACATGTTTTAAATATAGATACAACTAACTCCTAGAAGCCCAGTTAGAACTCTGGAAAAAAAATTCTCTAAACACACTATCTTCTCTAAGTAAGATCATCAAATCACAACTATTTTTGAGTGGATACAAAAGATAAGAAATCTAGTTAGTATGTACAGAATGTTTGATGTGCCTGCGTGATGTTTTTATTCTGAATTATCTACCTCCACAAACAGGTATCCAGACTATCTAAACATTTCTCAGAGAATTATAGTTAAATTATTATTTTGGAAATGCAAACATTATGAAGTTAGAAAATCATTTCTGAAAACTTATAAAACATTAAAATATGGGTATTGCAAACTTTCATACTTGGAAATCTTTTTGGAAACTTAAGAAATATCAAAAATTATCCTTATGTTTCAGATTTCTATGATGATAAATTAGTTACTGCTTATTTTTTGATTGCTTCTAAACCAAGATAAGGAAAATATTCCACTGTCCAAATTCCCCCCTTTCCCAATCTGGTTGCAGTGTCACATGTTCATAAATATTACTCACAGAGGCTGAAATTTCTGATCTCTATATGTTTTATTTATTTTTCCATTAAAAATGACCCCAAATTCATTTTAAAATGCTTTTAAAATTACTCAGAATAAATATAGCTTTTAAATGAAATTACCAACTTTATTTAAATATTATAAGAAAAAATTATAAGTTCACAAGGCTTATATTAAATAAAAATCACAAACAAGTCAACCAAGACACTCTCCAGGTATTTTTTAAAAAGATGCCAATATTCAGAGATATAAATCTACATATATAAAGATAAAGCAGTGCTTTTGTGTTGGATTTCTTGTGAGAACTCCAATTTCTTCAGCTTCTGAATCATAAAATATTAAGTTTTATTCAAAACAGAAATTTCCCTTGATGGTGGCATTTGATAAAAACCAACTGCCTTCCCTCAGTCTAATTGACTTATACTTTCTGAGTCCTAAAGCGGACAATCTTTCCAAGTTCCAAGGAGCTCATAATATACTGGAAATCTTAACTTGTTTGGTATTTGAGGCTATTACAGTTTTCCAAGATACATAATCAGAGGGAATATTCTCTTATGGTTTTGCGTGTAGATCACTCCAAAGCGGCTAAAACCAGAGGATAGTAAGTTCTACTATGTCAGAAAGCCACTGGCGTAGGTGTTGGTATCACCCTCCTTATTACAATGAATACTCTACTAATACTCTTCTATGCTGAAAACATTTAGTATTGTGGTGAATGGGATAATTATCAGCCATAAAAAGTGCAGAAGAAAAATTGGAAATTATTCTCTCCAATTTATCCTTTGGATTTTGTTATAACAATTTTTGTTTATTTCATGACTGTCACACTTATTTTTAAGTATATCCAGTAAAGAGAGCCTGCCTTTTCCTATGTGGTTTCTTTTTCCAATAATGCTCTTCCTCTGTTGGTGCACTGGACAAAACCTACTCATTCTTCAAGAAGACCCAGCTCCTAGTGGGCTACTGCATACAACAATTTTCTCTCTATGCCAGTTAGCCCTCTTCCTCTCTTGTGCTCCCATAGACCTTTGTCCCCAGTTCCTATAGAGCCCTGACTCTGTTGTGTAGGGACATCTCTGTCTTATTCTGTGTTCCTGACTGGAATATGTTGTTTTGTGAGAGAAGGGATTATGTCTTCTTAGCCACAGAGCCTCAAACCATATCTGATATATGATAAAACACTGCAGGGAGATATAGGCAAAGTGCTAAGGAAGTTTTTACATAAATGTATACAACACAAAGAATTTACTGCTGTACTTTCTTCTCCCTGCTTTCAAGCTCTTGTTTTTTTTGTTTGGAGGCTAGTGGTGTTTTCCGGGGTTGAGTGCGGGGAGGAGGGATTGGGAGAAGTTGCTAGCATCTGCAGGACAGGGACTTTGCCTTATTTGTGTCTTCTCAGAGCCCCCTCAGAGCATTCTCTGTAGTGAGCAGGCAGTGAGTATTGTAACGAGTCATTCATCTTTAAAGCAGGTCATGGTCTCAACTGAAAATAACTCAGGCTTGTCAATTGTAAGTGTCATAATAAAGGTACTCTTTTATAAGTAAATTCACTGATGTTAGAAAAATAAACATTATTGAAAGAGCTTTTGCTCTAGATAATCCATAACTAAAGCAAAGCAGATACATATGCTAACAAAAGCATTGTCTTTTTATTGTCTTCAAGGCATTCACTTATTCATTCGTACATCCATTAATTTTCTTATTCATTCAATAATTATTTATTATTTATAGGTTACCTATTGTGTGTACACAGTGCTAGTTTTCATGTGATTTGCAGTGTGGTATGAAGACAAATGTTAAAGAGATAAAAACACAAATAATGATAAAAATACAACTGAAAAAAAATACAAACTGAAAAAAAGGAAGTGTAAGGGAACCCTAATTTTGTCAAGCATTGGGCGGGCGGGGGGTCCAGAAGCAGAAGGAAAAATTGACAGTCTAAGGACTGAAGGGAAGGAAGAGACAATAGGTGAGCCTTTGAGGTAAAGGGGATGATAATGTAATGTTCTAGTCATGAAGGTTCATGTTACATGAGGCAAGAACAAGGTGAGTGGGGTGTGACAGAGGAGGAGCCAGGAGATATAAATTGAGAATTGGATAGCAATCAAAGGAAATAAATGACATTCACGAAGTTGCCAATTTTTCTTTTTTTTTTTTAACGTCTTTATTGGAGTATAATTGCTTTTCAATGGTGTGTTAGTTTCTGCTGTATGACAAAGTGAATCAGCTATAGATATGCATATATCCCCATATCTCCTCCCTCTTGTGTCTCCCTCCCACCCTCCCTATCCCACCCCTCTAGGTGGTCACAAAGCACCAGTTTTTCTTTTAAATCAACAGTTATATTTTTAGTATGCTGAAAATATTTTAGGCAAGTATCAAGAAATTTCTAATTTTCAGCCTTAAAATCTTTAAATTTTTTTGTTAATTATTTTATCCTTTATGTGTATGGATTGCCAACAACTTATTTTTAAGGGATTAGGAACTGTGAAATCTGATTATGGGAGTTTGTGACTATTAGAGTAGATCTGGTTCTCATGAATGGGAAAAGGAGATTGGGTGTGATGAAAATTTAAGGAGGTAGAACCAGGCTTAAGCCGTGATTACCCCCAGTGCACTCAGTTTTCCAGACAAAAAACAAAACAAAAAAAACATGTTTTAGATTCACTGTTAAAAAAAATAAAAAACAAAAGAATGGTTCAACAGGCTCTGGGTAAGTGGTGATAAGGAACTGACCCTACCAGAAGAACTGAATAGTAGGGCACACAAAATAGGAGCTTTACCAATAAATTCCTGTCCCTAACCTCTCTATATTAATCACACAGGTGAAAAGCTGCTGTCTTTTGCTTTAGAAAAATGTACAGCCTATGTGCATCAACAGTCTAAAGCAAGATACATCACCATGACAACCATAACTCCAGTCTCGAGCCAGAAAATGGACATTCTATGATGTACAGAATTTGATTGAGGTGGTGGTCTTGTGCAATTCCCAGGGATCTGGTGGCAGAGACAGGGTAGGAGTAGGAAGTTATTATATACTGTTTACAGTACTGTTATGTAGGCTAGTAGTCAACATCTCTACACAGCTCATTTCCTCTACCATATCCTGCCATTATTCAGAGATTGTTATCTGTCTGATAAGTATGGCTTTGGCATTGTGGGGGGAGGAGGTTGGCTACTGACAAATGTTTCCTCATGGTTTTGACTATTATCCTGAATTGACTGTAGGTGGTTTTTTAGATTGCTAGGCATTATCATGTATTTTCTTTTCAGTGTTATTCTTGGAACACTTCAGGTAAGAAATAAATACCAGATTTTCATCTGTTCATGTTCATGTATATATTAGTTTATAAGTAATACACTATAGGAGATTTAAAATACCTAGAAGCCCAGATGATCAATATAGGATTAATATTTGTAAGTAATAAGTTACTAGGGATCTTATGGAAAAACAAAGAATTAGGAGCTACACTGCTAATTACACAGGCTTCTAATTTTTTTCCATATCTTTTGTTAAGTTTAAACAAAAAATTTGTGAAAAAGGAATTTTTCACTTTGAATTAGTGTATTATGAGATTCACAACTAGGAAAACAATATTATTTTAAACTTTTCTTACATTAATAGAAAATATAAAATCTTTTTTATAGGAGAGCTTCAAGTTAAAATATGGCATTTTTATATATTCATGAAAACTAGTAATTTATTATTTAAAATCTGGAAGTTCTACTCAGGCATATGAAATAGTAAGTGAGGATATTAACATCTTTTATATTCACAGCAATTTGAGCATACACAGTTTTGTTTCTTTTTCTTTTCACATATGCATAGATACAACACATCTTCAATAGCAATGATTTAATCTCTCAACAGGTCTGTTGAGGGGAGAAAGGAAGGTGGACATGAGCAAATGAATTCTGAGTGAAAGATCAGGAAAGAAAAATCACTTTCAAATATTTTTCATGACTAGAAGGCCCCCCTTTTGTTTACATTCAGTTTGCACTTGACTCCTCATTAACATATGCCCTTATTCATCCTTTCATTAGCAGGGATTCGTAGCAACCTAGGAATAGACAGACAGACATTGTAAGCTTTCTTGCACAATAGGACGGAGGACAAAGTTGTCTTGTTTGTATGACTTTGGCCTTTTTGATATTACTAGGGAGTAATAGAGCACCCTCACAGAGAGCAACCCTGATTATAGACATGGGGATGATGAATGGGCGATTCATCCAAAGCTTCCTCTGGACAGGCAAACAGTCTTAGACCTGTGTGTGCACTACTCTCCAGGCAGCTGGGGGATAGGTCAAGTCAATGTCATTCTGTCCCTGAAAGTACTTTCTGTTCTAGGCATAGGGTCTTTTCAAGGCAGCAAGAAGTATCACACAGATGACTCAGCGTCACACACAGGTGCTGGTTGGATGCAGTCCTCGGACCTGGGATTATAGCCTATTCAAATCATCAGTGAGATGTTAAAGAATTCCAGTCCAGTATCAAAAACAAAACAAGCATTCTCCTTCTCTTTTAAAGATTTCCATGATCCTTTCAAAGTAAAAATTCTCTGTTTGTTTTCCTAACATTTATAGTCAAATTAAAGTTAGACCAAATTGCCTTAGAGTTATTAACTTTTCATTTCTCTTTGTGATATTACTAAACCATCTTTTTTTAAGCTTTACTCACTTCACCTTCAAAAATGGGGATAAGATCATCTGATTCACAGTGATATTTCAGGGATTAAAGAGATAACACATGGAAAACTATTGCAAAATCTTTGGGACATAAGAAGTCAGTCCTCTTCCAAACACATAAATCAGAGATTTAGCTCTCCTGAGCATTTTGTTCTCATTCTTCAACTGTTTCTGGTAGATGAACTATTAAAGATAAAAATGTAAAATCTGAACTTAACTAATATGTCTCTATGAAAAACTAGAACTCCATTAAGGAATTTGAGGATTTTATGGTCTGCTTTGGCAGTTTTCCTAGTTCTAGATTTATGGGCCTGCCTTAGATTGGTAAGGGATGTACATTTCCACAATAATACAACAGAAATTGGAGAAGTTAGAGACAAAATGAAATCTCCAATTCTTTATCATTAGGGAACTTACCTATTGGAGTCTCTCGCTATCCCTGTGGGGTTAAACTAGATTGTCCTGATTCCCTTTGAGTTATTAAAGAGAAACAATAATTGGAAGTTGAAGCAGTACTTACAGATTTCTTCATGGTGATGGGTAATCATTTAAAGGTGGAACCAAGTACTTTTCCATGTGTAAACTCAGCTTGTTTTAGAAATCAGTAGGAAAAAACCATAAAATAAATATTCTGATTATATAACAGTTGGAGTGTATTTAATATCTTAAAGGATTTTTTTGCATAATTAGACATTTTTAAGACAATCAGACCTGTGTAACATGAGGCAGAGTGTGGTCAAAAGTCTTTATCTCAAAAATTATCTTGAAGAAGTATAACTAGAAATGTGATTTTTAAGGGAAGGATAATCCCTTGACTGCTATTATTACTATTATTATTTTTATTTTTTTTTGCGGTACGCGGGCCTCTCATGGCTGTGGCCTCTCCCATTGCGGAGCACAGGCTCCGGACGCGCAGGCTCAGCGGCCATGGCTCACGGGCCCAGCCGCTCTGCGGCATGTGGGATCTTCCTGGACCGGGGCACGAACCCGTGTACCCTGCACTGGCAGGTGGACTTTCAACCACTGCGCCACCAGGGAAGCCTGACTGCTATTATTATATAAGCTTAATGCTTGCTAAAATTCTACAATATCAGAAAACCCAGAATAATTTTATTTTCTCTTAAAGGTTGCTAGGGATCTTGTGCCACTAAATGAAATGTCATCTGTAAATATCTTATCGTAATAAAGACTGTAACAACATAATTTTGGTCATCATCATTTCAGGATCTGGTTTAACATATCCAAATTGAAGGAGCTAATAAATATACATAATCAAAGTATCACAAACTTATATAGTAAGAGATTGTAGAAACAAATCTAGTATTCGTATCCTAATGATTACCCAAATGTACTTATGAGTCAAATTCTAATTTTGTAGTAAATCTTTAAGCTTTTGTTACAATTAGTTTTTAAGTTACTGCCAAGGTTGACTATGGTCATAAAACTATAAATCTTGGAGACAGTATTCCGGTACTTTACGAAGCATTGCAATGAAACAAAGCATTTTAATAATTTCCAAGAATACACCATTATTTTTATTTCCTCTTTAATAATATTCTTAGTTCCTGAGTACATGTTCTGGAGGGGTAACTTTAGAGTGTATACTCTAAGACCTACTTTGGGGTTGGTTTAGGGAGGAAGTTGATTAAAATTTAATTGCTTCAACTTCTCATAACATACAAAGACAAAGAAAGTGATAATTGGGAAAACAATCTGAAAATAAAGTCTTACTTATTGACCTCTTATAATGTCTTCCAAACTTTTAACTGTCAAGGAATAACTAGCTAATGAAATGAATATGACATTAGCTAGATGTTTCACTAATGTGTAGGTTACTATCTTAGTAAGTTATTTATTATTCATTCAACAAACATTCACTGAGCATTATAAGATGCACAGTATCTTTGTTAAATATTGAACCATTTGAAATAACATAGTTTAATAGAGCAGGGATAACCTCAAAACTTAGGTAGAAATGTATATAAACTATCAGTAATTCAAATCAAAATCAGAATATTTGATAATGACACAGGAGTTCAGCAAGAGGGGAAAGCAATTTATGAAGGAAAGCCAATTAAAGATGTGCCATATAAGCAAGAGTTGAGGAGGATAGGCATGATTTGTACAGATAGACAGAGGGAGAAGATAAGCATTCTGAAATAAAGGTTAACATAAATAGTAGTCTGAGATCAAGAAAGAGTGTGTTTTTTTTGAGAGTCAGGAAACTATAATGGTCTCAATGGATTATTTATAGTAGTATGAAATGTGAGTTTTGAAAGCCAAGCTGAGGTTATAGAATTTATACAATGAGCGCTAAGAAATTATGAGATGTTTTAAAGGAACCCTACCCTGCTGATACTAGTGAAAACTGGTTCAGTATTTCTGAAAATTTTCTTATCCTTTGACCCAAAATTGCTACTTCTAGGAATTTATCCTGAGGGGGAAAAATTAGAGGTGATTTTAAAATGAGTATTTTGCAATACTATTTATTATATTTAGAAACTGAATTTTGCCTAAATGTTCAAATAAAAGGGATACAGTTAAATGAATTAGGATATCTCTTGGAACATGAAATGCTCATTAAACCCCATGTTTTAAAAGAATTGTTTATGACACAAAAATGTAATGCTATTTAATAAATTAAACAGTTTAAAAACAGATACTGGTGGTATAGAAAAATACACAAAAATATTAACGCTGTTTATCAATGGATGAGGAATACTCTGGGTGATTATTTTCTTTTGTCCTTTTCAGGACAGACTTTGTACATGGAATATCTATCATTCTATAGTACATAATACTTTTCAAAAAATAAATAACCATATAAAATTTGTGACAAGATATTGATATAAAGACTTCTATATTTTTAGAAGACCAATATGTGAGAAAGTAGAAATGAGATATAGGGAGGGAGGAGGTATATACAGCTGTATATATTTGACAGCATGATTGGAACGCAAAGCATAGGGGAAAGAAACATGATCAGGATTTTATATTTGGTTGGATATAAAGTATGAAGGAGAAATATTGTCAAAATTTCAAGCCTAAAAATTAAAATGAAAATCTGTACTTTCAGTGATGAAATCAATGATGATTTGATATTGAATTATTAGATTTTACGACTATGATAGGTACCCAAAATATGGAAATGTGAAAAAGAAGCAGCTGAAAATATGTATTTAAAGATCAAGTAGTATTTTAAGCTGTTAGAGATGATTAGTTAGAAAATGAAAAGAGAGCAGAAAGAACAGAGGCCCAAACCTGAGCCTTGGAGGATAATTAAAATCCAGAAACGGAGGAGGATAAGATAGCAAATAACCCAGAGAAAAATGCTCAATGATAGGAGGTTGGAGAAAGAAGTAATCCACCATGTCACTGAAAAACAAAAAATAAGGTAGTGTTTCAATGTGACTGTTGTTAGTGTTGTCAGATAGTATAGTGTTCTGAAAAAATGCATGGCAAAATAAAACCATCAAAGTAGAACATTAATAAAGGGCATAAAATAGAAAATAGAACATTAATAATAGACATAGCAGAAATTCATGTGCATCCTTATTAACTGCAGACTTCAAGTTGGATTAGAAACTGTTATTTAGAAATTTGATACAGTATGGAGAAGCTGTGAATATTTGAAAATTGTCTCTTGCTACCTACCTATAGTCCATGTGCACAGTGACATCCGTGGATGAACTGCATAATGCTTTCTCTGTTAGTTTTATTTCAAGCAAATAACTTAGATATAATCAAGAATTTCACAAAATAAAATTATTTGGGGAAATACTGAGATATACAAAGTTAAAGAGGTTTCTTTAAAGAAAGACTTCATGTAACTTTTACTATTTTTATATGCACTGTGGATTTCCAAAGGGGGCCTTTAGAACAAAATTATTTCAAAAATTAATTGAGCATAGAACTCATTTTCATGGAGCACCTCCTAGACTAGTTTTCTGTGGACTTCAGAGTGGGAAATGATGACAGATAGCAAAGTGTTGGCCCTGCCCACCCCATAAGGATACCCTGCTCTACAACTTCACTTTTCATCCCTTTAAGCTCAGCCCAACAGAGATCCTAATTTACTGTACATTTATGGGATATCCTTCTCATCCCTCTTCACAGTTTTTATTTGGAACTACCTAGCAAAATATTCTTCAGAAGGTAACTGCAGCTGATATAAGACCAAATAGATGCTGCTTTAAAACAAAAAAATAAAACATGACTTTTGCTCTTTGTCTATATTTAGCATTTCAATGCTTTCCTTTAAGAAGAGCTATCATTTGGCTGTAGTAAATATTTTAGCAATAATTTGAGGAAAATTAATTTTAAGACTAAATTATTAACCTCATATTCAATATTCCCTTTCTAATTATCCCACAAATATGGGCTGTTTTTCAGTAATATACCTGAATTAGATGAACTTCTCCTTTCTCTCCACTTACTAACTCTTGTTCCATAAGCATAATTTCATCAAAAAGACTTCTAGAACTTCTAGACTGAAAATTCCCATAGTACTCTGTGCCTACTGCTATCAGATTATCTATCAGTCTTCATTGTAGTTGCCTGCTCTCTGGTCTTTCTTTTAACTGAATGTGCTTTGAACCATTAATTGCATAGTGCCTAGGATCTAGTCATTGCTTAATAATTGTTGAATAAATGAGTGAATTAATGAATGGGTCTTTTATGCATTTTGAATTTTAAAGTTTCATATAAAGTGGCTAAAAGAGGTTATAGAAAGATGAAATGATTCAGAAATACAATATGCATTTTTTACTTCTTGAACCATTTCCTCTGGAATTTTCTCTAACTAGTAAGTGTTCCAGAATTCAAGGGTTTTTATTTAAAGGTTTTTTTTTAAACATCTTTATTGGAGTATAATTGCTTTACAATGGTGTGTTAGTTTCTGCTTTATAACAAAGTAAATCAGTTATACGTATACATATGTTCCCATATCTCTTCCCTCTTGTGTCTCCCTCCCTCCCACCATCCCTATCCCACCCCTCTAGGTGGTCACAAACCACCTTATTTAAAGGTTTAATTTACAAATATGAAACAAGAAATTTCTCCCAGTTCTTCATCTCCCTTCATCCTTCTTTTTCCTAATTACTTTCTTTCCCTTCATCCCTTCAAATGAACAGACAGGCTGCTCCAAAGTTTTTGCAAATGTACTCATTGAACATTCTTACAGGCTAAGCAGCAATTGGAAATGAAATCCGACAGTTGTTTTACTGCTCTCTCATCAACTGGAGCAATAAAATGATTCCACGGGAGCATTTCTGCCACTAGAAATTGTGATAGTGTCGTTTTCCATTTCCTTTTACTTTCATAAATGATAACAGATGATTTCTTGTTTTTCTCTCTCCTCTTTCTTGTCTTATTCTACATATGCCAATGATGTCAAACTCCTTTAGCTGCAGAAACTTTCTTTAAAAGTATCTTATGTGTGTTTCTAGTTAAAGGAAAGTAGAACTACTCTGGATGGCAACTGGGGAAGTGTAGTAGAGGGTGAACTCCCCTACCTTCTTGTTTTAAGCCTCCACAGTGGCCTCTGCGAGGTATCCATGGAAGAATATTGCAAAACTACTGGGCTGAAAGTTTGCAGGACTGAAAGAATGGAAGACTCGTTAGGTGACATTTTAATTTAAAGTCTCCTCTTCTATAGAAGGGCTTGCTGGGTCCCATAGTTAGGACTAATTCTTCAATAGTAATAATCAGGTGATATAATTTTTAAAGTCATTCAGTAAACTGAAAACACAGAATCACACTTCAGCTTGTTTGCTTGTTTTCTGAAGGATCTATAAGCTGTATTTTTTTCTGAAAATACATATCTTTAGAAAAGGAAGTAATAGAGGTCTAGATGATTTAGAGCATTAATACAAATGAGACATAAATAAGTAAACCTCTAGTATAGTAATCTGAAACTTTCCCAGAACAATAACAACTAAAAATTGTCAACCTCTGACAGCTGTTTAATAGTTGATAGAAAATGTGGTAGGACTCCATCGACTTCACATTATGCAGGTGTCCACATTAAAAAAAAAATCATAATTGGCACTAATTAAGACCACTGTTGGCAGCTTCAACAAAAAGGCCAGACACTGAGTGGGCAGGAAGATCCGCCTGGCCTCTCAGCCCCAGACTTCCCAGCAGGTCACTGCTGAATTGCATTAACAAAGCTAAGTTATTCTTGCTCTTCTAATTCTATAGAAACAGAAACTCAGTTTGCTATTACTAGCAATATAAGCAATTCCAGTACATTTATTACATATATTGGAAGTTTGGGGCTCAGGATTATCTTTGATAATAAAAACGGCTACAAATATTGTGCATCCTGTTTGTCCCCTATGAGAAGACAATGTAGCTGATCACTGGCACAAGTTCTGCACAGTTAACATCCACGCAATTGACAGGAGAGGTAATCTTACTAAGTGTGTGATGGACCTATATCAACTGATAACCATGAATTTTGTTTTTAGGACTTGATGCAAATTCTTGTCTTATGGCCTTTATATTTCAATGTAATGTGTGAGTAATATTCGCCACCAGATCCAACTGTGATTTTTATCTTGTTTGCACATGCAGATAAAGTTGACAATTAAACTTACTGTCTTGGAATTCCCATTCTGAAGAGTATTTTTGTATTTTCCGTGATGATAAAATTGTAAGCAAGGAAGATTCCTCCTCTGTTGGGGAAGAGAGAAAGAGTGTGCCTATGTAGGTCAATCAATGTGAAAAAAGGTGCTTGGGGTTGGTTTCCAGTAAGTGTACTTACAAATTATTCAATCTTACAGACCCACATTCAGTTTTGCATTCAGATGCAGGCCTGGGTTGAGGATGGGAGGAAAATAAAGCTCTGAAGTGGGGTACCTAATCATATGAAGGTTTGCAATTTTGTTAGGAATAATAGAGAAGCAATATTGAGAGAGCTGTGGGGTTAATGAACACGGATGTGGCTTTCATGTGCAAATTTCTTTTGATTAGATGAAACAACAATTCCCAGAGTTGGGACTGGTGTCCACACACCCAGGCCTGCATCTGCATGTAAATGGCTTCATTAGAGGCCAGATCTGTGTGCACTGATGAACTGTACAAGGCACTCAAAGAGTCTCCGCTTCATGGGCTGCTTTCTTGCTGCGTCTGTTTCCTGTTCAGAAAATAAGTGGTATAGTTCTCCTTTCTGCCAAGCTGTTTGAAAAAGAGATAGTTTGAGAACACAAAGGGGTGAGGGCAGCTGACTATTAACATATCTGTCCTCTTTGTCTTATTCTTACAGACTGCAGATTGGAAACATATCCTTTTATATTTCCAAGTAAAATTAAACTTCCTCAAATTTACCTGGCAGTTATCAAGGTTAATATTTTTGTAGTTTGCCATTTATTGAGTGCTGACAGGAGAATGGCCCTTATGTTGGACAGGATATCACTGAATATACAAAGAACTTGTCTATCTGCTCATTCTACCTAGGTTGAACCAGACCTCTAAAACTCCCTGTGTTTTTACTTTATGATTCAGGACTTATCGCTAACAGGAAGTATCCTTTGTGAGAGAAAAGGATGCAAGATGTTCTTAATATTTGATTAATGAAATCGTGAAGCATCATTAGTTTGGAATATTTCTAGGGAATTTTTATCAATAGTTAATTTATTAATTGAACTAATTTGCTTTCAGCTATAATCCATTTATTTTAGATGGAGGTCATAGGTGCCTAGTTTGGGGCAGTGCTAACTTTGTGAGCTCTGAAGTAATAAGGGCTGATATCATATAATAGTAATAATTGCCATGTTATTTCTATTCAAAAAATTTTAGCGGACCAATTTTAATAACTTCATTGAGGTTTAATTTACAAACTATAAAATGAATGTATTTTAAGCGCAGTGAAGAACTTTGCCAAATCTGTACACAATAATCAAGGTATAGAACATCCTATAACCCCAACAGATTTCCTTGTGCCCCTTCCTACTCAACCTTCCCTCATCCCCCACCTTGATGACCACTGATCTGCTTTTTTTTTTTTTTTTTTTTTTGCGGTACGCGGGCCTCTCACTGCAGTGGCCTCTCAGGTTGCGGAGCACAGGCTCCGGACGCGCAGGCTCAGCGGCCATGGCTCATGGGCCCAGCCGCTCCGCGGCATGTGGGATCTTCCCGGACCGGGGCACGAACCTTTGTCCCCTGCATCGGCAGGCAGACTCTCAACCACTGCGACACCAGGGAAGCCCCATTGATCTGCTTTTGATCAATATATTAGGTTTGTCTTTCCTGTAGTTTTAAATAAATGGCATCACATATATTTTACATCTGACTTTTTTTCTCAGCATAATGTTTTAAATATTCATCCACATTACTGTGTTTGTAGGATGTTGCTTTTTATTGCTGAGTTGTATTCACATGAATAAACTACAGTTTGTTTATTCATCTACCTGTTGATGTTCTTTGGGGCTGTTTCGAGTTTCTGGTTATAATGAATACAGCTGCTATAAACATTTGTGTACAAAGCTTTGTTTGGGCTTTTATTTCTTTTGAGTAAATACCTGAAGGTGTAACTGTTGGTTCATATGGTAAGGTTATGCTGAACTTTATTGGAAACTTCTGAACTGTTTGTTAATGTAACTGTACCATTTTGCATTCTGACTAACAATGTTTAAGAATTCCATTCTTCCACATCCTAGCCAATATTTGATTTTAACAATCCTTTTAATTTTAGGTCTTCTAATGGTTGTGAAGTGATATTTCAATGTAGTTTAAATTGGCATTTCCCTGAGGATTATTGGTGTTGAGTATCTTTTCCTGTGTATATTGGCCATTAGTATACCTTCTATTGTGAAGTTTGTTTCTATTTTTAATAGTTTTTCCTACTTTAAATATTTCTGTATTCTTCTTATTGATACATATGAGTTCTTTAAATATTCTGGATACAAGCTAATTTTCAGATATACATATCATAAATATTTTTCCTAGTTAGTTTTATGCCTTTTAATTTTCCTAATCATGTCTTTCAAAGAGAATGTTTTTTAATTTCACAGAGCTCAATTTATTGTTTCTTTCATGTTATTGCTTTTTGTGAACTCTCTAGTAAATATTTGTTTTCCCCAAGATCACAAAGATTTTCTTCTAGAAATTTTAAAGTTTTATGTTTAGGTCTAGATCCATTTCATTTTTGTGTGTAAAGTACGATTTGAGTTTATTTTTCCTATACTGATATTTATTCTATCACTACTTTTTTTTTGAAGAACACTATCTTTTCACCATTGAATTGCCTTAGCAACATCAAAAATCAAGTAAATACATATTTGTTGACTTATTTCTGTACTCTTTCTTCTGTTCCATTGATCTGTATCTCTGTCTTTAAGTCAGTATCACATTGTCTTGATTATTGTACCTTTAGAGTAAGTCTTGAAATCAAGCAATATACTTCTTTCACTTTTGTTCTTCTTTATCAAAATTTAAAAATTACTCTTGATTCTTTAAATTTTCTTATAAATTTTAGAGTCAGCTTATTAATTTCTACCCAAAAAAACCTGCTCAAATTTTGATTATAATTGTATAGAATCTAGAGTTCACTTTTGGGATAATTAATATTTTGACCATATTGAATATTCTTTCTGATATATCAACATGGTGTATCTCTCCACTTAATTAGATCTTAAATTTTTCTCAGCAATCCTTTATAGTTTTCAGTGTGCAAGTCTTACAAAATCTTTGCTAATTTACCCATAATATTTTATGGTTTTTGGATGCTGTTGTAGATGTTAGTTTTTAAATTTTGATTTCTAGTTTTTTCTAGGATATAGAAATATAATCATTTTTGTATATTGATCTACTATTCTGCGAACTGACTAAACTCATTTATTGGTTCTTCTTTTATTGAAAGTGTTTTGAGTATTTTATTCTATTGTATGATTTTCGAATGGTTATCCTATGCCAGATGCTGTGCTAATAAACAAGAAACAAACATTACTTCATTCAATACTTAGAACGATTCTTGAGATAGATTCCGTTGTTTTTAACAGCTTTATTGAGGTACAATTAATATACAAAGAAATGCACATATTTAATGTATACAATTTGATGAGTTTGGACATATGCAAACACTTGTGATACCATCTGCACAATCGAGGTAATAAACATACCTAATACTTCTCAGAGTTTCCTGGTATGTCATATTTTTAAACAAATTTTGAAGTGCACAATATTGTATTGTTAACTCTAGACACTACTACATGGTACTGCTGGTCTCTAGAACTGATTTATCTGGCATAACTGGAACTTCATACCCATTGAATACACCTCCCTGTTTCTCTCATCCCCAGCCCCTGGCACCACTATTGTTTTCTCTGCTTCTATGACTTTGACTGTTTTAGATACCTCATATAGGTAGAATCATGCAGTATTTATCCTTCTGTGACTGGTTTATTTCATTTAGCATAGGAAATGTTAGTGAGGTTGGATAGAAATTGGAACTTTCGTGTACTGTTGGTGGGAATGTAAAATGGTGCAGCAACTATGGAAAACAGTATGGAGGTTCTTCAAAAAATTAAAAATAGAACTACCGTATGTTCCAGCAATTCCTCTCTGGGTATATATCCAAAATAATTGAAATCAGGATCTCAAAGAGATACCTGTGCTCTCATGTTCATTGTCTCACTATTCACAATAGCCAAGATATGGAAACAACCCAAGTGTCTGTCAACAGGTAAGTGGATAAAGAAAATGTAGTATATACATAAAATGGAATATTAATCACTGTTGAAAAAGAGGAAAATTCCGCCATTTGCAACATCATTTAGTAGTTCTTAAATGATGTTTTTACTCTTAAATCAAACTTACATTCTTGGAATAAACCTCATGATGTAATAATACCCTTTTTACACATTGCTGGTTTTCATTTGCTTGTATTTTGTGAAGGTTTTTTGCATCTATATCTGTGAAGGTGTTGAAGTTTTATTTTCTGGTAATGTCTTTGATTTTGGTGGCAGGGTCATAATTTCCTTATAGAATTCACTGAGTTTTTTCTTTCTCCTCAGTTATCTGATAGAGTTTGTGGAAGAGTCATTTTTTCTTAAATATTTGATGAAATTGATAGTACAGACAACTTGGCCTTGTCTTTTCTTTGTGGGAAAGTTTTTAACCAAAATTCAGTCTCTTTACTAGATAAAGGAATACTCAGATTTTCAATTTCTTTCTGAATCACTTTGGTAATAAGCCTTTTAAGGAATTATTCAATTTCATTTGAGGTTTTAAATTTACTGACATAGATTTTGCATAATTTGTATTATCTTTTTAATCCCTGTAAGATGTGTAAAATCCTATCTTTCTTTTCCAATATTGCTGTCTTCTCTCTTTCTCTTTCTTTGTCTTCTCTCTTTCTTTTTTTTTTGGATAACTCTAGCAAGAAATTTGCCAGTGCTATTGGCCTTTTCAAGGTTTCATTGTTTTTTTCCATTCTTTGTCTATTTTCTCTTATATTTGTTTCCTCGTATATCTTCAGTATTTTCTACCTTTTGCTTACTATGTGTTTGATTTGCTCGCTCTTTTTAGTTTATTCATGTGAAATAAACTTATGTAGAGATATGAAAACTTAGATCATTGATCTGAGACCCTTTTTTTTCTAATCTAAGTATTTAAAATTAAGATGACATTTTTCCTATAAACACTGCTTTTGCATCATCTCACACATTTTGAGATACTGTGTTTTCATCTTCATTCAGTACAAAATATTTTCTAATATTTTTTTGCAATTTCTTCTTTGAACCATGAGTTATTTAGACTTGTGTTTTAAAATATCCAGATACTAGGGGATTTTCTATATATTTTTCTGTTATTGAGTTCTATTTTAATTTCAGTTTGGTCAGAAAATATGCTCTTATATTTTCAATCTTTTTAAATTTATTGAGACTTGTTTATGGTCTATCTTTATGAATGTTTCATATGTCCTTGGAACTAATGTGTATTCTGGTGATGTAAAGTGGAATATTCTATAATGTCAATTAGACTAAGTTGTAGACTGTGTTGTTCAGGCCCTCTGTATGGCTCCTTATCTTCTGTCAAGAGTGTTATGGTCTCCAACTGCAATGCAGTTGTTTATTTCTCCTTTTAGTTCTGTTATATTTTGCTTCAAGTATTTTGAAGATTTGTTACTGGGTACATGTACTCTTAGAACTTTTACATTGTCTTAATGAGTTGACCCTTTAATCCTTATGAGTTATCCCTTTTTATCCCTCGTAATTTCCCTTGATTTGAAGTCTACTTTGCCTGATATTTACAGAATGCTTCCAACTTTCTTATGATTAATGTTTTCAAGATCTATCTCTTTTCCAGATTTTACTTTTAAACTATTTCTTTGTATTAAAAATGGCTTTCTCATAGAAAGCAAATAGGTCTTGCTTTTTTATCCAGTGTGTCAATCTCTCCCTTTAATTGGGGCATACAGATCATTTACATTTAATGTAAATGTCAAATTTGTTAGATTCATATCTATGATGAGCTATGTGTTTAAAAAATTTTCCCTTCTGTTCTTTTACTTTGTTTTCTGTCCTATTTTGCATGAATTGAGGAATTCTTATTTTGCATTAATTGAGTAATTTTTGGTTTTCCCATTTGAACTCATTGATTGGTTTATTTACTATATCTCTTTTCAAAATTTTTTTAGGAGTTGCTCTACATTTTACAATATAGGCATTTTAACTTACAACAGTCTACTTTCAAACAATATTATACCACTTTACATATAAGAACAGTTTTCTTTTATAATTTAAGCAAGTGAATTGACATTCTCATAAGAAAGGTTTAATAGAAGGTGACATTCAGGTTTTGTGTGACAGGTCCAGAATATTGGATTTGAAATCCATATCTCAACCTATTGCTGCTTGCTTGCATGTTTTTCATAGAAAGCACATAACTGCCATCCTGAAGATACATGCTTTTGGTCTCAAGGGTACTGGGATAAGAAAGCAAGGATGTAATGACAGACTTTTCAAGGAACGTAAGACAATTAGATGATAAGGTTAAGAACATGGGGGGTGCGTTTTTTATATCCATGCTTCTATAGAGCACAGCATAGGGTCACATCAGGTTCATTTATAGTTCTGAAAATATATTTGGTTGTAAGATGAATATCTGACTTAAAGGATGGTTAGCATAACACCATTACATTGTCCAGAGTGACTTCGCTACATCTTTTTGGGCAGGGTCATCAGACTTATTATAATTTCGTGTATCTGAAAATATTTTTGTGAGAAGGGAGGTTAAGCTTCTTGGGTAAAGGGTTTTAAAATCTTTTCATACAAGGCTATCATATATACTCCTTTGAATTTAGATTACTTATTCTTCTATGATGCCAGAAGGCACCATGAGCCTGAGTGATTTTTGGAAGGCGTAAAAAGTTGGAGTAGTCTCTGTCTCTTTTTTTGCTTTTTCCTGAGGCCCTTGGAAAGCCATGACTAATGAGTAGGGATGGAGTATTAGGAAAATTTTTGGAAGTAGGAGAAATCTCAAAGGCAAGAAGATGAATTAGAATATCGTAAAGAAAATTTCTTGTACTGTATGTCTATTTTCTTATCCAAGATGTTACTTTTTTTTCTAAAATTAGATGCTATTTTTAATACAGCTTTGTGAAACCTGCCTTGTTCTATTTTTGATTCTTTTTCACTAAATTTAATGTTAAACTTTTTACTTTTTTGAGAAAGCAAGTGAAAAAAAAAACACATTTCCAAGACTTGTATTTGTTAACTTTCACAAATTGTGAATTAAGATATTATGTCCAAGAGTTGTGATCATCAGTTATTTCTACTGTTAGAAGAAGAAAGGTGACATATATTTATTACATATCTAAATAATTATTTTTATATTCAGTTCTCTGTTACAGAAGTAAAACTATCTGTTTTCATCTTTCTTTAAAGATATGTCCTTATCAATTTATTTTTAATTCAATACATGTGCTTTAATAAATGCCATTATTTTTGTTTCTTTTAAAATGGAATTATCATAAGGAGAATTTCTTTTTAACATTTTAAGAAATAAATTTAACTCCTAGAGGTATTTCTTTTCGGGGCCTCATTGATGGCTGTATTCAATACCAGTTCTTCAGAGTATTTATTCACTCCAGAGGAGTTCTTTTGAGAAAATAGATCAAGTCACATAGAAATTTTCTTCCTTCCCTGACTGTAAGCTGTGAGTGATCCTTCAGAACTCTTGGTCTCAGCGAATCATCACTTGAGAGATAGGTAAACTTTCTTCTGGAACTTCATTAAGGCATATTAATTTCATTTGAAGTTTTTATCAGAAATTTGAATCTACTATATTCTTTGATTTTCATATCTTATAATTTAGTAAATCATTCAATTTATTGAAAATCTATAATGAACAAGGTCCCAGGGTGATAAAAGGATGAAAGAAACATGGCTTCTGCCCACTTCAGGCTTAATTTGAATAGGGAGCTACTATAGACTGAATGTTTGTGTGTCCCCCCAAATTCATATGTTGAAATCTTAATCCCCATTATGATGGTATTTGGAGATGGGACCTTTGGGATGCAATTAAGTCATGATGGTAGATTCCTCATAATGGGATTAGTGCCCTTATAAGAAGAGACATGTGAGAGCTCTTTCTCTCTTTCTCTTTTGACCATGTGAGGATACAATGAGAAAGTGGCCATCTACAAGCCAGGAAGTGGGCTCTCACCAGACACCAAGTCTGCTAGTGCCTTTATCTTAGATTGCCCAGCCTCCAGAACTGTGAGAAATAAATGTTTGTTGTTTAAACCACCCATTCTATGGTATTTATTATAGTAGCCCAAAATGACTAAGACAGGAGCTAAGACATAAATATGGAGAATGCAGTGTTTTTTGTAGAGATATGGAAACAACAGAAAGAAGCTTTGGATGGTAGATTGAGCAGAATCTCAATGAATCTTAATGACAGCAGGGTTTTGATTGACACTTTGGCTGGAAGAACAGTTTGTGAGTTATGGCATTATGAATACAAGCATGCTGGTAGAAATACAGCTCATATTCTAGCAATGGCTCGCAGTTTAGTTCATTTTGGTGATACTAGGTGTCTGAAGTAGAGAAGCAGGGGTTAAAGCTGAAAAGCTGTACTCACAAGATATTGGTTTCAGAAGGTGATTGCAAGATTATGTAGTCTAACCTAATTTTATAAATGAGGGACACACTTGTTTGGTGTCCAGCGTGTAGCTCAGATTTTCTTGAATTCCATTTTTTCAGAGAGTGCTATCTAGGGGTCATACTTCAGAGAGCCCTAATTACCTTGCCATGTGTTCACATTTGATTGGGTAAAAAGTGGTAATCACTAAAGATTTTTGAGGAGGAAAGTAACATGATCGAGTCATGCTGAGGAAAATTCCTCTGACAGCTCTCCGGAAGATGGATTAGGGTGGAGAGAGCCTGAGGGTGGGAAATAAGTTATGAGTTGATTTAACAGCCCAGAAGAGTAAAAAGAGTCTACACTATAATGATAACAGTAATACAAAAGATGGGAATATATATTTATACAGATACATTCTTTGCTTAGTGTTACCAATTGAATGTTTGTATCCCACTAAAATTAATGTATTGGAACCCGAATCCCTAATGTGATGGTATTTGGAGGTGGGGCCTTTGGAAGATAATTAGGTCACAAAGGTGGAGTACTCATGAATGAGGTCAGTTACCTTATACGAATAGACATGAGAGAGATTTTCTTTCTCTACTATGTGAGGTTACAGCAAGAAGACTGATCTCTGCAAATCAGGAAGAGGGCCCTCACTAGACACCAAATTTGCAGGCACCGTGATCTTGGACTTCCCAGTTTCCAGAAGTGTTAGAAATAAATGTTTGCTGTTTAAGCCACCCAGTCTATAGTAATTAATTGTAGCAGCCCAAGCTGACTGAGACACTTAGGGTAGAAGTTGCTGGATTTATTGTCTCACTGAGTATGGGATACCAGAGTGAAGGACCAGTGGACAATGAGTCAGAAATTTGGAGTCATTTTGATTTTAACTAAGGCAGCACTATTAACATAAATAGGCCAGTTCACTGACCTAATAAGAATTATGCATACACACACACACACAGAGGCAAACACAAAATCACTCCAGAAAGCTTTATTTCTGTTATGGAGAAAGCATCTCTCAAAAAACTGGATCAAGTAGACAAGCTAGAAATTGTGACATGGAAACATTTCCTCTGGAGCCATCACGCATGAGGACTAGCTATGTTGTAGAGATATATCAGACAGTAGGTCAGGCACTCAGAGGTTGAAAGCTTGTCTCTCTCTTCCAGGGTGTAGCACATAACAAAAGGAATGAGTAAAAAAGAACCTAGGATGTATTCCAATCTGCTGGATTATAATTATTTTTAAAAAATTAGAGCTAAAAATAGCCAAACCTCATATTTTATATAATGGAAAGCAAAACAAACATATTTTTTATGTAAAATGACTGAATTTGATAAGTTGGTCTATAGGGCGAAAAAACTTGTTCTAGAACCTGTGTATCCTGATTCTCTGCCCAATTATCTTTTTATTGTTTTAGGGATTTTGGCTAGAAACACACCAAAGGCAAAACTGTAAAGAAAAACTTTATGAAATGTTAAAAACACATGAAAAGTCTAGGATAGGATTGAGAAGTTATGTTAGCTACTTGGGCACTAATTTCTCAAGCTACATTGTGAAACATGTAACACCCATTTCTATGGTTCAAGCGACTATTCTCATTTACTCATTCTAGTAGCCTCTAGTTATTTTTGCTAAACTTCCTATTATCCTACTTTAAAGGGAGAAAATAAGCCGTCTCTATAGTCAAAGCAGCTGTGTGTTCTCCTCACCCTTCCTACCTGGGAGGCCAAAACTTACAAAGGCTGGTTTTGCAGAAGGCTTTTCACTTCCTAGTTGTATAACCTTAGGCAAGTTACTTGACACTCGCTGCCCTATTTTCTTCAGTTATAAAACTGATATGGTAATAATAAGACCAAATTATGGGGTTGCTTTAAGACTAAAATGAGTAATACATTTAAAGTACTTAGAGGAATACCTGGCATATAATGTGTTCATTTTTTTCCTCAAAGTTAGCAAGCGTTCTGACTAGAACAAGGCATAGTTCTCTCCTCATAATGAACTATAGGCTATTTATTTATAGCTTTATGCATTATGTAGTTTCTTCCTGAAACACTTTTACTACTTTTATGCACACACTGTCATCATTTTTCTGCTCATAGCCAAGACTATCTGATAGAAAACAGATGCAAAAAAAGAGGGAGTGAAACCATATTTGCCATACTTATGTCCCTTTTTAAGGTTTTGTAAATGACTGAGTGAGGGAGCAGGTAAATTGAAAATATTCCAAAGGCATGTTGTTGCACATTGGTATATATCACTCAATATAATTAAGACACATATTCTTACTTTTCTTTTCTTTTTCCATGGACTTTTCAGCCGAAATCATTGAGACCTGGGTAAATATTCACTGTTCCAAATTATAATAAAAATTGGATGCCTGATGTAACTGTAAAAAGAACTGGAGAGCTAGACCTATTGTGTGATTCATAATGCAAACCATGCACTGAATCAGGACCGATGCTTCTTGCGCGACTTCCCGAGAATGTATTTATATGATAGCTACTTAATGGGGATGTGCCAGATATAATGATGAATGAATGGTACCTCCATTGAAGAAAGCTGCAATAGTCTCCATTCACTATATGCAGTGGTATACTGTATATACCACTGTATGTACCATCTAAGCCTGCATGTGTTTTACATCTAATTCAGTATTACTGAGGGAAAGCCTAGTAAACCAGATAAGGGGGCTTAGTGGTGGATTAATTGTATAGGGGAAGCAAACTAGTAAGTTATGTCTTTTTTGTGTTCTTGAGTTCTTTGTGAAGAACTGTGAGAGAATAATGAACATGCGGACTTAAATTCCCTAGTGGTATCTTGACCATAGCCATGAAACATAACCTGTGGCAAGAAATAATTGAAAATGATGAAAAAAAATCAAACATAAAAAAAAGTGAAATTTCTGGCTCCTGGATTAGGACTATGGAGGCATAGGGGCAGAACCAGGCAGATTATGCTGTTTGATTTTCAAAAACCCATGTTTTGGGCTTCCTGGTGGCGCAGTGGTTGAGAGTCCGCCTGCCAATGCAGGGGACACGGGTTCGTGCCCCGGTCTGGGAAGATCCCACATGCCGCGGAGCGGCTGGGCCCGTGAGCCGTGGCCGCTGAGCCTGCGCGTCTGGAGCCTGTGCTCCCGCAACGGGAGAGGCCACAACAGTGAGAGGCCCGCGTACCGCAAAAAAAAAACATGTTTGGATGGGTTTAACTATTCAGGAGAGAAAAAATAATGATGGTTTATGAGAAGAGCAAGCTATACAGATACAAGCTACTTTTTGTAGGGGGAAGGTTTACCAACAGGTGTGCCCTTTGGAGGTAGATTTGGGCAGAACTAGGAGTTTCTATGTATTTTGGCCTTGGGCAGCTGAGCAGAAGTTTAACTGTTGGTAATACACACACACGCACACACACACACACACACACACACTCTGCATCCCTATGTCAAAAAGAAACAAATGAACAAAAAAATAAACCTGTTAAAAAGGACCTGCGTTTTTGTACCTTTTATCTTTCTTCGCACATCTTCTTCCCTCCTACCCTTCCTCCTTCCCTCTCTCCCTTCCTCCCTTCTTCCTTCCTTCCTTCCTTCCTTCCTTCCTCCCTTCCCTTCCCTTCCCTTCCCTTCCCTTCCCTTCCCTTCCCTTCCCTTCCCTTCCCTTCCCTTCCTTCCCTTTCTTTCCTTCCTTCCTTGCATTTTCATAATCAGGTTGGAAACTACTCTGTCTAGACCGAAAAACTTTCACTACTGCAATCATTCCACATGCATCGCCTCAGTTCATTAGTTTTAGACCATCTGCTGCCCTCTTGTGGCCATGTAATCCACCTACCTATGCCCCAGCTCTAAGCACTTAATGGTTTTTGTCAGTTGAAGGAAAGGGTTTTGTCAGGCAGAAGAAACTGACATCTCAAACTATAACTAACTTCCTTTTTTTCTGCCCCATATTGCATCATTGTCTTCTAATGCAATTTGGCTCTAAAACACGTAAAACTTATGTCAGTGATCATTTTTAAAGACAATGTACAATAAATACATCATGAAGTGAATTGTCTTCTGAGGAAATTCGCAAGTAATACTTTTCACCTTCTCATGTTGTGTCTTGGATAAGCCATTTTATATTAGCAGATAATGTCCAAATATAGAAATAAAAATCACTTACTGTATAGCAAAATATATAAAGTTGTAAAAATACTTTAAGAAGAGCTTCAGGTAAATTCCTGACCAAAGAGATTCGATTAAACCATATCTTTATATAATACTTATAACAATTATAGCAAAAAGGAATTGTTTCAGGTAGAATTATTAATTATGTCTTTGTAATAAGTTTTGGAAATTTGGTTTTCTAAAAGACTCTTAATTTCAATACCAAGTAATACATGAACCAATACATTCATCTCTGAAGTCATTACACTTTATTTTATAGCCTTCTCTTTTATATCAAGATTCTAATGTTCTTTTTGGGTCAAAAGAATAAAGCCAAAGCTAAAACAAGGATAAAGAATCCTTTTATTAAATTTGATGTGCATGTCCCTGATATTCCTCATTGCACTTTTATTTTCAGCTTCTCATTATCATTACCATTTTAAATTAGGAGCAGAGATATTTAACTTATTCAGTATAATGATTTAATGAAAACTAAAGAGCTGATTCAGAGTAGCACCTTATACTCAGATACTCTGAATGCTCAGCAAAGCTGACAATTCCATTTAAGGGGAACATTTTTTTTTCTTTATTTGGACTGTTGTATAAAGACTATATTAGGTAGGGCTTCCCTGGTGGCGCAGTGGTTGAGAGTCCGCCTGCCGATGCAGGGGACGTGGGTTCGTGCCCCGGTCCGGGAAGATCCCACATGCCGTGGAGCGGCTGGGCCCGTGAGCCATGGCCGCTGAGCCTGCGCGTCTGGAGCCTGTGCTCCGCAGCAGGAGAGGCCACAACAGTGAGAGGCCTGCGTACCGCAAGAAAAAAAAAAAAAAAGACTATATTAGGTAATTCAAATGTTACTATTAAAATGATTTCTAATTAAAATATTCAAGACGATGGGGAAAAGGAAACAAAGATTGAATGTTAAAATCTGGTGCTACTGCAGTGTTGACATGTGAGACATTGTCACTCTGAAACACCCAAGAGGCAGGTCAAGGTTGTGTTTAGAGACCAGCAAACAAGAACAACAAATCTTCTTTGAAAATAATATTAAACACGATTTTTAAAAAATCAGTATCTGTGTGGGAAAAATCAAAAACTTTGCAATTCCTAATACTTATTATATGATTTAGTACTGGTCATGGTTTGACTGTGTGTTGGATGCATTCTCTTTATAAAATTTAGGGTCTCTAAAGGTCTTAAACCAGCTCTTAGCATCATCATACCATATGATTAAACTGATTCTCTGGAGACAGAGAAAATGGAATAATGATTGAATGAGCAAAATATGGGCTATTGCAAATATTTCTAAGCTAACGGCTGTGATGTACTTAAGCATGAATTACCAGTTATTGATCACTGCATACAACTCTTTACCAAAGATATGTGCCCTTTCTCTATAAGCCTATCATCAGCTCTGGAATGGGAAAGATAACTGTGATAGTATCTGAAAGTATGATTTTATACATATATGTAAATGTAAAGGTTTCCTGCAGAACTGAGTGAAGAGGGGAGACATTTTTCATCTGGATTAAACTTGACTATTCACTTACCATTTTAAAGTCTCCTATGACTTCTCTTCTTTACCATCAGAGCATAATCTAACCCAGACAATAGAGCCAAAGGGATTGTCTTAGGTTGTTTTAGAGAAAAGAGTAACTTTCCTAGTTATATACTTTAAACACAGAGCATTCCTCTTTATTAAATAAGTCTAACCTTATTTAATAAAGTCTAACCTTATGTATGCAAAAAATAAATGTTTTCCCATTTGAAATATGGTTAGTCTGTGCATAGTATATAAAATCTGCTCCAATTGTTTAAACAAAATAAACATGAGATACCTATTTCTTTCTATAAGATCATACTAACCTATTACTTTAACATTCAGTTTCACTAACAGAAACTAAATCCATCCCTAACCTAAAAGAAAATATTTTCTTTGCAAAGTATGTGTCTTGAAGAAACAAGCAAACAAACAAAAGGACACTAAGCAGGAAAAATTCTGGCCTGCAAACTCCATTCTCCACTCAGTAGGCACCCCCGGTTCAAATATGCACATGATACCAAAGAATCAAGCTAGACCTGTTCTATGATTCACAATCCAAACTCTGCACTGAATCAGGAATGATGCTTCTTGTGTGACTTCCCAAGGATTTGTATTTATAAAATGAGCTATAGCTGTTTTCCTCCACTACAAAGAAAAGATGTTATTTCTTACTGCCTTTCCTCAGGGTTTTATGGGACAAGAAAACAAGCAATTAAAAGCAATCACATGTGTAAAGTAGCATGTTATATGACTTGTCTCAAAAGTAAAGCAAGAAACTAAATCATTGAAAGTTGGAATGTGCTTGCATTATAAAATTAGAACTTCCGAACCCATTGCATTGCTCAGTTTTCAAATTCATAAAGTAAGAAGGATACTTGGCTTTCATTACAAATTTAGTGTGATTATTTGGAAATAAAAATTTTGAATTGTGAATCACATGAAATCATTCAAATGCAGATATTTCAAAATAGCAATATTGTCGGGCACTTTATGAGGCAAATTAGAAAGATAATGTCTCAAAGCCAAGATTTTGAAAAAAGCAATTAATTTGTATTAATTAGAGATATATACCAGTAAAAATATTGTTTATTATTCAGTATGCATTGGAGGTTAGTTATTATTAGATTTTTATTAAGCATGTATTTATTAAGCAATAATATAGATTTTTTCAACCTATGCTATTTTCTATGAACAAACCATGATTTGTTATCCGAAAGATACAGCTGTAACTGTGCTGTTTTAGGAAAATAAATAAGATCACCTCCCTGTGTCCCCCCCCCCTTCCTCTCTCCCTCCTTCCCTTTATTTCTTACTCCTTCCCTCCTTTTCTGTCTTCTTTTCTTCTCTCATCTCATCTCTATCCTTTTCTTTTCCTTTCCTTTCTCTATCCCACGAAATGCCCGTGAGCACAGGCATGATGAATGCCTCATCCTGTGAACAAACTGGCAGCCTTGATCTACAGCTGTATGCAGACTGCATCTTTCTTCTAAAGCTGCAAGGCACACATTTAAACTCAAATCTCAGAGACTGCAGCACCTAGATTTCAGTACAAATTGGTATGACCAACCAGATCCAGCAACCATCGATCTTCATTCTTCCTGCCACCCTGTAAACTGAAACCTTTTGTAGCAAGAGGTAACTAAAATTCTGAAGTCGACTTGCAATAAAGGAAAGCAGCAACTTTAAGATTGGACTGAAATATCTGACAGCTCTCTGAAACAAAACAAAAACAAAATGTACCCAGGTTTCAGTTACGCTCTATTTGGTTTCTTTTTAAATAAGTGCTGGCATATTACTCATTAGACACCTTATGGGCAGCGCCACAAAGATGTGGGCAGTACAATTTAGAGTAAATGGGAGGTGTATAATTCAGCATTTACGCTTCTGGATCAATCAGGTTTCAGCATATGGGATATTTGCCATATACTTCAAATATTCTTATTTCCCTAGCTGCTGGCTCAAATTTGAATTTAAATAGGCACATAAACAATACATGGGGAAAAAAATCCCAAGTTTTTCTATAACAATTTCCATTAATAATGAAACCTTGTTTGAGGCAGGAAGTAAAGTAAAACTAGAGAACTTGTTTCCCTGCTTAATTCCTTTACTTTGGATGTGGACAGGAGAACTGCATCCAGGAGGCTCAAACCAGAAGATCACCCGTTTAATCCATTCCCAGGTGATTCTAAAATATTTTTACTTACTCTTGGAGACATTGTTACTCAGAGACTGCATTTTTTTTTTTTTTTTTTTTTTTTGCGGTACACGGGCCTCTCACTGTTGTGGCCTCTCCCGTTGCGGAGCACAGGCTCCAGACGCGCAGGCACAGCGGCCATGGCTCACGGGCCCAGCAGCTCCGCGGCATGTGGGATCTTCCCGGACGGGGGCACGAACCCGTGTCCCTTGCATCGGCAGGCGGACCCTCAACCACTGTGCCACCAGGGAAGCCCGAGACTCCATTTTTGATAGAGAGGGCTTCAGCAGATTCTCTTTACTTGGTATCTCATCATTTCTGACCTGCAGATGGCCTTTCCTAACACGATGTGCCCAAACCCAGTGATCACATGTCTCCAAGAGTAAATTGACCTAAGTCTCTTAAATGAACAGGCAGGGGAATCGAGGTGGCTGCAAATTTTTCTTCTATCAAGAAAAACAAAAACAAACAGAAACTAAAGTGTCTCTTATTTGAGAATCACTTCTTCTCCCTCTAAGGCAATCAGAATGTTGCAGAATGTGATTTCCATCCATAGTTATCAAAATGAGGTTCAAAATTAAGTATCAACAAGCAAAATAAAACAACTGTCATTTGCCAACTAAACTGCCAAAGATTTACAAATGAATAACTAATTTACTCAGTGCTAGTAATGTTATGATGGTACTAACATTGCTACCTGTAGTGGAATATTGGCAAAAGATAGTAGGAGCCATTCTCCTACCTGAATATATACCCCTGGCAACGTGACTTCGCAACTCCTCTCATCAAGAGGTGAAGTATATTGGCCCTCCTCTTGAATCTGGGCTGGGCTTGTGACTTGCTTTGACCAACAGAATATGGTAGAAGTGGTGTTTGTGCCAAACATAAACTTATTTTTATGTCTGCATAGAAAATCCTGGAAAGCTTTCTCTCTCTTTCTGCCCTTGGCGCGGTAGAGAATCACCTGTCACTGCTCCTTCAGATTGCTCGTCATTACCTTACTGAGTGATGGAGCCTGTTATTAAACCCATTCTCATCCTTCTGATCCAGGTTAAAAATATTGGTTTCTCCTATTTTCTCTCTGAGAGGCCCATTTCTATTGCTTCATTCCAGGTATAGCTTACTTTTCGAATAAACATTTTAACCAAACCCTATAATTTGTGCAGGGCCAGACTAGGATGGGGTAAGTAAGGCAAGTGAGGCCCTTATCTCAGCTGCAATATGTAAAGAGGCATCAAAAACACATTTATCAAAAAAAGTTACTGTTTAATGCAATACTTCAAAAAACTGAAATTAATGCAAAAATTGAACAAAATAGCAAAATTTTAGGTAAAGACAGTATGAGTGCGAGACCACATAGCATAATCTTTGGACTAAGTACATCTAAATTCCACGTCTTAATTTTGCCACTTTTTACTGTAAGACCTTGGAGGATTTATTTACCTTCTCCAAATGTGTTTTCTCATCTATATAACGTAGCTACTACTTTCATTGGGTCATTTAAAAAATTAAATAAGATGAGCCATACAAGTGTTTAGCATGTCCTTATCACATTACTACTCAGTAAATATACTGATTTCACATTCTTTTTTCTAGGTGTGTATTTTTTCCTTTTGAAGCTTATCATTCACTGAACAAATCTTTTTTGAGTACCTATCAATGTTCTTGGGATTGCTCTTAGCAGTGTTTTTGAAATTATGCTATAATAGTAAGCAAAAACAGGCATGGGCCTTGAGATCAACGAGCTTACATTCCCATGGAAAAGATAGACATTAATCAAATAATCGCAAACTCACATTTAAATACACAGTGTGATCAGTATATAATGGAGGGATTATACGTAATTAGGCAATACTTCCTGCGTAAGTGCCAATCTGAGATATGTACACTAATAATCAGGTGAAATGGAGAGAAAAGTAGCATTCCTAGGTAGAGAATGGTCCTTTACAAATGGTTGAATAAAGGAGTGCTTGAAGACATTGGGAGAGGTCAACAATGTCAGTTGCTCTAAGAATGTCCATTTCATTGGTCACCTTAGGGAGAGCTATGACTCTATGTTTGACTTAAGTGAAGAAAGAAAGGGAGATGACAAATGGACCTATGAAACAGAAGTACTTCTATTACAGAGAGCAGTTTATTTTGTTGTTGTAGTTGTTTCCCCCCCCCCCCCCCCCCAGGGTTCTAGACAGAGATAGGATAGGAAACAGAAGGAAAATTTTTCTTTTGTTGATTGTTTGCTGAGGAAAGAGACTTGATAATGTTTAAAAATCACAGCAGGAAGTTTTCATACCAGAGGGAGGGATTAAATACACAATGGAGAGGAAAAGTAATCAATTCAGTCAAATGCTTATGAGGGAAGAAGGGAATAAGTTTCAAATCACCATCTGTAGACAGGTGGAGAGGTAATAAATCCCCAGTTATGATGCAGAGAAGGGTAGGATGGTTGCAGATATAGGTGATTTGTGGTGGGTTGTGCAGAGACAGAGAACAGATTTGCATCATAAAATCAGAGGTGTCCTTTTCTCATTATCACTCTCCTGTGATCATGTAGTGAGTTCAGTTTCAGACCCAAGTACAAGAATGCGATCTTCTGTATACCATTCTGCCAAGTGACCAGGGGCTTCCCTTGGTCTTCGAGTCATCCAGTGTGGAACTGGGAAGGAGACTCCCCATGAAATAGTCATGGTGGCAAAGGAAAAATTCCTGGCATTCGTAATTGTATTCATTTTCTATTGCTGCTATAATAATTGACTACAAATTTAGTGGTGTAAATAAGACAAATGTATTATTTTACTGTTCTGTAGATTAGAAGACTAACACAGATCTCACTAGGCTAAGATCAGAATGTTGGTGGGTTGCATTCCTTTCTGGAGGCTCTAGGGAAGAATTTATTTCCTTGCCTTTTCCAGCTTCTAGAGGCTGCCTGCTCTACTTGCCTGATGATTTCCTTTCTCTATCTTCAAAAACCAGCAATATTGGCCAGGATCCTTCTAACACTGCCATCTCTCTGGCTCTTTCTTTTAATCGTCTTATCTACTTTTAAGGACTCTTGTGATTGCTTTGGGCCCACCTGACTAACTCAGGATAGTCTCCCTATTTTAAAGTCAGTTGGTGAGTAACTTTAATTGTTTCTGAACCTTAAGTCCCCTATTCTCATGGATCATAACTTATTCACAGGTTCTGGGGATTAATATTTGAACAGCTTTTTATTCATTTGTTTGGAAGGGGTGGTTATTCTACTTATCACAGTAACGTAATGGTAGATTGTCTGAGACTTTGGGTTCAAACTGTGCAATAATTTTTTTCTTTTTTTTGCTGTCGATAAGAAATTTACTTGTTTTTTAAAAAAAAATCCAAATGCTGGCATTGCCCAGAAAAATTTAACAGGTTTATTTATAATTGTTATAAAGTTGAACTGCTGAAACTTGTTCATTGAAACATTTTGACTTGCATTAATGCTTTATGTCCCCACATTTATATTAAAAATTCACACACAAATGAAAATGGAAAAACTGCCAATACCTGATTTCTGTCCCCTATTTTTCCACCTGCAATCATATACTTAGGTACCTTTTGACCCCACGGTGGGGGGTGGGAAATCTAACATTCAGAACTACCAATAATAGGAAGATAAATTTTTTTTAAAGAATGAAGTTTCCCGTCGTAGTGGATTCTTAAGCACGTTCTCCCGTTTGCGGCGTGCTAGCTGTATGTCTTTTGGCATAATTGTTACACGTTTGGTATGGATAGCACACAGGTTGGTGTCTTCAAAAAGGTCAACCACATAGGCCTCACTTGCCTCCTGCAAAGCACCAATAGCTGCAGTCTGGAAGCGCAGATCTGTTTTGAGGTCCTGAGCAATTTCTCGCACCAGACGCTGGAAGGGAAGTTTGCCAATCAGAAGTTCCGTGGACTTCTGATAACGTCTAATTTCAAGGAGTGCCACGGTGCCAGGCCTGTAACGATGAGGTTTCTTCACCCCTCCAGTAGAGGGCGCACTCTTGCGAGCGGCTTTTGTAGCCAGTTGCTTCCTCTGTGCTTTACCGCCGGTCGATTTGCGGGCAGTCTGCTTTGTACGAGCCCTGGTATAGAGACCTCCTTACTTACCCCACTTCTCCTTCAGCTGGAGCTCAGCAAGCTAGAGGCGGCGCTGGCGACAGAGAGCGACAGCGGCACCGCGGCGGCAGCGAACACAGTGGAAAGATGGCTGACACCGAGTCTATCCCTCAGCACACCTTTTTCTTTCATGAGGTCTCTTGACGCAAGTGCTGAGAAGGCAGGCTGGTCAGCTATCACAAACTCAGATCCAATATTTCCAGGCATTTAAATGGCAACAGTGGCAGGGTCTTTAGGATCACTTATCTAGCACTTTTGAGTAGCAACCCCCTTCTCAGTCAACTCTCCTGACTTGAGATCCTAGTCGTCTTCTCCACTACTTTCAGAACTTGCAGCCCCTCTATATTACTCCACAAGAACGCTTTGCCTTCTCTGGCAGTCTCCATAGATTACAAATCAGACTAAATGGTACTTAAATGATTAGAAAAACTGTCTTCCTCTTTCTTGAAACCTGTGAGAGCTCTGTCATTTGAAACCCAGTGATGGCTGTCCACAACTTACAAAGGAATAAATAGGGATAGGACATTGGCATTCTGATTCTGTCCTGGGGAAGTCATCATCCCTCACACCTATATCCAGAATGGGTTGAACAGAATGGGTTGAATGACTTCTTCTGAAACAGCAAAAAAAAAAAAAAAAAAAACTGATCCATCTTTTGTTAAGGGTCTTTCTTCTCTTTTTGACATATAAAGGATTTTGGGGGAAAGATTACAGATACCAGGAGGCTACTCAAAGTCATATTCAGGCTGAAATTGTCTATTGTCTATTTTTTTAATATCAAAGACTAATTATAGTAATTGATGCAATGCTGTGCTCTAAACTTACAATTTTCTTTTAGGAAACAGAATTATTGGCAAATACTCTAACCTCTCGTGGAGTGTTAGACTAAATTATCCTTAGAAATCATTGATAACAGTACATTGAGGGAGAAGGGACATTTGCTCATCTACCTATTAAGCCTCGGGACTTGGAATAATGTCCCCTACATCCTGTGAAGCAGGACAGAAGACTTGATATGCTTGACTTTTAAATTAAAGAGACTCTTTAAAAGGAGAGGGAGGGTGGGAGAGAGATGCAAGAGGGAGGAGATATGGGGATATATGTATATGTATAGCTGATTCACTTTGTTATAAAGCAGAAACTAACACACCATTGTAAAGCAATTATATTCCGTTAAAGATGTTAAAAAAAAATTTCAGAGGACTAAATAAATATTAAATAAATATTAAACTTCTGGTTAAATGTAAAAAAAAAAAAAGAGAGAGAATATGTAATGGAAAGCAGTTAGAGTTGAGAATAGGACATAAGGATGAGCTGTTGGCTCCTGGAAGCAACATCTAGAGACTGTCAGTACTCAGGATTTGTACATGCTTCTGTTTAGAGTTTGAGAGGCAAACATGGCCGGCAGAAATCTTTGGTGGAGCTGCTACCTGGAGCCAAAAGACAAGGTTTATTTATTGCTCTAATGTATTAAACATTAATTTTTAATATCTAAGAAATAATTATTCATTCAAAACATTTTTTAGGTTCCTATCTTGATTCAGGCTTTGTGGCAAGTGCCTAGAGATACGAAAAGGACTGAAATGTGTTTGAAGGTTAAGAACTTTGAAAGATAAATGTAGAAATGTAAAACATCATTGTAGTGAGATGTGTTTTGATGAGTTTTAAAAAACACCAGGAGACATTTTTCAGGCACATAAATGGGATTGGAGATGATCCCTCCACCCATGACTGGAGGGGTTAATTCCAAGCAAAGTAACTGACATTGGGAAAAGCCAGGGGGAGGGGGTGCAGTACACCTGTGTGCAATGAATTATAACAATGGCTGTTACATAATATTCACGTGGAAGTAGGGACAGTAAGTACTGAAAATGAAAAGATGGCAACTACCAGCATATAGAGGGTATTCTAAGACTTGTGACAGAGTTTTGAAATAAATCATTTGTGAATCAATTTTACAACTTGAACTTATATACATAGTCCATGGACTGTTTGCTTTGATACTTTCTTTAAGGCAACCCAGCTTTTCAATTGTATAAACTTATTTCAAAAATCTTGTATTAGTCCCATAAATAGAAAATTAGTACCTCTTGCTGTAAATTATAAATGGGAAGTAAGGTCTCAAAACTTCTTAAAATATCATCATTAAAGGCTAATCACACACAATTATCTGCCAAGTAGAGTCTTAGGATTGATTGTAGGTGTCATTCATGGAATTAGCTTAGGATGGTAAGAGAAACCAATATTGAGAAGATAATGAAGTCAACGTTTCATGTGATGCTTTTGAAAGGCCAGTGTTTGGGCACTTAAAAAGAAGTTCAGCATCAAAGACAGGCCTAGAAGTTTAGCTCAGGGTCACAACAAGTTACAGGAGGAAGCTGACGTTCCAAGAGTGGAGGACCATAAAGTTTTGTGAAGTTATAAATAGTCATTGGGCAGATTCATCTAAGTAATCAGTATTACCTAGACTAGAAGAGACTAAGAATATTGGTTTTTCTCTTTTGCTTTCCTTCTTTTTTTCCCCCTTGTGTTCCAGTTCAACATTAACCAAAATTATCATCCATCACCCAAGGCAGAATTGATAAGAAAGCTAAATTTTTTCTTTGGGTCATACCCTTCTAATGTCACACTTCTGCTTCATGGTGATAACTTTCTTTTCTCCCTTCCTTTCTTCCTTGGTGTCCCAATTTCCATGGCTGGATTCTGACTGACCTGGGACTGTCATCTGCCTTACCTGTATGTTGAAGTTGCCCTACATGTTCGGTTCCTACTCCCACAGATTCCTGTAGGAACTGCCTCATATCACGTTAGAAATAATGTTTGCCTGTATTACGTATCTTTAAGGCCTCACTCCCTCTAATAATAAGTTAATCCTAGATGGAATAAGTATTTGAGAGTCATGGTAATATGATCATATATTAGTGTAAAAGGCATATCTTACATAAGCAAAAGCAAGAATATTTTAATGATGACTTTCTGGAGGCAGTATTTTTACTCTTCTGATCCAACCTATCATTGACATTAAATGCCAGTGAATTTCAAAACAAATGTTTTGCAAGAGGTCATGTTCTGCTCTTTCAGTCTGTGGTGTCAGAGAATTTCAGCCCAATCTGATACTCATTTGAGTTGTAAGATTTTTCTCTTTGACTAAGAGAGTGGTTAGTGAGTATGCTGGATCTGCTTCTGATACCATCAACAATTTGGGACTTGCAACAAAACAATGACAATGGAAAGAACGCTTGCTAGATTGAGGAGGCCGAATCAGGGGATGAATTTTCCAGGCTAAAGTCAAGATTGTCAAGTAATGTAGAAGCAGTATCCTCAAGCAGTCCAGAGGGCTTATGGCACGGTACAACATGTAACACGCAACAGTATCTAATAAAACAGACAACTCTTATGCTAATAGAAGAGCTTGAGGCTGGTGGGATTAGGCCAGATAAGAGTGCAATAGTATGTGAATGCGCCTATATACTGTGTCCCTTCTATATCCCGCACTATTTTAATTTTGCATTTGATTTGCCCTCATTTATAGGTTGCATTGTAAGTGTTCCAAAACTTTTCCTCTTTGGAATATCTTTACCTCACATTCTAAGATACTCTTTCCAAAGGCACAGGAAAAGTACCTTTTTTGCTATTTCCTCTGCAGCATTTAGCCCAGTGCTTTGCACATAGACTATACCCCATAAATTATGGTAGTTGGATGATTTAAGTAATTTTCTTTCTAAAGTACTAAAAAGTCTTACCCAACACACTAAGTAGAGATATAGATGTGAGGGAATCAGTTTGACAATAGCCAAAGCCTGTAATAGACAGTGCATTTTAAAAAACGTGAGCTATTGAATTTAGAATAAATTGGGAGAAATAATTCACTTTTATGGTGGATTAAGACAGTTCTACTAATGAGACATACAAATGTTGATGATGTTCTTCTAAAGTGTGATTGGATAAAAGTAATAGAGTTGGCAATAAATCAGTTTTGAACAAGGAAAAATAACCATAAAAATTTAGTACAGCATAAATATATCTGTTACTGAAAAAGATTAGTTCTGAGATTATGATTAATATAGTCAAATATTTGATTTCAGGTTTGTTTTTTTATCTCTTGTTCTGAGATTAGCCAATGAATTTAATAAAATTTTTATAAACATATTAAACAATTTTTATATTTTTTATCCCAAGCAATGAAACTGCAACATGATACGAGATTAAAAATGCAGGGTCAGAGTTAAGAAAAATAATGAGAATCTCCAAAGACAAGAGACCCAGAGGCTTGTTTCCCCTCTATTATAAAGTACTGTGAGCTTTGAGGCAAACCATCTTTGGTCCGGGGGATTTTGGATCTATCTTCAGTAATAATGCAAAAAGATTTATTGACCTCCAAATTTATTCCAGGCAGTTTTGAGGCATGTAGCCATTAACTTGAAATATTCTTAGCTTTAAAAGTTCCTTTCCATATCTAGATTTTTATTATTTTACTACCTATAACTGTGGTTTGTAATATTCTAACCTACTAAAGCTGTGTTTCAAAAGAAATGTGACACAGAATCACAATATATAAACCAGATCAAAGCAGTGAGTCAGGCGTAAGGACTTATTCTCCATCTGTCTGATAATCCCTTCCAAACTTCCTCCTGTACTAGTCTCAAAGAACTCTATGGTATAGTCAACTAAAATTTAATATGAATTTGATTGACCTAGACTACACTCATCAATATTAGTTTAACAGAGAGAAAAAGAGTAAATAAAGTAGATGTAATATGCAAATCCTTTGCTTCAAATCTACCAGTGTTTTCACTTTGACAAAATCTATTCTCATCTTCTTTTTCTGGCCTTCAAGGTAGTCCAGAATTTGGCCTTACTTTCCCTGGGTTAACTGAATTTACTACTAATCCCCAGCCCTATGTTGAAATACTTAGATCTGTTTCCTCTGCCTTAAAACGTAGGCACTGATTCCTGCTACAATACATCTGATCAGATGAATCCATTGTTTTATGAATACCATTTCCATTCTCTTCCTAATTCTTTTTCAGGATCAAGTCTCAGTCCCTTCTTGCCTGACTTCTTCCAACTCTACTGTATTTAAAGTTTTAATAAATTAAGTACTAAATCGTATATTGCTTTGTGTTACTTGCCGTTATTTTATGTATAGCTCTTTTGACTCCTGGACTGTTCTCTTGATGGCCATGTATAATCAACTGAGAAAACCTCTTAATTTTTTTCTATCCTTTTAAAATAAATTTGCCTACATAATCAAAACCCTTTAGAACTACTAGAGTTTACATAGCGCTTAAGGCTTGGTGGTGCCTCCATTTTTGAATAATGTTGCTTTTCAAGGGTTTTCCAACTGACCCCCAAATTGTGAAGATCATGACATGACTTAGAAGCGTCTGCTTCAGCACTGTTTGCATTATCTTCTGCCTTCAATGCTGTATTCTTTATTCTTTCTGGAATATGGACTAAGACATAGGAATCCCTATGTCTATAGGGATAATCCAGTTTTCTTCACACTTTGCACACATCGTGTACCACATTTTAGAGAAAATCTGGGTCTCCAAATCATGTTTGATTGAAGATAGTGTTAACATCCAAGAGAATCAGACTTGATGCACAGGTCCTAAGAATGGAAATTTCTAGTTGATGCAAATGCTCTGAAATCAGAAAGAGAGAAGATGGGGACAAAGGTACCTACAAAGTTTGGAGAAGTTGGTTGAGACTTTAAGAACTGGAAGCTGGCAAGGGGCAGGCAGATGTCTAGGTCTCTAAACACTAGCAAGGTTTTAACCCCTAAAGAAGGGCTTGAGTGAAAACCAGGAATGAGGGCAGGAATTTATATATTTGGAGTAGGAAAGGGAAACAGAGATGTAGAAGGACCTGTGGGTCTAGGGGCAAAAAGAAATCCAGGACTCAGACCCAGGACCTTCAAGGCTGAATTTATAGTGGAATAACTAATTTAAATCACCAGGAACACTATCTTCTTTATATAGATCCTGCATTATAATCAGAGCTTCTCTGAGCATTAGTAAGCTCTTGATGATTGATGATATGTGTTTGCATTTTTAGAACCTTAAATTAAAACAGCCAATATTATTTTAAATTTTTATCATTTCTGTTATATTTATCTTTTAATAGGATATTTGTATTTTCATCTTAAACATAGAAAATAGCATAATTATTTTATTTATTCTCCCAAAAAGCACACTTTTTTTCATTCTCTGTGTTTAGCAAATAATATGGATAATAATTTCAGCACATTTTTTATCCATGAAAGCCTATGTACTGAATGTAATAGAATAAAATCCTATAGGCAATGAAGTGAATTTATTTATTTTACATGCAAGGAACACTGATGCTAAAATAAGTCTAGAATAAGAGCTTCAGCAATAGATATGTCCCATTTAAATTTATTAAGAAAGAAATCTTCAGGTAGTGAGCAGACAATGACTCTGCAGCAAATTTAAGTAATAATATTTTAATCTCCCGGTGTCTGATTTATTTTGAAAAATGTGTGACTTATTACTGAAAACACATATTATGTAGGAAATAAGTGATTTTGTAAAGCAGCAGAACTTGGTTGTTTGGTTGTTTAATACTTGAATATATTTAAAATGCCTACATCATTTACAAGTCACCCTCAGATATAAAAATAATAAAATTATTATACACAATATAAAAAATATTTAGAATTGTTCTTGGGAGAGCGCATACCTATACATCATGGACAATCAGCAACTAAATGCCAAAGAAATTAATGTTAGATAGAAAATTCCTAAGTTGACCTACAAATACAAATTCAAGGGACAATTTTAAATTCCTAACCTGAGACATAAGGTAAAACATTCTAAATAAATGCCTTGAATGTTGTAATGGACACAGTGGTTCTACACCTCCAGGGATGATTTAAAATGCATTCACATCTTGCTGAGATATTATCTATCATATATAAGAAATTTAAGGCAAAATACCTTACTTACCAAAAAACACCTTTTATGACAAATGTGAAACCGATGTGAAAATTCAAGGTGTCAGGAAGATTTTGCTCAGTAATGAGATAGTTGGATACCAGCTATTGAAATAAATTAAAAAGATAGGAAAAGAAACTGCCTTAGGGTTTGAAGTCTGATGTTATTCAGAAAAAAATATGTAAGTTGGGCAAAACTTTTGTTAATTGTAGTACTGAGCTGAGAGTCAACATTATTGACAACAAAAATTACCATTCTTGTATATTGGTTTTGACATAGATATGGTACTCAGGTTGAAAGTTTAACATGATGAAACATAGTTTTTTATTTTATATAAGAAGCAATTGTAAACATAAAGCAAAATCTTGTACATTTACAAAAAGCGGTGATGGTTCTGTGCGTAATTCTGACCTTGTTTAGGACTATCAGAGAAAAATCTGTGGATTAAAAACAAGCAATGAACAAAGAAAGATTATAAACAATATAGAGAGATAGACCTTATGTTTTTATTCAATCTTCTTGATCAGATTATAGAAAGTGAATCTTTTTGTGAACTGTGTAGATGAAGAGTGTTGGCAAGGAACTGTGAAGACTTGATTATAGCTCTTGGGACCTTTATTTGTTCATTTGATAAATAAAGGTTAACACATCATAAGATTGTCCTATCTAAAACGCGAGGCTGAAAAGAAAAGGCAGAAAAGAATTGACAGGGCTTGATCTGCTGCTTTTGTTGACTCTCTTACCCAATCATAAATTCCTTCGTAGAAACATATAAAGGCATTTGAAAACTGGTAAGAGCTAAAACTAAGACGTGATTATTGCTATTGATGTTAGATGGGCAATGAATGCAAAATGTGAGTGTCTTTAAACAACAGCGTTTAGGATCACTAAATGGCAGATGCTTGGGTTCCTTATTGTCCTCAGGAAACTAATACTGTTTGGATCTTGTTTCAACTCATATTTTCTGATGATTAATTATTAAAAGTTATGTTTGTTACTAATGCAAGATGTTAAAAATAGAAAAAACTGTGTTTAGGGAATATAGGAACTCTCTGTACTATCTTTTCCATTCTTTTGTGAATCTAAAACTTTTCTATAAAATAAAGTCTACCATAAAAAAGTGATGATAAAATGTATTTTTAATAGCAAAATATCTGAATAGATACCTCATCAAAGAAGATACACAGGTGACAAATAAGAATATGAAAAGATGATCATCATAATTTCACATCAGGGGATTGAAAAGTAAAACAACAATGAGATGCCACTACACACTTATTAAAATGAGTAAAATCCCAAACACTGACAATACAAATGCTGACAAGATGCAGAACAACAGACACTCTTATTTTTTACTGGTGGAATTCAAGATAGTACAGCCTCTTGGTATTTACCCAAAGGAGCTGACAACTTAGGTCTACACAAAAATCTGCAGACAAATGTTTATAGCAGCTTTATTCATAATTGCCAACATTTGGAAACATTCAATAGGTGAATGGACAAACTGTGACACCTTCATAGAGTGAAATATTCTTCAGCAATAAAAGAAATGAGCTATTAAGCCACAGAAAGATATGCAGGGACCTTAAATGCATACTGCTAAGTGAGTTTTTTTTTTTTTTTAATACTACATACTGTATGATTCTAACTATGTAGTATATTACATAGTATTCCAGTATTCTGGAAAAAGCAAAGCTATAGAGACAGTAAAAAGATCAGCGGTTGCCAGGAGTTTATGGAGAGGGAGGGAGAAATGAAAAGCACAGGGGATTTTTAAAGCAGTGAAATTACTCTGTATGATACTATAATGGTGGATACATGTCATTATATATAAGTCAAAACCCATAGATTATACATAAATAGTTAGTCCCAATGTAAACTGTGGACTTTATTTAATAATAATGTATCAATATTATCTCATCAAATGTAACAAATATATCACTCTAATGCAAGGTATCAGTAAGAGGGGAAACTGAAACTGTATGTGTGTAAAGGCAGGGGGTATTGGGGAACCCTGAACTGTCCGATTTTTCTATAACCCTAAACTTTCTCTAAAAAACAGTCTATTAACTTAAAAAAAGTGATGTTTATTATTAATAATTTTTCCCACTATCAGTTTCCTCTTCAAGTATCATTGAAGTCACAGTTGTACACTGAACCACTCATCTGAGAGCTATTATCAAGTCTTAAGTGGAAGCTTTGGCTGGATGTATTAAATATAACCTTAGGATATGAATGCTGCAAAAAATATTCTAAGTTATGAAGAAATATTTTTTTAATTAACAAAAGTTAAAGGAGTTTCATTTCTCCCTTTTACACATCTCTCAAAATTATCAATTTCAGGCAAAAACATAACAATGTAAATGTAGTTTTTTTTAGCATACTGGCTTTTGAATCATGCCTATCTTATGTGAAGGTGAAGAGATCTTTGCTATATACCTAGAAATCATACAGTATGCGCTATTTGTATTTTTATGGGTAACCGTGTTGATGAAAGCATTTGTACTTCTATCTAATTATAATCTTGAGTCTACAAATAAGCCTAATTCCCTCTACACCTAATTACAAATTTCATACATTAGTATGAAACTGCTTTATATGTTTATAGATTATTTCAATATAAGCAGATTTTATATTTATAAGGATACATAAGAATGAAAACACCCAGCTAACAAATGCAATCTACACAAATATATCTATGAAATGACAATTTACTCTCTTGAAAATTTTCAAAAGCTTGAAAGTGGAGTATAGAGCATGAGGTTTTTAGGAATTTAGAATAATGACTATTTGTTGAAGCTTAAGGTTTTTCAGTATAGACTTCATAGAAAAAGCAGCTGTCCAGCAAGACCTGACATATGAACAATAATGATGCAAAATAAAGTTAAAAACAAAATAGTAGTATTAAAGCAGTAGTTAGTAGTTACCATTCATTGTTCACTTTCCAGCGTTTCAGCTAAACACTTTACATGCATTATCTTTCTGAATTGTCCCACAATGGTATGAAGCAGGTAATAGTCACCTTGTTCTACAGGTGAGGACATAGGCAAGATGTGAAGTTTCAGGCACAGACAAGAGATTATTTGCTCAAGACCCTATAGTTAGTAAGTGAAGGCCCCAGAGCTGGTACCCTGGAGCATCCTAACTGCTGTGTTTTCAGAGGAGGGATGAGCCATTCACCCAGAGTGCATGGGAAGAACTTATAGGAATGAGCTTAAAGTTTCAATAAAGTAGATGCAAAGGACTGAGTGTGCGTGCTCCTGTTTAAGAGTAGAGATAAGAATTGTTTTGAAGGAAGCAAGTCTAACTTACATGAGCATCAGAAGACAGTGTTAGCATCTGAAAGCTCTGACCCCTTCAACAATCCCCTTAGGCCTCTTCAGCCTGGTTAGCATGTGTGTTATATTTTCTTCTCTCTTCTTCAGCTCTTAGGAGTGTAGCAAATGAAAAGAGAGATAGACAGGATTTCTTAAAAGTCTTTCTAAACTCCTTCTCTTCCCTCATAGATTCCTTCTTTACCTCTGTCCTGAACTCTGTTCGGATCTACCTTCAAATGCATTGATGCTTGTTTCTTAGATGACATCATTTCTTCCGACCTTTTTTGAATGATCTAGGAAGCGCATCCATGCTCAAAGAATAAGAGTGTTAGAGTCACACCTTAGTAGAATAAGTTAACATTTTTTGAATTTACCGGAACTTCTGAGGTTTTTATATGAATAATTTTATTTAATTCTCTTACCTTTCATTACCCTTCATTGAATATTGGAAGTAAATAAGGTACAGAATGGTCTATTCTCTTGCTGAAGTCACACAGCCAGTAAGTAAAGCTAGAATTCAAACCTAGGTAGCTTAACTCAGTAATTCACATACTTAACAGATAAATGAAACTGCCCCATGCTAGCATTGTATTTTGTTTTCCTTTTTTTTTTTTTTTTACCTCTTATATTCCACTTGTCTGCAAAAGCCTGCTCTATTATGCCTGCCAGTGCAGAATCAGTTAAACTAGTGTTCGCAAGTCTCCTAACTATGAATGTAGAAGAAAAATCTTAGGAGAGAACCTGCATTAGTTTTATCGATCTGCTTTTGCAGAATTGAAAACAAAAAGCCATCTTGAAGCACATCAATAGAATTATGGTTTCCCCTGTGAGAATTTACTGCATTGGTGTTCTGATTTGTTCTCTTCTAAAGAAGGAGCACAGAAAAAATTATTAGGTGCTAAAATAGGCTGGCCCTGATGAATTATTGACAGCTCCACATAATCTTTCTAGTGTTTTGTTTTCCTCAAGTCATGCTAACATTACTCATCCTGCACTTTAACAAATTATAAAAGGTTTATTCAAACTTACTTTTTTTTTTTTCTTCAAAGATTGAGGCCCTAGGACATCAAAGGAGCATACAAATTACAAATCATTAAGTGAGGTTCTGGAATTAATATATATTTTAGGGTATAGCTTTTCTTTTATTTTTCTCCTCTACCTTAAATCTATCTCTGTTCATGGGAACACTGGCTATGACTATTATATATCCTAGTTATGCATTGACAACACTGAGTCTGTAATGGTGAAACACTACTGTTTTAAGAAAGACTTCCTGTGATTAAAATTACATATATTAATATGTATACTTAATATACACACGTGTAATGTGTGTGGATTAAACATATAATTCATATACATGTGATATGTGTATGCATAAATATACACACAGATTGACACACACACACACACATAAACAAGCATGTACATACACATGCACACAAGATTTCAGAACCTAATCTCATGCCTGCCACAAGTCAAATGTCTTTGCACAAATCTGTTTTAGTCACTTTTTTCTTGAGAAACGAGTCTTAGGAAAGGTAACAATTACAATTTCCACATGTTGTAATCAATCAGATCATCTCTAAAATGTACTGGTTTTAAAAAGATCTGAAGAAGAAACAGCCCCTGTATTAAAAGCAACAATAGCAACAACAAAAATGCTGTATCCTAAGTGTTGTGCTCTATTGTGGTCGACTCTATCCAGGACATCTTGCAGTTTGTTACACTGCTTTGAGGAAGAAAAGTTAGAAGGCTTGTTTGCAGGCAGCATGGTGCCTGTTAAATCGCTTGGCTTCAATGATTTCCTCCTCACATGCTCATCTACACAGCTTGTCCGGCACTCACTGCTTCTTTGGGGCATTGTTTTCCTAGTTAGATTCTGGAAGTCATCATTTCTATTGGGAACAAAATATTAGGCTGAGGGGCAATGCAACCACTGACTGAGGACCCCAGACATTCAACAAGAAAAGAGTGCCCCTGTTCCCATTTGATGATGCAGAATATACCAAAGAGAAGTGAAAGGAACACTGTTGCTTGATTAGAAAGTATTGAGAGGACATGAGGTTTGGGAAGTTTTATAACAGAATTTCTTTAAAGTTTTGGTTTTCTATATGAAATATATTTAATCCTTGATGTCAAGTCGACGACTCCATTTTAAGCATTAGAATACAATTGGAAATCTTCCATTGTTTAACATTTTCTGTATTAAAAAGAGCCTTATTGACTACAGTCAGAGACTATTTTTGAGAAGAGGCTGTGAAACTACAAGTCCTTCTGAGTTGACCTTTTTGGTGAAGCAGTGATCTGATGCCACTGGCTGAGAGTAAAACGGTTATGCTTTGTGCTTTGAAAATGGGTTGTAAACGAAATGGGGTTGGTTTTATTAAATTACCTTTTCTTTTTTAACAAACGCCATCTGTTTGGGCTTGGCAAGTCTCCCACAGGAAAAAGAGGAAAAAAAACAAACAAACAAAAACTAATGATATCCTGAAATACAAAAGAGAGTATAACTTTTTCCTTCATAATTGACCCTTGTAATTTACTGAGGTTAGGTTTCTGGTTCAGAAACACAGCTGGTAAATTCACAGTGCTAATTTAATTACTCGTGCAAATGTTTGCACAGGTTTTTAAAAATTATTTGAAAAGCCATTTTATGTCTATAATCTTACTTAATTTTCCCAACAGAGATGAAGAATAATGACTTTAACATTCTGTCCTCCCATTTTATAGATTAGGAAATAGAGGCAGAAATGTTGCAGCTTTTTAAAAGGTGATACGGTGAGCTAACGTTAGAGCTAAGTCTCAAACGCACATTTTTGGGCTACCAATCCCATATTATGTCCACTCCACTCCAGTCTCTAGACAAGCAAACATGACATGAGCCTCACTGGACATCATAAAGACGAGACCTTGGGTAATCGGGAGTGCAGAGTTGGAGTAAGAAGCATCAACTGCTCCACAAGTGTGGGCCGTGCATCACTTTTTCCACTTCCCTCGGGGAAGGTAGGAAAGGTGAAGGGGTAATGGCTAAGCAGGCTGCCTCCAAATAGAAATTTGCTGAGGCTACTTGATGGAACTGGCCTAGCCATTTTGGAATGTTTGACCAGTAGCCTGGATAATGGGAGGCACGAGAGTCAGCAAATGTAAAAATCACAGCTGCTCAGGATTTTGATGAGATGACTTCTTTCAGCATCATCAATTATTGGGGATAATCAGACTTCAACTCTGGGAGAAATGAGGCTGAAACCAAATGAAAATAAGAGCAGACAAAACAACAGTTCAGATGAGAAGATCAGTCCATGGTACTATCATGATCTTGGTGACTGCTTGCTGAATGTATTATTATTTTTCTTTAACTTTGTGAGCAGCTTCGCCTAATTGTCAGTGGCTCTGCCTGAGGTGCTTAAACAACAGAGTTATTGATGAGCAGAGTTCAAAATTGCTGACATGGATGGTTTCTGTCTCTGGGTTTGAAAAACCTGATGGAGGCACAGTGAGGGCAGCCTCAGGCCAGGGATTCTTTACTTGTGTGGGACTACTGGAGCTCTCCTTTGCCTTGAGATAGGACTAGAGAATTCAAAGATCCACTGGCACCCAAGCTGACATTGTACTGATTCCTAATCTCTCTAAATTAAAAATGTGACAATATTTGAAATTAAATTCTCCTTTGCCTTTCTGAGTGCTACTCCTGGAAAATTTCAAACGCGACAAAGATTGAAGTCCTGGGTGACCAGGTTATGGAGCATTCACAGGGGAGATGCATTTTGTCTGCATCTTCTGGACATCCTCAGCTGGCTATGGTTCTAATTCTCTAGAGCATCCATAAAGTAATCTTTCTTTAAGTCCTTTGCTCCACTTTCTAAATTCTTTAATGAGCGACACAGAACTCGGTAATAGTGCTTGAAATAGCTCCGGAGGAAGTAAAATGGTTTATAGGAGTACAACCTCAACTTCAAGGACAAAAGTATATTAATTAATAGGAACGTATTTCAACGTTCACTTCCAAAGCTTGCCATTTCATTACTGCCTTGGCCAAAGTACAAAGTGATGATGGTCTTTATTATTTAACTCCAACGGAGCTGCCATAAAGTGTTTCTGATGTTCTTCTTAAGAAAAGAAGTAGATTATCCTGCAGTTTTTTTCACTCCACTCCTTTGAAAGATAAAGTGCTACCCTTCTTTTCTGCTGTTCATTCTCTGGTCCTTTTTCTCCATCCCCCTTCTCCCTCCTTATTTTTCTCCCTCAGTCTCTTCACCCTTCCCCACTCCAGTTTCTCTCCCTTAGACCTTTCTTTTCTTCTTTATATCTTTGTGATATCCACTATGCATCATTTAGGATCAAGTAAAGGAAATGCCATGTTTTTAAATAATTACAATATGAACTGGAAAATAGAGAGTCACAAAAGGAAAGCACATAGAATGCAATATGTTCAGAGAAGAGAGCAATTCCCTTTAGCTTGGTAATGGGGAAAGGAAAGATCAGTAAAATTTGATGGATAGAGGTTCTCTGAGTTGAGTCTTAAAGCATGGGTAGAATTTGGCCATGTGGTCATGTCAAGGCAAAGGAGCTGTATGAACAAAGGCACAGAGGTGGGAAAAGATTCAGTAGTTGTAGTAATTCAGTATGTTTAGCTGAATATTAAATAAATGGGAAGAATGGGATATGAGGATGTAAGTCAGAATTAGATAATGAATAATTTTAAATGCTACATTGAGTAATTCAAAATTTATTCATTAAGTAAGGGAAACAAATTTTCTTTTTTGAGAAGATCAGTTCTGTGGTACGTGAAGATTAATATGGTAGTGATGTGTAGGATGGTTTGAAAGTTGACTGTTGTAATAGCTCTTGTTAGATTAACACGATCCTCTTTTCTATTTAATGGTTGTTGCATGTTGGGTCTCCTGGAAAGCACAGAGAGGTTTATTAGGGAGTGCTCTTGGGATCAACACCTGTGGAAGGAAAGGGAAGGGAGTATAGTTGAATAAAGAGAGAAGTTTCCCAAAACACCAAGGGGAGCGCTAAAGCTGTCATGGCTCTTTACAGTTAGGCCAGGCATAGAATATGGGCTGCCCTGGGAAGGGGCCATGGCCTCAGGCAAGGTGGCTGGGCAGTGTAGGTAATTCCTGAAAAAGCTTGAGAGCTGAGTGCTGTCTGAACAGTACTCCCCGTAGCTGAAGGAATAATTCCTTCAGTCCTGGTGGGAAACCTGGACGGCACATCACAGAATTTACTACAATTGACTCGTTCATCTCTTAATGTCTAAGGTTTGTCCCAACAGAATTTTGAATATTCTTTCCTCAGCACACTTATCACATTCAGTATTTATTACAGGCTTAGTTATTCATCTTTGCAACTGGAAGGTAATCTTTGTGTGGACAAGAATTGTGTTCTTTATATCTCTGTATTCACAGCATCCGGGATTATAGGAAATAGTTGTTCAAGAGATCATTTCTGAACGAAAGAATCAAAGAATTGAATGCTTTAATTCTTTACGATTCCTGGTCTGTTAAATTAAAAAGATAATTCTTTCACGATTTTTAATCTTTTTAGGGGAAGTCTTGGTTTAGTCAGGCTACTTTGAAATCTACACTGGTATCTATCATGCACTTCCTAATCGCTGAAACTGGTACTCATTTCTAAAGTTGTTAACCATTGCTGCCAATGGATATTCACTTTTGTTCTAAGATACTGCTACATATTAAAGCTAATCGAATGAATCAGCAAAGTGCAAGAAGGATCCCATGCTGGAAATTATTTGAAGACACAAATGAGGCAAGGAATGATTCCTGTACTCTTGAGTTTACAATATTCTTGATAACTCTTATAAAGTTTAAGTGACTCAGGAATAACCGCAAAGCCATGTACAATGAGTACTAAGTAATGCTGAATAATTGAGAAGGAAGCATAGAAGGAAACAATAATAAAAATGAAGATAGTTTTGGGAGAAAAGATATGGCATTTGAAAACAGAGCCTCAAAATTCTTTAACTCTTCTTGCAAAGAAAGATGGAGTCTGTGTCTCCTCCCCTTGAACCTGGACAGGTCTGTGACTACTTTGACCCAAGAAAGTATAGCTAAAGCAACCATTATGTGACTTCTGAGGCTAGGTCAGAAAAGTTTTTACAACTTCTACCTGGTTCTCTTGAAACAGTAGCTCTACAGAGGTTCTGTTTCAGGAAACTGTCAAAACTCAGCTCTCATGCTGTCAAAGAGTCCAAACCACATGGAGAGTCCATGTTTCAGTGCTCGAGTCAACAGTCCCAACTGAGGCACACTTATGAATGAAGGAGACATCTTGGAAGTTGTACCTCCAGACAGCTGTCACAGCCTCCCATCTTTTGACTCTTTCCAGCTGAGTCCCCAGAGGTTGTAAAGCAATAAGAGTTCATTCTGTTGTACTTTTCCGGATTTCTGACCTACTGATTTTGTAAGGTTAATCAGATGGCTATTGTGTTATGCCATTAACTTTGGGGTGACTTGTTAAACAGTAAAGATAAAGGTAACAAAAGGCTTTCTGAGGAATTGTATTTTTAAAAAAGTTGTCTATTCTCATTGTGTTCTCAAACACTGTTTAAGCTACTTTACCACTTTTGGATACGCCACACATTTTTAAATTTCTATTGTTAAGAGGAGTAGGTGATTGCAATGGGTTGACTTGTTCAGCAAAACTTCCTCATATTAGCAGACAACAAAGGTGACAATTATTATAATTCATCATAAATGTAATGATATATTTTGAGAGTTTCCTTTGTGTCAGGTATTATGTAGGTACATTATGTAAATTTTAATCCCTATCTTATCCCTCCAAGGTAGGAACTATTATTATATTTTACACATGAATACAATGAGGTTTAAATACCACATAAGTAATTAGCCTGAGGACTCTCATTCTTCCCATTCAGAGAGAACTGGGAAGTGAATCTAGGCTGGGTTGACAAAATCCAAACAAAATCCAAAGTCTTAACTGCAATGAAATAGGGCTTTTATCCTTGAAATAAAGTAGAAAAATATACAAGAGGAAGATAGTGTGAAATGGCTTTTGCTAGTACTGCCCCGGTATGGGAAAATAATGATTGTGTCATAATATCTTAGTAACTTTTTATACACTGATGTGAAATATGGTGCAAAAAACTCTGGCTTGATTTCTTCACAATATTTAGAGTAAAAGGAGCATCTTGAATTACTATATGTGCTGCATAAATTCAAGAAGATGATCTGAAAAGAATTCAGCCAAGCAGTGGCCCTTGAAAATAAAGATTTCTCATAAAGTAAAATGAATTATTGTACTTGCCCATTGCACTAAAACTCTAATATGACAGTAACCAGAAAGCTGAGGGAAAAAATATCATTTCAAGTAGGCCCTGTTTTGTGGCTCTGGACCCATGGATTGATTTTATATGCAGGTTTAACACTCGGCAGCTGCCAAAAGGCATCAGTGCAGTAGCCCATTCAGAGAAAAACAAAATTTGAAAAGAGGACAGCCAGCAAGGACATGCTGTAAAAGGCAAAGGACAAATATGAAAAAGATCTCCTGGCCCATGCTCTCAATCTGGACATTTACAATATTTAAAAATAGAAGAGAAGACAGAGGAAAGGCTAATATCAAATTTAAACATGAAATAGAGATCAGCAGCTCGTTAAATCTTACGCATTTCCACGAGAACAGGAGCTGAAGAGAAGTAGCTGAAATTATACCATTTAAAGTGCAGATGATGTGATTCTAGGAACTAAATATATATGAGAAGTGATGAGATCCCACAATGATTTGAACAAAGCCCTGTTTTAGAGATGGCTTGAGTCTGTAGGAGGGAAGCAGTAGATTACTGAGATGATCACTCTGGATAATTTTAATGCCTTTGTCTTATGTTAAGATGTTATAAGGTTATGGTGTTTAGGTGTTCAAGAATTATGAAGTACCAGTATTGAGCGGATGCTGTGATCTTAACTTGGAATCTAACGGTGCTTTCACAGTGTGAATCATGAAATTCAGCATTCATGTATGAATTTATGTCTCCTAACTTCTCAAGGTAACTCTGTATATAGCTTCAGGAAAGGACTACCTTTCTTTTAACATGGAATCTGCCATGAGATAAATTTAGATTTAGATGCAAGACTTTGGAAGTAATAGAAAATTGAATACACAATTATTCACACTTCTATTTCTATAATTCAGAAGGAGTATCCCCATTTTTGTTGTTAGTTTTATTTAACAAGGCATCAGCAATAGCTTTAAGAAGAGCTAATTCAAAGCAACTGAAGCTCAAGATGATAGAGGACTTAGTGTGTAACTGAGCAGAGTGTTAGTTCACTGACCAGGGCCGTGTGCTGGAGCAGGGACCACTTTCTGTGACAGGTCTGATGTTCACAATATGGCATCCTGGTGCTATACTAAAGTGACATTAGGAAAGGGACTGTGGAGCTTCTGGTATGGCTTGGATCCCACCGTGCTCCACAGGTTTCAGTAAAGCTTGACAAAACATGCTGTCTGCATGCAGGTTCAGATGTGCTTAAAGGTCTAAGTGTTCTGAGCTCTTCAGTGACTCCGGAGCAAGGTGAAGTGGGAATTACAGATTTTCTTTTAGTGATTTCTTGTTTGGAATTTTTTTTATAATATCTATATACTTGCTGCCAATCAGTTCAAAATTAGCTTAGAAGGCCAAAAAGGTGTCTCAATATTTGAATCAATACAGCATATTTATTGAAAAATTACAGTACTTGCCAAAGAAGGTGAGCAACATGGATTTTGGGTGGTAAATAAAAAATGATACTAACTTCAAACATTAGACTATATTTGCAGGGTGGTGGTAGGGGAAGCCTCCAGCAGAAATACTGAGTTCAACACATCTCTTTTTTTATTGCAGTCCTAGATCAAGGCAAGAGAAAACTCTGATAGCAGAGCAATGCATTCTAAGACTGAGTTTGTCAGATATGTGCCTATCTGGCTACTAGTAATGGCCCTTTTAAACATATGACCACAGGTGAAATTTCCAGGTGGATTTCCCCCCAGAGCTTTCTTAATTTTAGTTAGCAATAAGCAAAGCAAAAATATTCTTGTCCAGTGTCTGGCAACTCTGTAAAGTGATAAACTGAATAATTTAGAGGACCTTCATGAGTGGCATTTTATTCTTGTCTTTATTAATACTACAAATAATTGGTATGGTAATCCCTCTTCTACCGAATTTAATCTGTTTCAATTTATTATAACACTATGCACGGTATTTCAGCTGATTTTAGCATTCAAGAAAGCTCTGTTGTACAAACTGGACAGGGAAACCATTTTTAACACCCTTATAGATTTCATATGGAAAGGGTTGAGTTCATAGGGAATTCACTTCAAGTAGCCACTGCAATCACCCCTTGTTTGTAGTCAGTGCTTTGGAAACAGGGCTTAATAACATTTCCTTAAAACTTCAAGAGTTCATGATTTATCTTAGTAATCTTTCCTCTGTGTTAAAATTCTGATAGGCAGGATACTTTTTCTAAAAATCTTTGCCTTCAATTTTAGTCCTTTTCTCTTTTTTCTTTCTATCCTGAGAAATAGAGAAAAAATTGTCCACCACCACTTACACAAAATCTCAAACTCTACCTGAAAAGAGAATACACTTTGGAGCCTATAGAAGCTGAGATTGACCTCTGTCCTAAAACTATTTCTCAACCCATATACACTCCTGCTTCCTATATATTCATTTCCATGCTTGTATTATTAGACTCTTGACAAAATAGAGCCCACTTAAAGGCTCAATCAATATTGAAGAATGTGTTTAGACAAAACATCTTATTTATTCACATTTGTATCCTTAAATGAAAAATACTACAAAAATCTCAGTCTTTAAGACAGCTATGTGCTGACTAGGATTATGTTCCAGAAATTCTGAGATGACGTGGGCGAGGATCCTCAGCTCAAACCTCAGGAATGTCTGTACACTCAGCAACTGCACAGTTATGTTCCTTTTCACTGTGTGTCTTCATTCATGTTATTCTTATCTACAACTTTCTCACCATTTTCTTTTTGTCTACACAAATCCCACCCAGTCCAAAGGGCCTGTCTCTAGTTCATCTCCTCCTAGAGTTCTTTTCTAATTTGCAAAGTATCTGTTAACTTTCTCCTCCCCTGAAATTTTGCCAGTAAGCCCTTAATTATGCAAGGTGTTATGTTGTTCTCTTAAGGTGTTTCTTTCATATGAATCTCCAAATAAACTCTGAAACTCTTTGAGAGTTAAGACGATGTCTTAAATGTCTCTTGTATATTCACAGCAATTAGCATAATGTTAAGCACATTATAATAGGTTCTTATGAACGCTTGTTGATAGAGTCACACGATCAACTGCTTTCCTGAGTCCCACGGTTGATTTTTGCAGTTAAATATTGTGAGACAGAGAGCACTACTGTCACTTGGTGTTTCAGAAACTCCTAGGCAGAATTCAGATTCTAGGACTCCTTAAGACCAAGTTGCAGTTAGGATTTGGAGGATAGATACTATTAACCTCAATTTGTAGCTCTGTTTTTAACAAGCAAACAAAAAAACAAACAAAAAGTACCACTGTCTTTTCAGACTTTCATACCCAAATTTTGACTGTAAAATGTTAGCAGCCCAAACTTTCTAAACAATCCGATAGACTGATCTTAAAATTTCCATCATTATATTAGCATCGGTAGTCTTTGAGAATTATATTCTTTTCAATATGATAATACTGTTAACCTCCAAATTCTTTTGTACCTCGTAATCGAAAGGTTCTAAAGACCCATATTACTAGTTAAAAATCCTGGTGCCAAGAGAGTTCATGTAAAATAATTTCTTTCATTCCATTTTTTTATTGCAATTAGTTGGTATCTGAAGAGAGCTAAAGTACTCAATAAAGGCTGTCCCATCCAATTTTATAAACACTAGATTAGAAATTTTTGACACTTCATGTTTTCATAACTGAATGTAAACTTCAGAAGGGCAGGGCTCTCAGGTTTTATACTGACCTATCTCCAGGGCTTACTCAGTCCCAGAAATAACACAAACATTTGTTTCATAAATGTTTACTTATATTTCTTTGAGGTTCCAATTATATTCTCACTTTGTGATTTTGTTAGGCAAAGACAAAGTCAATAAATCTTGGGAGACAATGACCACGTATTCCCTCCTGCCTTAAGATGATTTCAACTACATTTGTTACTTCTGTTCTCTGCCAATCTTGGATGTTGCCTTTGAACAACTAATAGTTTTTAAAATAATGTAATTTTGAGATTACTTCAAATCTTACGCAAACCTGATTTTACGTTTCATATTAAAAGTTAAAGGTTTTTTTTTTTTTGAGTTACCTGCATTGCAGCGTGTAATCTTCCACCAATTTTACTTTCTTTTTCAACACCTGTGCTATAAACGGATGCCAATAAAGACCAACATATTGTCTAATGAAGGCCAACATATTCCAAGTATTATTCGGCAATGAAACCACAGCAATTAACAAATGCTTTCAATATTCTTTATAGAACTGCATAGAACTTAGTAGCTGCCTTTTAACTTGTTCCTCTTCAGAATTAATGACTTTGGTTTTTAAAGGCAATACATATATTTTCCTCTGCTTTAAATTCTTATTTGAGTAGGAAATTCATCACACCCAGGAAGATAATTGCACAGTGTCAATGGAGGAGTATCAACACTCCCCATATTCTCTGTTACCCACTATACCCAAGACATGTCAAATAAAAAAATGTACTCTAAATAAAAAGAGTACACTTACCATACAACTATAGTTTCAAACACACTTTCTAGAACTTCTCTTACATCTAGATTTCTCTGCCTAAGTTCTTATTTAGAAATGCTAGAGGGCTTCCCTGGTGGCGCAGTGGTTGAGAGTCCGTCTGCCGATGCAGGGGACGCAGGTTCGTGCCCCGGTCCGGGAAGATCCCACATGCTGCGGAGCGGCTGGGCCCGTGAGCCATGGCCGCTGAGCCTGCGCGTCCAGAGCCTGTGCTCCGCAGTGGGAGAGGCCACAACAGTGAGAGGCCCACGTACCGCAAAAAAAAAAAAAAAAAGAAATGCTAGAGTTTCCAGCGGGAAGTATGTACAAGGATTGTGCAGTCATTGATTTGTAATAATAATAATAAATACTTGTGCTAAGCATTATGCAAAGCAGCTGGCACATATAATCACATTTAAAATTTTACAGTGACCTTTAGGTATTACTTTTAACTGTGTAAACTGAGGCTTAGAACGGTAAAGTATAACTTGCCTTAGGTCATAGAATTATTGCGTTGTAACTAGTGGTTGGAATTGGAAGCCAGTCTGTCTTACAATAAATCTGTGCATCTTGTTAAGCAATACTGTATTGCCTCTCTCTGTTCTGGGCAGTTATTTTACACATCACCAAAAAGGGGATGTGAAAAATACATGTTGCTCGATTACTCAATTGGAAAAAGAAATTGGATAGACAAATATTGTTAAAAGAGAAGAGATATTTAATAGTTTTATCTCTCAGAAAAGAAGTATCATCCAACATATAATTAAAGGTGATTTAAATAGTAGCATAGATTTAAGAGATTGGAAAATGATAATAGTTATTTATTCATTCAATCAGTAGGTAGTTTGAATGTCTCTTAGGTGCAACCACTGAAACAAAGCACTGGACATACAGTAGGATATGCTCAAAGCAGAGATTTCTTTAGTAAAAATTATAAAGAAGTCATAAAAAGCAGCACATCACATATTTACGTATAGGGACTGATGGAAATACTGCATTAAAGCTTTCATTGCAGTTTTACACATTATGGAACTATGTATTGCTAAGGAGGGACAACACATCGAATGTATCATATAATGTCACTGAATGTATTGTGCCTCACAATGTAATAGCAAAATTACATGTATTTATGTGTGTTTTCAGATTTTATGGCCCCTCCATGTTCAAAAATTTTGCTAAATCCACTTATTAATTCTAATAATTTGAATGTAGATCCTTTTGATTTGTAAAGTATACATGATGTTTTCTGATATAATGACAGTTTTAAGTCTTATTAGAAAACTTGTATCTTTTATTCTTGTACTTCTGCAGTGACTAGAACATTCAGTACAATGTTCAATGAAAGGGATAACAGCAGACACTGTTGGCTCATTATTGATCTCATAAGCAGAGCTTTTTTTTTTTTTTTTTTTTTTTTAACCCCGCTACGTGGACCTCTCACTGCTGTGGCCTCTCCCGTTGCGGAGCACAGGCTCCGGACGCGCAGGCTCAGCGTCTATGGCTCACGGGCCCAGCCGCTCCGCGGCATGTGGGATCTTCCCGAACCGGGGCACGAACCCGTATACCCTGCATCGGCAGGCGGACTCTCAACCACTGCGCCACCAGGGAAGCCCAAGCAGAACTTTTTAACATTTCACTATTAACTAAAACATTTGCTGTGGGATATTTGTAGATACCACTTACCAGATGAAGAAAAAGTTCCTCACTATTCCTAGTTTGCTGAGTTTTAATCATGGACCATTTTTAATTTTATCACTTTTATCATTTTCTGTCTGTTACATCGATTGTATTCTTGTTCTCTACTTTATTAATGTAAATGACCAGCAATCAGTTTTACATACTTGAAACACACTGGACTATTTTTGTGGCTTAAATTCTTGTTAATTTTCTGGGATTCAGTTTGCTAATATTCAATTCACTTAAAACATTAATTGACATATTTAACATATAATATTGTGTAAAATTAAGGTGTACAGCATAGTGATTTAATACATTTATATATTTATAATATGAATGCTAGTGTAGTGATAATTAGCACCTCTATCACAGCACATAATTATCATTTCTTTTTAGTGGTTGTGATAATTAAGATCTGCTATCTCAGCAAGTTTGATGATTATAATATGATATTATCGCCTCTATTCACTATACTGTGCATTATATATATAGGACTTATTTACTATGCACTGCAAGTCTGTACCCTTCAGCAACATCTCTTCTATCTCCCCACCCCTCACAGACCCTGGTAACCACCATTTTACTATTTTTTTACAAGTTTGACTTCTTTTAGCATCCATATATCAGTGCTGTCATACAGTATTTGTCTTTCTCTGACTTATCTCACTCAGCATAATGTCCTCAAGGTCAGTCCATGTTGTTGCAAATAGCAGGTTGTCCTTCTTTCTCATGAATAATATTCCACCACATATATATATATTCATCTGTAGACAGATTGTTTTCCATATCTTGGCTATTGTGAATAATGCTGCAGTAAACATTAGTGTGCATATATCTCTTCAATATTATGTTTTCATTTCCTTTGGGTATATACTCAGAAGTGGAATTGCTAGATCATATGGTGTTTCTATTTTCAATTTTTTGAGGAAGCTCCAAGTTTACATTTCTACCAACAGTATACAAGGTTCCCTTTTCTCCATATTCTTGCCAACAAGAATGTCTTGTCTTTTTGATGATATATATAGCCATTCCAATAGGTGTACGGTGGTATTTCATTGTAGTTTGGGTTTGCATTTCCCTGATGATTAGTGATGTTGAGCATCTTTTCACATACCTGTTGGCCAATTGTGGAAATTCAATCACAATGATCAGAGCAGAAATAAATGAAATAGAAACTAAAAAATATTAGAAAATAATAATAGACTAAAAGATAATTGATGAAACTGTGTAGGTTTTTGGAAAAGATAAGCAAAATAGACAAGCATTTATCTAGAGACTTACCAAGGGAAAACAAAAGTACTTCAATAAATAAAATTAGAAATGTAAGAGGAGACATTACAGCTGATACCACAGATATACACATGATTGTAAGAGACTACTATGAACGCTTATATGCCAACAAAATGGACAACCTAGAAGAAATAGAAAAAATCCTAGAAACATACAACCTATCAAGACTGAGTCATGAAGAAATAGAAAATCTGAACAGAATAGTTCCTTGTAAGGAGATTGAATCAGTAATCAAAATGTTTCAACAAAGAAAACTCTAGGACCATATGGCTTCACAGGCAAATTCTGCCAAACATTTAAAGAACTAATACAAATCCTTTTCAAACTCTTCCAAAGAAGAGGAAGGAACACTTCCAAACTCATTTTATGAGGCCAGAATTACCCTGATACCAAAACCAGAAAAGTCCAGTATTGCTAATAGCGATAGATGCAAATATCCTCAAGAAAATATTAGGAAATCAAAATTCAACAGTACTTTAAAAGGATTATACACCATGTTGGAGAGGAATTTATTCCAGGGATGCAAGAATGGTTCTGTATCTGCAAATCAAGCAGTGTAATACAACACGTTAACAAAATGAAGGATAAAAATCTTATGATCATCTCAATAGATGCAGAAAAGGCATTTGACAAAATTCAACATCCAGTTTTGAGAAAACCTCTCAACAAATTGGGTATAGAGAGAACATATCTCAACTTAATAAAGGCCGTGTATAACAAGCCCACAGCTACCATCATACTCAAAGGTGAAAAGCTGAAAGCTTTTTCTCTAAGATCTGGAGCACGAAAAGAATGCCCACTCTTACCATTTATATTCAGCATAGTAGTAGGCGACCTAGCCAGAGCAATTAGGCAAAAAAAGGAAATAAAATGCACCCAAGTCACATAAGAAGTATAATTCTCTCTATTTGCACGTGACATGATATTATGTGTAGAAAATCCCAAAAGTTCCAGAAAAAAAAAAACCTGTTAAAACTGATAAATAAATTCAATAAGTTGCAGGATGCAAATTTTGTCAATAGACAAGAATAAGTTCTGTTTCAATACACCAACAATGATCTATCAGAAAGGCAAATTAAGAAAATGGACCCATTTACATTACATCAAAAAGAATAAAATACCTAGGAATAAATGTAACCAAGCGGGTTAAGATCTGTTCACTAAAGACTATAATCAATGAAATAAATTAAAGAAGGCACAAATAAATGGAAAGATATCTTATGTTCATGGATTGAATGTATTAGTAAAATTAAAATCTACTGAATCTGAAACTACTGATTCAGTGCTACCTCTATCAAAATTTCTATGACAATTTTTTCACAGAAATAGAAAAGAAAAAAAAATAATGCTAAAGCTTGTATGGAACCACAAAAGACCTTGAATAACCAAAGCCATCTTGAGAAAGAAGAACAAAGCTGGAAGCATCACACTTCCTGATTTCAAACTATATTACAAAACTATAATAACCAAACAGTATAGTATTGAAATAGAGACAGACACATAGATCAGTGAAATAAACCCATGCATATATAGTGAGTTAATTTAAGACAAAGGAAACAAGAATATACAATGGGGAAAGAACAGTCTCTTCACTAAATGGTGTTGAGGAAACTGGACAGCCACATGCAAGAGAATGAAACAGGACCCCCATCTTATACCAGGCACAAATATCAACTCAATTTAGATTAAAAACTTGAACTTAAAACCGGAAAACTTAAAAATCCTAGAAGAAAACATAGGTATAAACTTCTTGGCATCAGTCTTGGAAATATTTTTTTTGTATTTGAAAACAAAAACAATGGCAACAAAAGCAAAAATAAGCAAGTGGCACTACATCAAATAAAAAGCTTCTTCAGAGGACTTTTCTGGTGGTCCAGCAGTTAAGACCCTGTGCCTCCAGTGCAGGGAGTGTGGGTTCCATCCCTGATTGGGAAACTAATATCCCACATGCCATGCAGCACGGCCTCACCCCACCCGCCCCCCCCAAAAAAAGAAAAAAAAGTTTCTGCAAAGGAAACCATCAACAGTATGAAAGGACATCCTACAGAATGGGAGTAAATATTTGCTAGTCATATATCTGGCAAAGGATTAATATCCAAAATTTATGAAAAACTCATATAACTCAATAGCAAAAAAAAATTTTTAATGGGCAAAAGAACTGAACAGACATTTTCCCGAAGACATACAGATGGCCAACAGGTACATGGAAGGGTGCTCAACATCACTAATCATCAGCCAAACTCAAATCAAAACCACAATGAGATATCATCTCACACTTGTTAGAATGGCTGTCATCAAAAAGAGAGGAGATAAATGCTGGCAAAGATGTGGATTATAGGGAACTCTTTTGCACTCTTGGTGGGAATGTAAATTGGTGCAGCCACTATGGAAAACAGCATGGAGGTTCCTCAAAAGGTAAAATATAGTTACAATATTATCAAGAAATCCCACTTCTGGTATATATCCAAAGGAAATTAAAACAGGACCTCGAAGAGATATCTGCAGTCCCATGTTCATTGCAGCATTATTCACAATAGCCAAGATATGGAAACAACCTAAATGTCCACCAATGGAATGGATCAAGAAGATGTAATATATATTACATATATTATACACGTATATGTGTGTATATATATATATATATATATATATATATATATATATATATATATAGTGGAATAATATTCAGCCAGAAGAAAGAAATCATCCTGCTGTAAAGATTATATACATAAAGACTATATAAGGTAGATTAAGAATCATAAATTAAGGATGAATTTATAATAGTAACCAAAATCATTAAATGTCTAGGGAAAAATACAGGAAAATAAGTTCCAGAGTTTGACACTGGAGGCCTCAAAGCTAATTAAGGGAAATTTTTAAAGATTTAAATAATGGAAGAGACATTCTATGTTCATACATTGGACAACTCAATTTTATAAAGATGTTAATTTTTCTGAAATTTGTATATACTTTCACTATAATTCCACTCACATACATTTATCAACCCTACATTTTAAATGTATCTAGAATTTGCCTTCTTATCACTACCTGCTTTACTAGTACATCTTAGTTGAGTCCACCATCATATTTTGCTTGGACTCTTGCATTGACCCCTCAGCTGGTCTTGTTGCTTCTGCTCTTGTTCCTCTACAGTATAGTCTCATCACAGGATCTACAGTCACATGTCTCTCCCTGTACAAAACACTCCAATGTTTGCCAAATTGTTCAGAGTAAACACCAGTACTTATAAGGACCCTCAATGACTTTCCTGATCTACCCCTATCCCTACTACCTCAGATCTCATGTCTTACGACCCTCTCCCTATCTCACTGCAGCAGCCCAAATGGTTCTTCCTCTGTATCTTGAACATTCTTGGCACACTCCATATCAAGGTCTTTGCTGTTGCAAAGTGCTTTACCCCTTGCCTAGATGGTTTTTCCCCAGTTAGCCACAGCTTGCACCTTACTTTCTTCAGGCACTTAGTGATTTCGGGCCCACCTGATAACAGCATTTAAAAACGCAACTATCAACAGCAGGATCTAGAACAGGGCCTGACACACAGTAGCATCCATTCATTAATGTGTTCAGTGAATGATTATTGAACATATCTGATATACCTGTACTATGGCTTGAAGGATGCCAACATTGAAAAGATTCAATCTTTGCTTCAAAGAAAGTGTCAAGTAGGGATATAAACATAACAACTAACATTTATATAGGAGCTGCAATTTACAAAATATCTACAATTTACATACTTCTTACATTTGAGCCTCCCAAACAACACTGTGTTGTGGAGAGAGCAGGTGTTTCACAGATATAAAATTGGAGAGGTTAAATAATTTGCCCAAGTGGGAAAGCCATGTCTCAAAGCCTGGCTTTCTTTTTTCCTTTGGTCACACAAGACTGAATTCTTTTTGGACTTTGGGGAATACAATAGAAGAGTAAATAAAGTCTATGCCTGTAATAAAATTGAAATCTTTGTGGATCATAGCTGTGGCATGAGAAACAAAATAAATCCCATGACACTCAAATATCCTCAGGTTAGTTTATAATCTGTAAAATGGGAGTCATGAATACACAATTACCTTAGGTGACATTGAGAAGATTAATGAGGCTATGTTTATGAAAAATCTTTAAATTATAAAGGGAAAAGCGTTATCTTCAGAAAAGGAACTATTAATAATCCACATTTTTCTTATACACAAGCTTAGCATATGGTTTTGTGAAAGGAAATCCATGACTGTTTAATTCTAACTTTGAAACTTACTGTTATTTAAAAAGTAGTGTGTGATTTGATTTCTAAATATTGCTTAAGTTCTTTAATAAAAAAGGAAAGACAAACATATTTTCCAACGGAGTTCAAATTTGTAGACCATCCACCCTACTATTAAGAGACGAAAACAATTAAGAACCTCTAAATTTTTAAACTCTGCGTGGCAGCTGAACTTTTGAAAAAAAGAATGAGAATGGTATAAGGAAGAAAAATTAAAACAATATTTAACAAAATTAAAAGAGAGCTATTTTATTTCTAATATCAACTGGAGAAATTCTAAGGTTAAAAACAATTATTAATATACAGAAATGACATTTAGTTAATAAAAACTATAAAGTGACTAAGAAATTAGTCTCCTTAGGAGCATTAATTTCATCATGACTTTGCTTTTTTATAAGTAGATTTGTAAAAAAGTGATAAAAGCAGTATTTATATAAAAAAGAAAAATATTTTCTAAACTAGACCCTGCATAAAGGACTAGGGAAGCATTTACTGAAGTAATGGTTAACAAAGTTTAAAATAATAGTAATTAGACAAGCATTGGCTTTTAAGCTTACTAAAATATAAAAATTGATTTAGGTACATATTTAAAATTGATACATCATATACAGCCACTACAATCTACTTTTGTGAGATGTATGGAAGATTAAGATAATGCAAAGAAGATTACAGATTAAATGTCAATGTTAAAAAAAATATTTTTTTTACAAATTTAAGTTAGCATTTGAGGGCATTTTATAATATCAATAAATCAAAGTTAATTTACCTCTCCTACAGGAGTTTTGTCAGATTTTGTTTTGGGGAAATAATGCTAGTCATTTTTCACTTTGATGCATTTGCTTAAAAAAAAGTTAATAATGATATTTAATATTCTAAAATAATCTTTTAGAAATTATAGTCATATTCAGAATGCACATTTCCCCACATATTTCATATTACTTTATTTTTGTATGATAGATAACAGTACAATACTATTCAAATTAAATAGGTTTCTGGTTATTTGAAATGGCAAAGAAGGCAGTTGTGACAAAGCAAACTGGGAATGTTATGTGTCAACTTGGCTAGGCCGTGGTGCCCAGTTGTTTGGTCAAAGACCAGTCTAGATGTTGCTGTGAAGTCATTATTTAGACATGATTAATACTTAAATCAGTAGACTTTGAATAAAGTAGGTTACCCTCCATAATGCGGGTAGGCCTCATCCAGTCAAAGAACTTAAAAGACTGAGGTCCTGCAGAAAGGAAGAAATTCTGGAGACAAACTCAAATTCTGCCTTCAAACTCAAGACTGAAACATCAACTCTTACCAGAATTTCTAGGTCATAGGCCTGCCCTGCAAATTTCAAACTTACCAGACTCACAATCACATGAGCCAATTCCTTAATCACATACACACCCACACATATTAATATACATGCATGCATACATCCTATTGGTTCTGTTTGGAGAACCCTGACTGATACAGGGTTTATACCCATACCCCACCCCCCAAAATAACAAACACTAAATTCTATAGAAACCATTCTAGTATAAGAACAAACAACAAAACTTCAGACAGAATTAAAGAAATAGTGGGGAAAGGCACATGGTTGGTCTCTTCCTGAGTTTTTTTAACTGGAGTAAAAGCTTTGATATACTGTGCCTTGAAATTTTACTTGAAGAATTACTTGGATTTGGCTGGAATGAAAATAACCACATTATTAGTGCTAAAAACTGGCTTACGACCATGACTTAAAGCATAAAAAAAAATCAAAATAGACTCTTAATGGATTAGACATAAAGAATTGGGAGAACATTTAGAACAGTAAAGAGATGGAAAGTCAGTAGTATTTTTATGAGTAAGATTTGATATTACCTCCCAGAAAAGAAGGTGATAAATCTTTTCAACATGATTTCAGAGATAGATGGTTGGAATTCTAGAAATATTTATGCAAGATGGAGGTGGTGATCTAAGCAGAATGGATACGGACTGGATTTTACAACTTGATACTACTGTAAGAGAACAGCTTTGATTAACTAAATATTCCTTAATCCACCACACTAAGAGAAACATAAAAGTCTATAGACAGAGCACTTGAGAAATACTTAAAGGAGGATGAAACAAGTTGTCTAGGTTTCTGCCATGGCATCTCAGTATCATTCTTTTTGTTCATTCTTGAAGATAACCACTCAAGAATGAACTTGAGGAATATTTTGCTTCTATAGCCAGTCAAATAAAATAATAATTAAGATCACCAAATTAACTTTACAACTGAAGCAATACTATAAAAAGGATGGTGACCAGATCAGTGAACACTAGAAAATGTGATCAGACTATAAATAAAGGATTTTGTTTCATCCTAAGCACAGACATTTTTCAGAACCATTTCTGCCTATGAATGCTTTGGAACAGATAAAGGGTTGGACAGGGATTCTTAACATTTTTATTTCTCATAATTCCTGTGCTGGTCATTTGCCTATTTGGTCACTAGTCTATTTTTCCAATTGCCTTGCTTTGCTTTGTATCACAGATCATCCTGTTTATAGACTTCTGGTTACATTCAGCAAGTTGTAGGCATTGGTCGGTGTGAGAAGGGGATAAATCAGGGTATTTCTCCCTCTCTTGCCTTACCTACAGTAACATTTCTAGCAGTGATTATGTGTCCATATTGGTTCCAGATTCTGATAGAAAGCCACTGTTCCATGGTTCCAGCTCCTGCCAACAAAGCAGTGGATTCTAATGCCCATTAGACAATCCTTCTTGCTCTAGTTATGCTACTTCCTCTTATTGTCCCTGTTGCTCTAGGGATAGTTGATGTCTTCGTGCTGTTGCTTCATGGTACTCAGTTTGGTTATTCAACCTTTTTATCACTTGCTTAATCAATTCTCTATGTTAAATTTTCTCAGTATGAAAGAACTAAATGGGTATCTTTTTCTTATCTCATATAGTTCTTTAAAGTGGTCACATAATTCTCTCCTAAGAGAACAGAATTTCTCCTAAGTCAATTTAAAAATTGAACTTTCTGACTTCTCAACATCTTTCCAAAAATTGTCATAACATGTTACACTTTGGGTTGTCAAGTGCAACCCAAAGAACTCATATTCTTATTGTTGTTCATGACATTTTGCATTCTATTGCTTCTAAAACAAATACTTTTAACATTACTCTCCCCACCCATACTTTTTTATTATTTCAGTTTTGAATAGGGAATTTAAAAATTATTGTTGACAAGGTATAATCACAACTGGGACCTTTCTATTTTTGTTATGGATCTTAGTGTTTTTGGTGTAACTAATTACTTTGGAAATATCCCTAGGCTGTGTGTAAATGCCAGCGTTTAGGAGAAAATTTATAAAGACATTATATCTTCTAATTGAGTTCTATTAAACAATATTTCACTATAAACCAAGTGAATACCTCCAAGATTCCTTATTGCACTGCCCTTGAGATCTTTGCCATGGGCCCACCTTGAAGGTAAACTGGAAAACAATAACTACATTCTAACAATTAAGTCATCTGAATTATCACAGATTATTTTAATGGTTTACTTAGAGGACTTATCTACAGAAAGGCTATCTGTGTGTGTATGAAGTTCCAGGATTTATTCTCTTGATCTGTATGTGGCTCTTTACCCATGTTTTAAACATTAGTGTAGCCCACAGTATCCTCAAAAGTGTCAGAAATCTGGCCACTGTGCTGAACTGGACTTGGAGTGTAACCCAGTTAGACCCTAGGGAGAGAATAAATATTAAAAGCAGCGTGCACTAAAAAAGAAGTCTATTGGGAGAAGAGCAGCATTCTGTTCTGCTTGGATCTGAGCTCAGTGATCCAGATGCAGCAGAGTGACCTAAGAGCTCCCAAAACAATTTTCTAATTTCCAGAGTGAATGGCAGCTAGGACTTCAAACTCAGAAAATCATAGTTTACATGTGCAGAAAATGCTGAAACATTGGCAGATAATGTAAGGAATATATGTGTACTGAATGTACTTAAACATATGTTTGAAATTTTAAATTTAAAACACATTATAGTAAGAAAAGCAAGCAAGCATATATATGTATGTATATATGCATATATGTGTGTGTATATATATATATCCTAATGCATTCATATCAATTTACCTTTGAGTTAATCTCAGTATATTCTCAATATTTAAGAATTCTCTCAATCTGTTTATGACATGTACTCAAATTCTACAACCGTATATAGCATGTGTCAGAAAGCTATAAGTTGATGCAATGTGAAGTTCAGAGGAAATGAAAGATTCATTTTCATGTTTTTCTCCAAGTGCTCAGAGTCCTTTTCTTACTTATTGACCCTTTATTCAGCACCAACATTCTTCTCAACAAAGTAGCAGAATCTCCAGGCTTTTATAAAAAAAAAAAAAAGCCCTTCAGATATGATATTTATTTTATAACACAAAAAGAATCAATAAGAGCTCTTTAGGATTAGAAGATTCACCAAATACTGGAGGGATTTAAAGGAGAGATTTTTGTTCCATTCTGCTGCCAGAAGGTCAGATTCAGTTTGATGCCATACTCTTGTTTTTGTTGCGGTGGTTATCTCAAAGCTTTTGCGTAGTTGTAACTCAGAAGTGGAATTCCAAACAGCAAAGGAATAGTGAAAAAAGAGAAAGTTTCAAAAGAGTTCTAAAGGCTTCTACGAAGAAAGATTTCTCACAAAATAAAAATGAAAAATAAAAAGTGAAACTAGGGTAAGGAAGTCTTAGAGGAGTTTTGGCTTTTGAGATATAAGTACCACAGGAAAAACTACTTTGTCAATCTTGATCTAAATTTAACAGGTAATGTGCAGGTGGTAGAGCATTTTATCAACTACCTGTGGGTAATGAGGCTTCTCTTGACTACATATGAGTTTTCAGATCTCTAATTACATGCCAGAAATTTCATACCTAAATTGGAACTAAAATCTGTTATTTTACTTGTTATCAGTTATAGTTCGGTAACTAAACCTTAAGGAGGAATTTACTTATATTTAAAAAAGTGAAATACAATTGTTAAAGTTTTTTTTTAGTTTATAAAAACCAGGTAGCATAGAATCAGATAATTTGCTTGTTACAGGGTTTTATTTAGTGTTCTATTGACCCCTTAGGAATTATATTTAGTATGACATGAAGAGATCTGAACACTGCTTAGGTTGGATGTTGTTTAAAACTATATTTTTATAACAGCCATATGGCATGACTGTCCCTAGGGAGGTAATTCTCTTTCTAATTCCTTTATGAATTGCTATAGTTTTGTGATAATGAAATAATATTACAGTTCTCAGTACACTCAGCAAAAGTCAATATGTCCTATTGACTCAGACAACAATGTAGTGGGATCCAGATTTATTATCTGTCAGGGTCAACCTTGCTCTACACAGCAGCAATGTTCTGAGATCTTCCTGTAATGATAGCAAAACGTACCAACAGAGTTATTCTGTTTCATTTGCCTGTAATCTCACGTGTCCGAAATGAAAGTTGTTCTCTTTCTCTAAATAAATACAGCACAGCGGCTGAGAACATAGCTCTAGAGCCACACTGTCTGAATTTGAATCCTGGCCTTGCCAATATCTAAACTGGTGACCTTGGGCAAATTACTTAGCCTCCTGCAGATTCCTTATCAGTAAACCTGGAATAATGATACAAGCCACCCCCAGCATTGTTATGAAGATTAAATTAGTTGGTATGTTCAAACCAGTGTTACTACTCAGTGAATAACGGCAGCTGTATCCACCTTGTCTTTCAAGCTAGGAATTTTAGGGTCATTCTGTCTTCCTCCCTTATCTGACCATGATCACATTGTAACAGTTCTTTTCCTTTTTAATCTATCAGAATTATCTTTTTCACTTCTTTCCCCATTGACCTTGAAATTGAGCTCTTACAATTGAGGTTTCTGTTCTTTTACATTCCATTAAAGTATTCATGGAGTTTCCAAGCTTAAATCTGTTCACTGGTTTCCTGTTGATTGCTGCAGTGGTTGTCAGATTATTTGAAAAAGCTTTATATCTTTATTCAATGGAAAATTTTCATGGGAGTCCAATATGTACAAAAAGATAAGCAGTGAAATGCCCTAGTAGCAGTGGGAAGTGAGGGTGGGAATCTTCCCATTCACTCTGCATATTACCTCCTCTTGGTTTTTGCTGGCCTTCAGGCCTGATAATCTTTGCATCTCTTCACATCCCCATCGTCACTACTCTCCCTTTGTCAAATGCTCTCCTTTGTGGACTCATAGAACTCATAGTTTTTGTATAATTTATTCTATTTTAAAAATTCTGATATTTTATAATATTTCTAGTATTATGTGACATTTACTCACTGCTGTTTGTATTAATATTGTCTTTCTTTAACTGGAGTCTGCATTTTAAGAACATGCATTGAGTTTACCTTTCTTGTGGTTTTTAAAACTGCTAGCAAACAATTATGTATACAACAGATACTTACTAATATGCAAACAATAGATCAATTATGTTTCATGTTTTCTGTTCTCTCCTTACTTAGGCCAAGAGTACGCCGTCTCTCTCTCTCTCTTTTTTTTTTACTTTTTTTTTAAATAGATCTTTATTGGAGTATAATTGCTTCACAGTGCTGTGTTAGTTTCTGTTGTACGCCAAAGTGAATCAGCCATATGCATACACATGTCCCCATATCCCCTCCCTCTTGAGCCTCCCTCCCATCCTCCCTATCCCACCCCTCTAGGTCATCACAAAGCACCGAGCCAATCTCCCTGTGCTATGCTGCTGCTTCCCATCAGCCAACTACTTTACATTCGGTAGTGCATATACATCAATGCTATGCTCACTTCTCCCAGCTTCGCCCTCCCACCCCATGTCATCAAGTCCATTCTCTATGTCTACCTCTTTATTCCTGCCCTGCAACTAAGTTCATCAGTACCATTTTTTTTTTAGATACCATATATATGTGTTAGCATATGTTATTTGTTTTTCCCTTTCTGACGTACTTCACTCTGTATGACAGACTCTAGGTCCATCCACCTCACTACAAATAACTCAATTTCGTTACTTTTTATGGCTGAGTAATATTCCATTGTATATATGTGCCACATCTTCTTCATCCATCCTCAGTCAATGAACATCTAGGTTGGTTTCATGTCCTGGCTATTGTAAATAGTGCTGCAATGAACATTGTGGTGCATGTGTCTTTTTGAATTATGGTTTTCTCAGGGTATATGCCCAGCAGTGGGATAGCTGGGTCATATGGTAGTTCTATTTTTAGTTTTTTAAGGAACCTCCATACTTTTTTCCATAGTGGTTGTATCAACTTACATTCCCACCAACAGTGTAGAAGGGTTCCCTTTTCACCACACCCTTTCCAGTATTTATTGTTTCTAGCTTTTTTGATGATGGCCATTCTGACTGGTGTGAGGTGATACCTCATTGTAGTTCTGATTTGCATTTCTCTAATAATTAGTGATGTTGAGCATCTTTTCATGTGCCTCTTGGCCATCTGTATGTCTTCCTTGCTGAAATATCTATTTAGGTCTTCTGCCCATTTTTTAACTTGATGGTTTGATTTTTTGATATTGAGCTCCATGAACTGTTTCTATATTTTGGAGATTAATCCTTTGTTGTTTCATTTACAAATATTTTCTCCCATTCTGAGGGTTGTCTTTTTGTCTTGTTTATGGTTTCCTTTGCTGTGCAGAAGCTTTTATATTTAATTAAGTCCCATTTGTTTATTTTTGTTTTTATTTCCTTTACTCTAGGAGGTGGGTCAAAAAAGATCTTGCTGTGGTTTATGTCAAAGAGTGTTTTTTCTATGTTTTCCTCTAAAGGTTTTATAGTGTCTGGTCTTACATTTAGGTCTTTAATCCATTTGTAGTTTATTTTTGTGTATGGTGTTAGGGAATGTTCTAATTTCATTCTTTTACATGTAGCTGTCCAGTTTTCCCAGTACCACTTATTGAAAGGCTGTCTTTTCTCCATTGTATAATTCTTGCCTCCTTTGCGGTCAATTAGGTACCCATATATGCATGGGTTTATCTCTGGGTATTCTATCCTGTACTATTGATCTATATTTCTGTTTTTGTGCCAGTACCATACTGTCTTATTTTTTGGGGGGGTGGAGGGTGAAGTAGAAAAGAATAGCTTTATTGCTTTGCCAGACAAAGGGGGCCACAGAGGGCTAATGCCCTCAAAACTGTGTGTCCCGACCTGGAGACAATAGTGAAGAGTTTTTTTATTTGTTTTTTTTTTTTTGAATTGTTGAATTTTATTTTACTTATTTTTTTATACAGCAGGTTCTTATTAGTCATCAATTTTATACACATCACTGTATACATGTCAATCCCAATCGCCCAATTCATCACACCACCACCCCCACACCACTGCCTCTTTCCCCCCTTGGTGTCCATACGTTTGTTCTCATCTGTGTCTCAATTTCTGCCCTGCAAACTGGTTCATCTGTACCATTTTCTAGGTTCCACATATGTGTGTTAATATACAATATTTGTTTTTCTCTTTCGACTTACTTCACTCTCTATGACAGCATCTAGATCCATCCACGTCTCAACAAATGACCCAATTTCGTTCCTTTTTACGGCTGAGTAATATTCCATTGTATATATGTGCCACAGCTTCTTAATCCATTCGTCTGTTGATGGGCATTTAGGTTGCTTCCACGAGATGGCTATTGTAAATACTGCTGCAATGAACATTGGGGTGCATATGTCTTTTTTTTTGCGGTACACGGGCCTCTCACTGTTGTGGCCTCTCCCGTCGCAGAGCACAGGCTCTGGACGCGCAGGCTCAGCGGCCATGGCTCACGGGCCCAGCCGTTCCGCGGCATGTGGGATCTTCCCAAACCGGGGCATGAACCCGTGTCCCCTGCATGGGCAGGCAGACTCTCAACCACTGCGCCACCAGGAAAGCTCTCATGTGTCTTTTTGAATTGTGGTTTTCCCTGGGTATATGCCCAGTAGTGGGATTGCTGGATCATCTGGTAATTCTATTTTTAGTTTTTTAAGGAACCTCCATACTGTTCTCCATAGTGGCTGTATCAATTTACATTCCCACCAACAGTGCAAGAGGGTTCCCTTTTCTCCACACCATCTCCAGCATTTGTTGTTTGTAGATTTTCTGATGATGCCCATTCTTATTGGTGTGAGGTGATACCTCATTGTAGTTTTGATTTGCATTTCTCTAATAATTAGTGATGTTGAGCAGCTTTTCATGTGCTTCTTGGCCATCTGTCTGTCTTCTTTGGAGAAATGCCTATTTAGGTCTTCTGCCCATTTTTGGACTGGGTTGTTTGTTTTTATAATATTGAGCTGCATGTGCTGTTTATATATTTTGGAGGTTAATCCTTTGTCCGTTGATTCGTTTGCAAATATTTTCTCCCATTCTGAGGGTTGTCTTATCGTCTTGATTATGGTTTCCTTTGCTGTGCAAAAGCTTTGAACTTTCATTAGGTCCCATTTGTTTACTTTTGTTTTTATTTCCATTACTCTAGGAGGTGGATCAAAAAAGATCTTGCTGTGATTTATGTCAAAGAGTCTTCTTCCTATGTTTTCCTCTAAGAGTTTTATAGTGTCTGGTCTTACATTTAGGTCTCCAATCAATTTTGAGTTTATTTTTGTGTACAGTGTTAGGGAGTGTTCTAATTTCATTCTTTTACATGTAGCTGTCCAGTTTTCCCAGCACCAGTTATTGAAGAGACTGTCCTTTCTCCATTGTATATCCTTGCCTCCTTTGTCATAGATTAGTTGACCATAGGTATGTGGGTTTATCTCTGGGCTTTCTATCTTGTTCCATTGATCTATGTTTCTGTTTTTGTGCCAGTACCGTATTGTTTTGATTACTGTAGCTTTGTAGCATAGTCTGAAGTCAGGGAGTCTGATTCCTCCAGCTCTGTTTTTTTCCTCAAGACTGCTTTGGCTATTCAGGGTCTTTGGTGTCTCCATACAGATTTTAAGATTTTTTGGTCTACTTCTGTACAAAATGCCGTTAGTAATTTGATAGGGATTGCATTGAATCTTTGATCGCTTTGGGTAGTATAGTTATTTTCACAATATTGATTCTTCCAATCCAAGAACATGGTATATCTCTCCATCTGTTGGTATCATCTTTAATTACTTTCATCAGTGCCTTATAGTTTTCTGCATACAGGTCTTTTGTCTCCCTAGGTAGGTTTATTCCTAGGTATTTTATTCTTTTTGTTGCAGTGGTAAGTGGGAGTGTTTCCTTAATTTCTGTTGCAGATTTTTCTTCTTTAGTGTATAGGAATGAAAGAGATATCTGTGCATTAATGTTGTATCCTGCAACTTTACCAAATTCATTGATTAGCTTTAGTAGTTTGCTGATGACATCTTTAGGATTTTCTACACATAGTTTCATGTCATCCTCAACAGTGACATTTTTACTTCTTCTTTTCCAATTTGTATTCCTTTTATTTCTTTTTCTTCTCTGATTGCTATGGCTAGGACTTCCAAAACTATGTTAAATAATAGTGGTGAAAGTGGACATGCATTTCTTTTTCCTGATCTTAGAGGAAATGCTTTCAATTTTTCACCATTCAGAATGATGTTTGCTGTGGGTTTGTGGTATATGGCCTTTATTATGTTGAGGTTGGTTCCCTCTATGCCCATTTTCTGGAGAGTTTTTATCATAAAAGGGTGCTGAATTTTGTCAAAAGCTATTTCTGCATCTATTGAGATGATCATATGGTTTTTATTCTTCAATTTGTTAATATGGTGTATCACATTGATTGATTTGCATATATTGAAGAATCCTTGCATCCCTGGGGTAACTCACACTTGAACATGGTGTATGACCTTTTAATGTGTTGTTGGATTCTGTTTGCTAGTATTTTGTTGAGGATTTTTGCATCCATATTAATCAGTGATACTGGTGTTTAATTTTCTTTTTTTATAGTATCTTTGTCTGGTTTCGGTATCAGGGTGATGGTGGCCTCATAGAATGAATTTCGGAGTGTTCCTTCCTCTGAAATTTTTTGGAAGAGTTTGAGAAGGATGGGTGTTAGCTCTTCTCTAAATGTTTGATAGAATTCACCTGTGAAGCCATCTTGTCCTGGACTTTAGTTTGTTGGAAGGTTTTTAATCACAGTTTCAATTTTATTACTTGTGATTGGTCTGTTCATATTTTCTGTTTCTTCCTGGTTCAGTCTTGGAAGGTTATGCCTTTCTAAGAATTTGTCCATTTCTTCCAGGTTGTCCGTTTTATTGGCATAGAGTTGCTTGTGGTAGTCTCCTAGGATGCTTTGTATTTCTGCAGTGTCTTTTGTAATTTCTCCTTTTTCATTTCTAATTTTATTGATTTGAGTCCTCTCCATCTTTTTCTTGATGTGTCTGGCTAATGGTCTATGAATTTTGTTTATATTCTCAAAGAACCAACTTTTAGCTTTATTGATCTTTGCTATTGTTTTCTTTGCTTCTATTTCATTTATTTCTGCTCTGATCTTTACGATTTCTTTCCTTTTGCTAACTTTGCGTTTTGTTTTTTCTTCTTTCTCTAGTTCCTTTAGGTGTAACGTTAGATTTTTTATTTGAGATTTTTCCTGTTTCTTGAGGTAGGCTTGTATAGCTGTAAACTTCCCTCTTAGAACTGCTTTTGCTGCATCCCGTAGGTTTTGGATCGTCGTGTTTTCATTGTCATTTGACTGTATGTATTTTTTGATTTCCTCTTTGATTTCTTCAGTGATGTCTTGGTTATTTAGTAATATATTGTTTAGCCTCCATGTATTTGTGTTTTTTACATTTTTTTCCTTGTAATTCATTTCTAATCTCATAGCGTTGTGGTCAGAAAAGATGCTTGATATGATTTCAATTTTCTTAAATTTACTGAGGCTTGATTTGTGACCCAAGATGTGATCTCTCCTAGATAATGTTCTGTACACACCTGAGAAGAAAGTGTAATCTGCTGTTTTTGGATGGAATGTACTAAAAATATCAATTAAATCTATCTGGTCTATTGTGTCATTTAAAACTTCTGTTTCCTTATTTATTTTCATTTTGGATGGTGTGTCCATTGGTGTAAGTGAGGTGTTAAAGTCCCCCACTATTATTGTGTTACCGTCTATTTCCTCTTCTATAGCTGCTAGCAGTTGCCTTATGTATTGAGTTGCTCCTATGTTGGGTGCATGTATTTTTATAATTGTTATATCTTCTTCTTGGATTGATCCCTTGATCATTATGTAGTGTCCTTCCTTGTCTCTTGTAACATTCTTTATTTTAAAGTCTATTTTATCTGATATGAGTGTTGCTACTCCAGATTTCTTTAGATTTCCATTTGCATAGAATATCTTTTTCCATCCCCTCACTTTCAGTCTGTATGTGTCCCTAGGTCTGACGTGGGTCTCTTGTAGACAGCATATATATGGGTCTTGTTTTTGTATCCATTCAACAAGCCTGTATCTTTTGGATGGAGCACTTAATTCATTCACATTTAAGGTAATTATTGATATGTTTCTTCCTATGACCATTTTCCTAATTGTTTTGGGTTTGTTTTTGTAGATCCTCTTCTTCTCTTGTGTTTCCCACTTAGAGAAGTTCCTTTAGCATTTGCCATAGAGCTGGTTTGGTGGTGCTGAATTCTCTTAGCTTTTGCTTGTCTGTAAAGCTTTTGATTTCTCCATCAAATCTTAATGAGATCCTTGCTGGGTAGGGAAATATTGGTTGTAGGTTCTTCCCTTTCATCAGTTTAAGTGTATCATGCCACTCCCTTCTGGCTTGTAGAGTTTCTGCTGAGATATCAGCTGTTAACCTTATGGGAGTTCCCTTTTATGTTATTTGTCGTTTTTCCTTTGCTGCTTTCAATAATTTTTCTTTGTCTTTTAACTATTGCCAATTTGATTACTATGTATGTCAGTGTGTTTCTCCTTGGGTTTATCCTGTATGAGACTCTCTGTGCTTTCTGGACTTTGGTGGCTATTTCTTTTCCCATGTTAGGGAAGTTTTCAACTATAAACTCTTCAAATATTTTCTCAGATCCTTTCTCTCTCTCTTCTCCTTCTGGGACCCCTATAATGTGAATGTTGTTGCGTTTAATGTTGTCCCAGAGGTCTGTTAGGCCGTCTTCATTTCTTTGCATTCTTTTTCCTTTATTCTGTTCTGCAGCAGTGAATTCCACCATTCTGTCTTCCAGGTCACTTATCCGTTCTTCTGCCTCATTCCTTCTGCTATTGATTCCTTCTAATTTAGTTTTCATTTCAGTTATTGTATTGTTCATCTCTGTTTGTTTGTTCTTTAATTCTTCTCGGTGTTTGTTAAACATTTCTTGCATCTTCTCAATCTTTGCCTCCATTGTGTTTCCGAGGTCCTGGATCATCTTCACTATCATTATTCTGAATTCTTTTTCTGGAAGGTTCCCTATCTCCACTTCATTTGGTTGTTTTTCTGGGGTTTTATCTTGTTCCTTCATCTGGTACATAGCCCTCTGCCTTTTCATCTTGTCTGTCTTGCTGTGAATGTGGTTGTTGTTCCACAGGCTGCAGAATTGTAGTGCTTGTTGCATCTGCTCTCTGCTTTCTGGTGGATGAGGCTATCTAAGAGGCTTGTGCAAGTTGCTGATGGGAGGGACTGGTGGTGGGTAGAGCTGCGTGTTGCTCTGGTGGGCAGAGCTCAGTAAAACTTTACTGAATGAATACACTGTAGGAAATTAGGCAAATATTCCTCCAAGTTATGTTCGGGTAATGATCTCAAAGATGTGGCACTTTTTGGCAGGAGCTCAAGAGAGATGCTTTTTTTATTAAAAATTTATTTATTTATTTATTTATCAGGCATCCTTTCTGACCCCCACCCTGTTGTGGAACTACTCTGCATGGCAGGTGGGCCTGCATGACCTTTTGGTGTGTATTGGGTGTGAGTAGTGGTGGAGTGGCTGCCATCAGAGATCTGGGCTGTTTCTGATGTCGTTCTTCTGTAAGCGCCAGCAATGGCCACTGCTGCCCCACCCAGGCTCCACCCTGGGACCAGGTCATCTCTGTGTCCCATGACTGAGTCTTTTCCCTAGTTTTGGCCACCCCAGATCCAGTGCCACACCTACATCGAGTGAGTGGGGCCAGAGCATTCCCTCTGCTCAGGCTGGGGTGTGCTGAGAGGGCTATAGGAAAGCCAGCAGCCAGCTGCTGGCGCAGATTTCTTTCCTCCATGCCTGGGGGCAAGCCAGGAAGCAAGAGCTCTCTGCAAATGGATTCCAGGCTCCTCATAGCCCTTCTGTTAGTCTCAGTGGTCCTCCAACCAGACAAGGGAGCTTGTGTCCCGCATGTAGAACCCCAGGACTGGAGTACTTAACCCATGGCTTGGACCACTCACTCCCTAGGGCAGGTGTCCTCCCATGCAATCTCCCTTTTCCTCCCAGTTCCTTCCCAGGGGCACAGGTCCTAATGTGATCACTTTTATTCCCTTCCTACCCAATTACATGTGGATCTTTCTTACAGCCTTTGTTGTAGAGGAATCCTTCTGCAAGTTTCCAGTTAGTTTTCCGTTAGAATTGTTTCACATATAGGTGTATTTTTGATGTATTCATGGTGGGAGGTGAGTTCCACATCCTCTTATTCCTCCATCTTGATCTGAACCCCTGTTTTCATCTCATTTTCAGTCACACGGAACAGTCACACTATGGAGAGGTGTGTGCTTTTTCAGCAGACAAATAAGACTAGCCTTCATTCTAGGAAGAATTCTCTCTGGAATTCCATTTAACCTTGTGTGTTTCATCAGGATGCTATGAAGACCTATTAGGGCCTATGGTATGACAAATTGGGCATAATGACCTCAAGGCTCTGCTGCTTACAGTAAGGACGTGCCTCTGTGTTAGTCTGTTGAGAAGGATAAAATGTCTTTGGTGTTTAAAATGAAAGAAAGAAAGAATAGAAAAGAAAAAAAAAATCCCTCCTACTTTTGCATAGTATGTCATAAGACAAAGTGATAGAATATCTCCAATCTTCCATACAAATGTTCTTTGCCTGATTTTTATTGACTTTTCACCTTCAAGATTATTCAACTCAATTTTACTTGCTACCTAATTCTGCCACTGCAAAAGAGTTCATTCTTAGTCAGGTTTTTTGAGTCCCTAAAACTCTTGGGGGATTCTATATCTAATAAGAATATCCATTAAATACGTTTAGTGAAAGTTGACAGCTAAGTATGATATATAAAGTACAATTTTTTTTCCCCTCCTAAGGAAATGGTCCAAGATTGACACAAAGTAGATCTCCAGGGTTCAGGAAAATTCTGAAAGACTAACAGAAGACTCCACCAATGCTAGGATGTCATAAGGATATGATTTTAATAGAATAACCATAGTTGAAATGCCATCGTCTTAATGAATTCAGAACAAGCCAAAGCTTTGACAACCTCTTTCTTTTTATTTTTCATTTGTGCCTGGAGGTGCCGTATAAATCTGCACAGGTCTCTGCATATCATTTTCAAGAGAAATTTAACATGGAGGTACACATATCAAGCAGAATTTCAGATCAGGAATGCAACTTTTATGAACTTACTAATGTCATCATTTGTTTGAAACCAAGTTGTTCATTTTCTGTTGCATAGATTTCATTCTGACCTTAATAAGAGAATAGCATATTCCTCTGTGTGGGTGTGTGTGTTTCTGAAGCTGTAATATTAAAAAAGCATAAATCAAAGTTGTTTTGACAGATGAACACCACAGTTTTGTAACAGGATAGAAACTAAAACAAAGAAAAAAGAAAGAAAGAAAGACTGAATAGCCGATAAAAGATGAGTTGAACTAGGAGGATTGATGTTCGAGCTGAAGGCAGCATTAGAGATTAGATGCTCATTGGCTTTTCAGCAAGCCCGGTGACTCATTCTACATAAATGAAGTTTGTGATATGTAATGAAAAGCTTTCTATCTTCACTACAAGCAAATTAGCAGGTATTTTGTGGTAAGAATATTAATGTTTTCTTACATTTGTTTCTGAGCAGGAACACATTAACAGAGCAGGTTTGAAAAGAATTTCACTTTTATAACATCAGGTGCTGAAAGTATTAGAACAAGGTCACCTCTGTAAAGTAATGAGGGAAAATTAGGTTATAAACATGCAGTGCCTAAAAATATATTCTGTCTACTATGCAGAGAGAATGCAATATAGAGTTTCCCCAAATTGCTAATTTTCTTTTACTCCATATTATACTCAGGCCACAAACTCAATCCAAAGAGTTAAATAATAAAGCAAGACAGGATGGAGGAGGATTACTGGGGCTCATAATAGGCAACCAATCCAAATCAGTAGTGTTCAAATGTCTGTACATATACACAAATCAATTCATAATTTACAAATCAGGACTTTTGGAATGTTTTATGCAATAAACCTCAGAGGTCCACATTTCTGTTTGGGAGAAAGCAGAAAAAAGCAAATGAAAGACAAAGGCAAAGCACTCCTTATTTTGGGTGACTGTTAAAACATAAAAGAAAGTTGAGTGGTTGTTGGGAATACTATCACGATTAAGAGCTAGAAGATAAAATGACAATAAAATTCTTGAAAAGTGGGACAATACGGGTGTGAATGATTCTGTTCCTTTTATGAATACATATAAGAGACAGGATGGGTAATGTGTATGCAGAAGTCTTACCAGATCTGGATAATCAGGTCTTGGGCAGGATATCATCTTATATAATGGACCATTAAGACACCAATGTCCTGACTTGAGATTTGAGTAATCATACTTGTAGCTTTTTCCAGACTAGAAATAAATAAGCTAATATAATTTTTCACCTTGCCCTAAGTATCATCAACCCACATGCCTGACCTCCTATCTCCTGGGCCATAGTTTTGCCTTATTATTTATTTCTGCAACTAAGTTAAGGCTTGTTTTGATTCACTTCATTTTGCCCAAATACGGTGAGACTATATAGGGTGATTAAAATATAAGAAGGCAACCCTGACCTCAATCTACAAAAATCCTTCAGAGTATAATATAACAATTTAATTACGTAAGCAATTACCTGTAAGCAGAAAGGTGAAAGGAAGAGTGTTTTGAATAGCAGTTGATAAAATTTTTGTTGAATTAAAACTTTATTTTAGTAAGAATTTAATTGTAAATGAAATGAATTGATGGCTATGATAGCCACTCCTTAAAAAATGCATGGACCAGAGTCAGTGACTGGTTCATAATGGTTGTATCCAACATGGAACTTACTTAGTGTGTCTGGAATTTAGATGGTTAAGTTTGTTGGCTTAATAAAGGACTAAATAATCTCATCCAAACTTTTTATTTTACAGGTAAAAAATATGAGACTTGGAAAGAGGAAATGACTCATCCAAATTCACAAGGTAATTACTGACAGAGTTATAAAAGACTTGAACCTAGGTCATTATATTTATTTCTATTTATTTTATTGACTAATGCAGCATGCTTCTCAAGCCTGGAAGGGTTTTGGTATCAGTAATGTTCAGGCACTACTCCAGGCCAATTAAATCTAGAATCTCTGGGGAAAAGGTGTACCATGAAAATTTTTATAACTCTTTTCATGATGTAATGCAGAGCCAGGACTGAGAAACACTGGGCCATTTGGAGATTCCATTAGAAAATTTTACAATTCCTTTAGTCCATGACTAAAGTACTATTTTACCCAAGGTAATTTTGAGAGGAAAAACTTATCAGGTTCCATTAAATGATTAGCATAGAGAGTGCACTGTGTATGTCTCCAGTGTTTCTGTCATGTATTCAGTTAACAGCAGGACATGTATCAAGGAAAAAGCCAGTGTTAAGGTAACACAGATCTCGTTTTTGAAGCAATCTTGAAAATGAGAGGTCTGGCAAGATGAAACTCGGGAAATAAATCAATGCTTGTCTAGAGGTTATAGAGTAACTTGGGAACTATTTGAGCTCTAGTGATTACAAGATCAGAAGATTAAAAAATAACCCTGAGGGTGTGCTTCAGGAACCATTCCCTCTGGAGATATATGGGAGATTTATGATTGAGTTGAAATCATTTTTGATTGGAAATAAGTCCAACTCAGGAAGAACATTAGAGTAAAGTAGAAATGGTGGGAAGAACATTGTCAGAGAGAATATGTTCTTTATTCACATTCTAAAGCCTAACCATTTACCACTGAAAGAATAGGAACCACTTAATAAATTAATATGACAATTAATGGGTAGGCTAGCGACCAGAAAAGTACTTACTATATTTAGGACAGGTTAAGTGATGGGATCAGACAAAGATCAAGGTAGTCCTGGAACTCAAAGGTTTAGATATGACTCAAATATGACAAATGTTTGAAAAGCTACATAGAAAAAGAAGAGATAATTTATGATCTAATGCTATAATAGATGATCAATTATAAGGCACTTATATAGTCAAATGAATGTTTAGAAAATAAGCACTTTTGGGGGTTCAGGGGCAAAGAGAGCAGAGGTTCCCAAATGACCATTTTCAGAAAAATTTTAAATACCTTATAACATGGAGAGTATAGGTCTTTATTTTTCCATTGCCTGGGGCTTTTTTGTTGTTGTTGTTTGTTTGTTTGTTTTAGTTTTATTGCTCAGTATTTCCCACTTAAGGTAGGTCTTAATGCTGGGGTGGGGGAGAGAAAGGACATTAAGTATTGAAACTAGCCTTTCTAACCTAGCCTTCCCTAACTTTATACAAGAGAAAAGATGTACGTGGTTGCTTCTCTATTTATCATATTTACCAGTATCATTTCCTTGCTCTCTCTTGTTTAATTAAAAACTTCCTCTGGGGCTTCCCTGGTGGCGCAGTGGTTGAGAGTCTGCCTGCCGATGCAGGGGACACGGGTTCGTGTCCCGGTACGGGAGGATCCCGCATGCCGCGGAGCAGCTGGGCGCGTGAGCCATGGCTGCTGGGCCTGCGCATTTGGAGCCTGTGCTCCGCAACGGGAGAGGCCACGACAGTGAGAGGCCCGCGTACCGCAAAAAAACAAAACAAAACAAAACAAAACCTCCTCTGTCTATATGAGATGATGCATGCTAACTAAACATATTGTGGTAGTCATTCCACAATGTATGTAAGTCACACCATTATGCTGTACACCTTAAATGTGTACAGTGATATATGTCAATTATATCTCAGTAAGATAGGAAACAACAAAAACTTTCTCTAAAAGAGGTATAAATTATTGCAAACACTTATAAATCTGATTATATTTTATAAGGTAGTTATTATTTAAAAGTTTCCCAATTTTGTCTTTGAAAGAGGATTCCTAGAGAAGTTAATGGCGAATTGAAAGAAATATAATGTGATAGTATATTTATAGCACTGTAACATATGGCTGTTTATTTCCTTATTCATTTATTCAGCCAGTCTATAAAAGTGGATTGAAAATAATAAATAAGTACCACTATGGGCCAGATATTATGATAGCTCTAGGGTAAAGATGAAACTTGATCTGTCACTGAATGGAGCAATAATATTGTGATTGGGAAGAATATAGGCCCAGAACTAAGTAAAATGCAAGACATTGTGTTAGTGTCATAGGAGAGGTAAAAATATTCAGCATCTATCAAACCTGGTCTTCTTTCGGTGTTCCTTACTAGAGAGAATGGAAACCATTCAGTTTTGTATGTCAGATATATAGGAAGTAATTGATGTCCCACTGTACCTCAACTTCAATTCTTAGCCATTGGCAAGTTGTCCATAATTCATATTCAATATTTTTTCTATTCTTATGGCTTTACTCCATTTCATGTGTTTCTGCTCAAGTTAAACTTAGGTTCATCTCTTGCCTGCACTAATATAAATATAGTTAAGTAGTCTCCTAACTAGTCTCCTTACATATGCTTCAATGAGAGTAATCTTTTCAAAATGCAAATCTAGTCATATCACCACCCTTCTTAAATTTCATGAGGGTAGTTTCTGTCTCTGCAGTTCATTATATCTCTAGCATCTAACATATTGTCAGATACAAAATAGATGCTCAATAAATAATCTCAGTGGATAAATAAATGAATTGTAAAGTTGGGAGAAATATCTTGATGTAAGAATTCTCAAAATTATGAAACTTTAACCCAAATGAGAGACACTATTCTGCCTATCATATAGGGTGTTGATCACACAGAAAAGCTTCCAGAACTTAGATTAGCTGACAAAATACCATTAATGATATAATGTGTCCTAAGCATATATGCTTATTTTATAAATATGTGAATATGTAGATACATCTGTGTGTATGTAGATACATCTAAATATATATGTACAATATATATATTGTCCGCCTAAAGGGAAATAGATGAAAATTATGTCACAAAGAATGTTATTGGTAGTGTAATAAACCCCTAGTGAAACAAGAAAGAAGTTTTCCTATTTGTATTGTGGAAGTCATTTACAATTTTGGCCATTTATTATATATTTCCCTGTTGCCCAAAGAGCACCCCGATTTCCCTCAGTGAACAACCCTTCTGCCACTTTCAGGCCTTGCTGATTTGATGGTTGTTGACTACTTTGTTGTTTCTGGAATTAGTCATTGCATTCTCCTGGTAATTGTTGAGTAATTGTTTCAGGGAGCGGTGACTGACCCAATCAGAGCTAGTGAGTTGTAATTAGATATCCACTGGGAATAAAGAACTTGAATTTAGAGGCTATAAAGCTGAAGCCATTGCATCCATTTTGGCACCACAAAGGAAATTCCTACCAAAGAGTGGAGCCAACATAAAGAATGGAGAGCTAAGTGTTAAAGAGAGATCAAGTCCTGGTGACATTATGTGAGCTCCAAGATCTTGGTAAGTCTGAACCAGGACTATTCTGTACATGAGCTAGTAAATTCCTTTTGGAATTAACTTGTTTGGGTTGATTTTCTGCCACTGGTAAACAGGAGATACTTATAGTATCATGTAGCTTCCATGTTCCCTGGGTGGCTGGGATGAAAGAGTTCATCCCAGGCAACTGGCCTCATCCTTGAAATGTGATAGATTGTATTCTGACCAGGGATAGAGTTTCTTAGTAAGTCAGATAGGCTACAGAAGTGTAGGCTGTGACCACAGAAACTAGCCTCTGCCTTACAGACTGACTGTTCAGGGGCGCTTATCTAGTTTTGCTGGTAATAGGTTGCACCTGTTACTAAGAAATGTCTCATGGCCAAAGAAACTTCCAAAGTGAGCACCTGCACAAGACAAAAAAAAAGTGACAAAAATGCCAAACTGGAAAAGCATAATTCTGCTTAACAGAAAACATTGATTTTATGACTTTTATTGAGTAAAAACTCAAACTAGGACCTCTGTGCACATTCAACTCTGAGAAGCAGAGACCGGTTTTCGAGGGAAGGACTTTAACATTTTATTATGTATTTTAGGTAAAAATTCAATCCCCCTTTTAATTCTCTAACTCATTCTTCCTTTTATTATTTTACCTTGGTCCTGAAGAGAAAGAGGGGCCAGCTGGCGGCAGTCCATACTGTAACATGAGGACCAGTGGAAGGTAAGAAATGGTCTGACAGCTGCTGAGCTAATCCTAGTCAGCTGTCTTTGACGCTCAAAATGGTGAAAAGATCAGCATTTATGTCACCATATCCACCTGTAAGTGGTTGTTTATGGGTGAAATGGTGTCTTAAGAGAGCCCTTTGATCGAAGGAATTTGGAACATGGATGGATAAGGAAGAAAACAGGGCTGGTGTAAGAGAAGCTGGGCTGATTGTTAACTGCTCCATTATGGTGCAATGCTTTCTTAGAGATGCTCCTGCCAGTATATCCTTTAGACTGCTATCAGCATGAAGTTTGGAAGCCTTACATCTGATCGTATATCTCATCCTTACTTAAAGTATTGGGGATAAGTGAAATGATAGACATTATTGCTGTCCTCATGGGTCTTATTCTCGATATGTAAATGAAAATCAAAAATAACCTGAACCAAGGCCAAGTGTGAAATACAGGAAACGTATAATATAAAATCAGAAAAGTGGGTGTTTCAGTTGGGGAATTTTTCATGAAAGAGGTTAGATCTAAACTGTGACTCAAAGGAGAGTGGTGAGTATATACATTGAGAAGAGAGAAAAGGATTTCTGGTTGAACCCTTGCATAAACAAAGCTCAGGGGAAAACAAGTAAAATGTTTGTCAAATGGGGAAGGTAAAGAAAAGAATTTGTGAAATAATACCTCTTTACCAAATTTATAAAGTATCTTTTGGAAGAATCACATAAGTATTTTTCTGTTATAATTCATCCTCATGCAATAATTTCTCTTAACTAAATTACCTGAGGGAAAATATATGTTTTTAATTCACACTTGGATATTTTTAGAAATGAAAAAGTATGAAGTTAGCTTATCATTTTTGATGATCTGTAAAACTTACCAGACCCAGAGGAATTCCAATTATTCTATTAAATTACTCTGTAATTGAACGAGCATCTCCACTCTCAATAAAACAGGTTCTAATGTCCAAAGCAGTATGTGAGCTATTGCTGAGTGTCTTAATGGCTCCTGTGTTTGCCTACATACTCTCATACTAGCTTCCAACTAATTACTTTGTAAAGCACTTTGGGATAATTTGGTTGTGAATAGTATTGTATAAAGCAAATACATTTCTTTTCTCAAACATTGACTCATGTTGGGAGCTGAAGAGCTACAAGTACTTTTTATTTATTTTTTTGCCTTAGCAGTAGATATTTTATGTTAGGCATGAATGCCTTCTCAGATCTTCTTTTAAAGTGATGTGTTTTCAGGTACAGAGTATAAAGACCTTTCTAAGGAGGATAGAGAATTTTAGAGAACAAAGCATATTAAACCAACAAAAGCAAAAAAATTTTCAGGTCGGGGCTTCACTGGCGGTGCAGTGGTTGAGAGTCTGCCTGCCGATGCAGGGGACACGGGTTCATGCCCCGGTCCGGGAAGATCCCACATGCCGCGAAGCGGCTGGGCCCGTGAGCCATGGCCTCCAAGCCTGTGCGTCTGGAGCCTGTGCTCTGCAACGGGAGAGGCCACAACAGTGAGAGGCCCGCGTACAGCAAAAAAAACAAAACAAAACGAAACAAAAAAACATTTTTCACCTTATACAATGTAATTAGTGGACCTGTTTCTGCTGACATTGCCATTACACAAAATATTTATTTTGTTGTAAAGTCTTTTGTTAATGAATATGAAGTATTTTATAAATAATTTTCATGAAATAATTGTCTTTTTAATATTTATTGCATTTACATGGGCAGACTTTTTTTTTTTTTTTGAAGACTGATAGTCTGCTCCAATCTTTTCTCTATGACTGTTATCTCCTGGAAACTTCATCTATGATGAAGGTCTTTTTACCCCTCTTTCATTATTAATATTCAATATTATGACCTGTATTTCGATTTCCTGTGGAAAAATGACGATTCATAATTTGCAAGAAATAGGTGGCATGTTTCTTTATCCATACCTGAAAGTACGGGGAAGTATTTAATACTCTTAAGATTTTTAGATATTCTTAAGTGCATCATGATTTATTGACACAGGCTTGGTAATATTATCTTCGTACAAACAAACCTAGACTTTGAGTACTAAAGAAACTAAAGCAGAATATAAATTGTGCCCTTTAAATGGAATGGCCATTACTTACGCTCAGTGATTGAAATGCATATGCATATACATGTCTTCCTCATCTGGATGACAGATTTGAGAATCTTCATGCCTTGTGATTCCATTTGGAGGTGGGATTAACATTTTTGTCCCTTTGATAAACCACTAACTGCCTTAAATGAAGTTTAATGATCCTTAGTGAGTTATTAGTGGATTGTTCCATGGTGTAATGGTTAGATTAGTGAAATCTCACAACAGTACAGTAACTGTATCCAAAGGAATCTGGAAATTGACGCATCTCTATAGAAGGAAGTGATTTCTTTATTCTTCCCAATGTGTCTCATTATGTTCTTGTCCTTTTTAATGTACCTACCATTATTAAGAGAATATGAGGGTATTATCCAAATTTCAAATGGACTACTCCATGTGAATTGTTTCAAAATATGTGCTTATGTTATTCTGGAGAATAATTATACAGGATTCTCGAGGGTCTTATGTACTTGATGTTAAAACCCCTTAAGTTAAAGTTTTAAAATGCAGTTTTATTTTATGAGTTTTTACATTTGTGGAGGTAAGGGAATTCTCAGTGATATTTCTCCTGAAGTGATCTGTGTTTGGGTGCATTACAAATATATGATAACTAGTATTGAGAGCCATTTATTGACTTCAAATTGCATACAAACCAAGTGCTGATACCAGTCTCTGAGCTAGGTACATGGTTTGGGACTAAGGTGTCATCATGTACCAAGAAGTTATATGTCACCATGAACAGCAGTCAAGGAGATTCACTTATAATGTTTGTAGTTATCTTTGAATATCCTGATTTGGAAATGTGAAATTTCAAGGGATATTTTGTTTCTGTATATTGCTACAAGTTTGGCTATCGATAAATAAAAATACATACTATAAGGTAGAGAAGATAATCAAAGGCAATGAATTAAAAGAGAAAGTTCAAGGATTCTCTCCTTTATTCATTATCCAGTAGCCTAGAGACTGAACTGCAGTGCTGAGAGGCAAGTTGGGGTTTTAACTCAGTATGCTAAATGGAAAATATCCAGACCATGATCACAAAACAGCTGTTTTCCTCCATAACAGGGTGAATTACAGTACATAATGGAGCCAAGAAACCTCTTAGCATTTGTGCAAAAGGTTCTTTTGCCAGCCAGGAAGCAAGCATCAACAAGCATTGGCTTTGGAAGAGTTGGCACCTATTTTACAATTTCTCCATGACAAAAGTCTTTCCTATGAGAAGTTTTGTTAAATGCTCCCTTAAGGATTTAAGATGGTGATGAGGAAGAGAGCATCATAAGTGAAAACAAGGGTGGCATTTTCAGAAAATGCCTTCGCAAAATACCATTTTTTGGAGTCCTTATTTATGTGATCTAAATGCAGTTCTCATAGATAACATCATTAGTACCTGAGATATTTATATCCATTAATATAATCAAATCTGAAAACTAGGAAACTATTGGAAGACATCAAAGTCAGAAAATTTGGAGATTATGTGAAGTTATACTTCATCTCTGAGAAGGAGGCTCAATGACCTTCCATTAAATATTAATAAGATGCAGAGGTCATACCAATCACACTCCAGAAACTTAGAAGAAATCACAGTCAAATCAAATCAAAGTTTTGGTTACAAATTGCAGTATATTTCTAAGAATGGGGAAAATGGAGACATTTTGCATGGAGAAAATATTATTCTTCCTGTAGAAAAATCTGTGAATGAAAGCTAAGAATATGACCTCAAAATGGAGAGAAAAATCAAAGATGAGCATTATACTTCTTTTTTTGGTGAAGTGTACACTAAGAGCTCTTGAAGCAGGGATGATGGATTGTATTTTTATATCCCTAGTCACAATAACCAGTGTTATTTGAGTTGACATTCCAAAGTATATATATTCTTTCTCATAATTTTTCAATTTGTGACATTGACACTAATTCCAAGGCAAATACTCTAATAGATAAAATTGACATGACCAACATTTTAAAAAATAATCTTTTACCTCTAAACTTGTAGTTCTCTGGGCCATCTGTGAAACTTTTCAAAAGTGTATATGGCTGGTTCTCATCCTCTGAACATTCTAATTCAGAAATTTGGGGATAGGATGATTTTTCTTTATTTTAAAAATGTTCACAGAATTTTAGGAACTACAGCATTAAATGATCCCTGAATTGCAAAGATCACATATTTGCCTTTGAAAACTCAAAAGGATTTGTTTTGCATTCTCTGTAAGAGCATGCTGCAACCCCATAACAACTGCAGACAGCCTGTGTTCATTTTATCCCATGTTCACCTTTAGTCAAAATGTCTTGACTACTCCATTGCATTCGTGCTTGCTTCATCTGACAACCTGTTGACTTTCGTCTCTCAACTCAGTAACTAGTAATTTGCCTATCCACACTGGTTTCTCTAATTTCCTCTTGTAATTATAGTACATTTTATCTCTCCTGGTTGGATAATCTTCAAATAGTGTCTAGTTAACAGACTCCTTTGTTTAGTTTTCTTGGGTGCTTATTAGAATTAATGGCAAATGTGTAATTGTTCATAGTAGTCTCTTATGGTCCTTTGTATATTTCTGTGGTATCAGTTGTAACATCTCCTCTCTCATTTCTGATTTTATTTATTTGTGTTCTCTCTCTCTCTCTCTCTCTCTCTCTCTTTTTTTGATGAGTCTAGTGAAAGGCTTGTCAATATTACTTATATTTTCAGAGAACTACCTCTTAGTTTAATTGATCATCTTTTTTGTCTTTTTTGCTTCTATTTCATTTATTTCTGCTCTAATCTCTCTTATTTCTTTGTTCTACTAATTTTGGGCTTTATTCTTCTTTTTCTAGTTCCTTGAGGCATGAAGTTAGGTTATTTATTTGAGAATTTTCTTGTTTCTTAAAATAGGCATTTATTGCTACAAACTTCTGGACTATTATCAAAAAGACAAGAAATAACAAGTACTGGCATGGATATGGAGAAAAGGGAACCCTTGGGCACTCTCGTTGGGAAAGTAAATTAGTGCAGCCACTGTGCAAAAAGTATGGAGGTCCTCAAATAATTAAAAATAGAGCAACCATATGATCCAGCAATTTTACTTCTGGGTATTTATCCAAAGTAAGCAAAAACTAACTAATATATCAAAAAGATATGCACCCCCATGTTCACTGCAGCATTATTTATAATAGCTAATATATGGAAACAACCCGTGTCCAGCTGTAAATGAATGGATAAAGAAATTGTGATATATGTGTGTATATATATATATATACACACATAATATTCCATAATATTCTGTAATATATATTATAAAATATATATGGTATTCATATATATATATGTAAGATGGATCTTGATAGCATTATGCTAAGTGAAATAAGTCACACAGAGAAAGACAAATACTGTATGACCTCTTTTATATGTGGAGTGCTTAAAACAAACAAACAAATGAAACAACAATAACTAACAAAACCCAAGCTCACAGATACAAAGAATAGATTGGTGGTTGCCAGAGGCAAGGTTAGAGGGATGTGAAAAATGGGTAAAAGGGATCAAAATAAAAAATAAAAACCTTCTATAAACTTAACTAACACACATACTGTGAAAAAGAGCTTGGTCCAACTTTGAAATAATTACGAAGCTCTGTTCTGGAGTAATTGTCTTTAAGCCATTTAAAGAGCTACCCACTATAAGAAATGCATTTTACTTCCAGACCACACACACATACACATGAAACTAGAAACAAAATTTTGCTGAACAGTGTTTATCTCTACTATGTATGATGTAGCCTATTCGTTATTCTTTTCTATTGCATTAAAAATATGTGGGGGGTTGTAACCCATTCATGAGTGGAGACCTCTAGCTCACTAACTACTTTTACAAGATACAAAAAAAAAAAAAAAATAAGGGCAAAGCTTTTCATCTATTATTCATTTTAGCATCTAAAACAAGTGAAAGTGTAGTTGCTTAAATAGTGTTCCCTCAAATTTCATACACGTCTGGAACTTCAAAATGTCACCTAATTTGGAAATAGGGTCTTTGCGAATATAATTAGTAAAGGAATTCAGTATGAAATCATCCTGGATTTAGGGTGGGCCCTAATTTGAAAACTGGTGTCCTTACAAGAAGAGGAAAGGACACAAACATGGAGGAGAAGATGAGATGAAGACAGTAGCAGAGACTGAGGTGATGTGTCTACAAGCTTAGGAATTTCAGAACCTACCAGAAGTTGGTAGCAGCAAGGAATAATTCTTCCCTAGAGTCTGCAGAAGGAGCATGGCCCTGCTGACTTCTTGCGTTCAGATTTCTGGCCTCTAGAACTGTGAGAGAATACATTTCTGTTGTGTTAAGTCATCCAGTTTGTAATGCCTTGTTACAGCATCCCTAGAAAACTAATACAGAGCGTGCTCAGTAAGTATTTGTTGAATGGCTGTAAATGAATGAATAACTTCTGAAGCCTTTATGTTCACTGTAAAGACTAACCTTAGGCTTCCCTGGTGGCTCAGTGGTTGAGAGTCCGCCTGCCGATGCAGGGGATACGGGTTCGTGCCCCAGTCTGGGAAGATCCCACATGCCGCGGAGTGGCTGGGCCCGTGAGCCATGGCTGCTGAACCTGTGCGTCCGGAGCCTGTGCTCTGCAACGGGAGAGGCCACAGCAGTGAGAGGCCCGCGTACCACAAAAAAAAAAAAAAAAAAAAAAAAAGACTAACCTCCTCTGTGGGGATAGTTCTGGGGGGAGTTTACAATAGTTACAATACTTGTGGCCCATTAGCAAATATTTCAATTGGTTTTGCTCAGTATTTTAAAATGAAATAGAATAAAATATTATATAGTTTAATATAATAGGAAATATCAATGTGGCACACATTTTTAAGGTAAATGTGTAAATATTTTGTCTCGTGTGTGTGTGTGTGTGTACACTGTGTTGCAATGTCAAATTTATCTTACTCTGGGCTACAGTAAAACAGAAATATTTGAAAGCAAATGGTCCAGCCACATCTTATTCACATGTTTAGTCAAGCCAGAAGGTTTTGTTGAATATACAAAATATATCATTTTTTTCTGTTATAGCATTGCAAATTTACTTGGAAAAGGAAGGAGTAAAACTTTCTTTATATGAGAATGAAATAATTTGTACATAGGAATAAGAATCTTTTTATAAAACTACCAGAAATAAGTGAGTTTACAAGGTCACAGTAAACAAGGTCAACATACAAAGATATATTGTATTTTTATATCTTAGCAACAAACAGTTGAGAATTGAATTTTTCAAAAACACCATTTAAAATAGTATCTAAAAGCATAAAATATGTAGGGATAAATCTAGAATATACGTTAAGACCTGTTCACTGAAAACTAAAAACACTGCTGAGAGATATTTTAAAAGACCTAAATAAGTGAAGTGATACATCATGGTCATGAACTGAAAGAATGTGTGTTAAGATGTCAGTATTCTCCAAATTGATGTAGAAATCAATACAATCCCACTCAAAATTCCAGCAGACTTTTTGATAGATATTGACAACCTGATATTCTAAAATGTATTTAGAAATGCAGCAAATTTACAATGGCCAAAAAAATTTTGTAAAAGAACAAATTCGAAGGACTCATCCTATTTAATTTATACAGTAAAAATATCATATAATGGATAAAAGTTCTGGTCAAATCGTCACTGGGGATAGTTCTAACATATCTGTTACTTAGAAAATCTGATCTTTTTAGAGTAAAGCCCTTTAGCTGCCATTCTGTTTTAGATCATCCTAATTCACTTTTTCCTTGATAGAATACTGATTAGAAATTCTACATGTTTCTGTAATTGTTTTCATGGCCACAGAAGGAAATTAAAACATCCATAAATAACAAAATAAATGACTAAAACTGTATTATGGAATGATTATGTTCTAATGATGCTTTACATCATTAGAGGATAAGGAATAACATTTTAAAACTTTGAGAGGGATTACATGTGAGGGATTACAAATGTGGCAAAAGAAAGTTCATTATTCCTGATAAGGTTCAAGGACACCCCCTCCTTTTAAAGGAGGAAATCTGTGAGGCAGTGCCTTAAAGTCTTTAGAGGATCTTCTGTATGACTGAATAGTTCTCTGAGACACTGCCTTATGTCTTTCTGTGATAATAACCAAGAATCTTATTGTCTGTCTCTGGATTGATTTTTGCTTGGAAGTCCCTTCTTTTTTTGAGAATCTTGGAGAAGCTAAAAATGTGAAGCAGTTTTGTTTTCAAGCCCAGTAAGTCTTGGCTCCTTTGTAGTCACTTATCTTCTTCCCCTTACCTGCTACTGTAGGCAACTAGCTGGAAGGAGACCAACAGTATCTCCAACATTCTACCTTCCCTAGATCATTCAGCTCATAAGGTACATTTTTCATTATCTACATTACTTCAGGAATGTGTTTTGGTAAACTTGTCTCCACTATATAAAAGACCCCTTTCCTCCATTTTCCAATAATCCTCACTTTTCTTTAAGCCCGCAAACTCCTTCATTGGGTTTCTACTAGCACTCTCTTCATAGTCATCCAACCCACCACCCACTTCTGAAGCCACAGGCTCTGGATTTTGTTTTAGTGACATTCTATTTCTAAGTAGCAGAATCTGTTCCAGTTATCTATTTCTGTATAAGAAGCAACCCCATAACTTAATGCCTCTAAAAAATGATAGCATTTGTGTTAATCGTGAATCTACAATTTGAACAGGTCTCAGCAGGGCTGGCCTGGGATAGCTTATCTCTTTTTCATTCTAGAGAGCTGGGCAGCATTCATTTGCATGTCTGGTGGTTGGTGATGGCTGTTGGCTGGGCCTTTCCATCTCTCTGAAAACATATGATTTACTTGTTCAAGGTTTTAAATTTTATATATGTTAAATTATGCTTGATATATTCTGACATTTGCTTTAGTAATTTAATATTTTTTCTTTTGAGAACACTCCAAGTTGATGGTGTAGCTGTAATTTATCCATTTTTACAGCTCTAAGGTGTTTATTTATGCCAGTAACACAATTTACCTGTTGTATTATTGATGAAAATTTAGGTAATTTACAATTTTTTGCTGTTATGAATAACACTCATTTGCATATTCTTGTACATATCTCCTAGATACATATGCAAGCATTTTTCTAGGGTATATATCTATGAGTGAAATTGTTGGGTCGTACTTACATGCTCAAATTTATTAGCTAGTCACAAATTGTTTTCCTTCGAGGTGGTGTCAATTTATGTAACTACCAATAGAGTAAGAGTCTTTCTTTAGATCCATGCTTGCCAATCTGATAGATGTGAGTGGTATCTCATAGTAGTTGTATTCTGTGCTTAATAATGATTTTGAGTATCTTTCTACATTCTTTTTCTTACAGTCTGTATATGCATGTCTTTTACACGTGTTTCTTATGTATTGTTTGTCTTTTTGTAACTGATAGATTATATATTTTAATATATATTTTGTATATTAATTTTTGTCAGTGTAAGTGTAATATCTTCTTGTTATTGAGCTGTCTTTCCGCTTTCTTTACTATGTTTTTGATATATACAATTATATAATTCTGATTCCAATTTAATAATTAATCACTCTTTTTTATAGTTTGTGTTGCCTTTAAAAAGAACTTTCCTATACCAACCTCTTAAGGATATTATCACACTGTAGCTTCTCAAAGTTTTTAAATCTTATTCCTTACATTTACCAGTTTATCTGATGGGAATTAATTTTTTTTTTTTTTTTTTTTTTTGCGGTACACGGGCCTCTCACTGTTGTGGCTTCTCCCGTTGTCCCGTTGCGGAGCACAGGCGCAGGGTCAGTGGCCATGGCTCACGGGCCTAGCCACTCCGTGGCATGTGGGATCTTCCCGGACCAGGGCACGAACCCGTGTCCCCTGCATCGGCAGGCGGACTCTCAACCACTGCGCCACCAGGGAAGCCCAGGGAATTAATTTTTTAAAAAAAATATTATGTTAGGAAAGTATGGTAGTTAATTTTATGTGTCAACTTGATTGGGCTAAAGGATGCCCAGATAGTAGGTAAAACATTATTTCTGGATGTATCTGTGAGGATTTCTGGAAGATATTAGCATTTGATTCAGTAGACTGAGTAAAGAGATAAACCCTCACCAATGTGGGCAGGCATCATCCAATATTTGAGGGCCCAGATTGGAAAAAAAAAAAAAAAAAAATGAAGGAAGGGCAAATTTCCTGTCTCTTCTTGAGCTGGAACGTTCATCTGTTCCTGCTATTGGACATTGGTGCTACTGGTTCTAGGGCCTTTGGACTCCGGGACTTATACCAACAGCTCCCTTGTTCTCAGGCCTTTGGACTTGGACTGAATTATACCACCAGCTTTCCTGGTTCTCCAGCTTGCAGAAGGCAACCGTGTAACCCAATTCTATAATAAATCCCCTCCATCTCTGTGTGTGTGGGGTGGGGGTGTGTGTGTGTGTGTGTATACACACTATTGGTTTTGTTTCTCAGGAGAACCCTGACTAAATACAGAAAGCATTAAAGCATTTCAGTTTTCTCCCCACGTGTTCTTCAAATGAATTCGTAGAACAGTTTTGGTTACCGTATTTTTCTATACATCCATTAGATTAGACTTGTTAGTGTTTATCTTTCTAATCATCTATAAATTTACAGATTACTTGACTGATTAAAAATACATTAAAATGTCTCTCTCTAAAGGTCAATTTCTCATTTTATGGTTTTAGTTTGGTTACTTTTTTGTTATACCTTTCAAATAAATTTAACCTTTCATCTAAATTGTACATGCTATGGAAAACACTCCTCTCTCTATATAACATCTTTTTTTCTTATCCTAACTCATGATTATAAATATCACCTCTTTGCAGATGACAGATCACTCTGTCATCTGTGTTCTAAATTCTGACCTCCCCCCAGAGATATACTGCTACATTCCAACAACTTGCTAGATGTTTTCACTAGTACATTTCACTAGAATTTTAAATACAGTCTCCCCCCCAAATTAAGTAATCATGTCCTTCTTAAACCTGCTTCTCTTTCTATTTTGTCTGTTTCTTTTATAGTGCCATTTCATGCAAGACACCCATGCTTACAAGTGACTTTTTCACTCTCTCTTGTCTTACATTTGTATATGCAATTTAGTCGTCAAGTACTATAGATTCTACCTCTACAGTGTCATCATGATCAGTCCACACACACTGCAGCAATGGTTGAAGGTCCTCAATACTCTGATCATTACAAATCAAGCTGATTTCCTTAATTCCAGTATTAGCTCCATCCTATCTTTTTCATACGTTAGCTTGCAAATGAAACTTTCTGAACAGATATTCATATATAATCTCTTTTACACTGTTTAATGACATAGAGATGAAAAATATGGTTTTGGAAACTGATGGTCTTCTTGTACTGAATGTCTTCTTTCTTTTGTATTCTCTCCAGATCCACTCTCTGTTCGCTTCCACCTTGTTTTAGCCTACAGCAAGAGGCTGAAGTGTCACAAACTACGCTCATATCCCTCTTGCTCTTGAGCTTCTTGTAGATTGTTGAATTTTCCCTGCCTTGTACTTGCCATCTTGGACTGGCTGTATTCTACTGTTACCATCAATATGAGCTTCTCCATGTAATGCTCTCCTTCCAGTTTCTGGTTTCTCTCCCACATTCCTTCAGATATGGGGGTAAAATTACACACCCCTCTCCCACCAAACTATCACTGGAGCATTGCCCTACCCCTACTGGTCTTTCTATATGATATCTTTATAGATAATCTCTTTATTAAACTCTCCTGTATTATACTAATTTTTTGTACCATCTTTTTCCTGACTGGAAAATTGTCTGACCTTGCCACTTACTACTGGATAAACTTGGAAATTTTATTTAATGTTGTTGCATCTTATTTTGGTCATCTGAAATGTGGACAAAATAGCAGTATCTACAAAAGTCATTGTGGCATATATAATGCTTAATGAATAATTTTTTATTATTTATAAAATAAAATAGAAACTCTTAAACATGTAATTAAAGACATGTCAGAGGGAGAGGAAAAGCAAAACGTACTGTCCTTTTCCATATAACAAGAAGACTGTTCTGTAATGCATTCTCCAAAAATTTCCAGAGCTTCTCCAGTGGAACTGAACTACAGTTGTTTATGATGAAAACCAGCTCAGTAGAGGACCTATGAATTGGCTTTTCCTCTTTGCGTGTTTCTCTATTTTGTCCTCCCACTCCTCTATACTAGATCACTTCCACAAACACACACTTAATATCTGAACCCTTATTTCAGATTCTTTTCACAAAGAAATTCTAAACTAACACAAAACTACTGGGATTACTTTTGGGGTATTGTGGTCAAAAGATTTTTTGGATATAAGGTAAAGATCAAGCTCTAGTCACTAGTACATAGTGTCTGAGAATTGCTGAAGCTAACATTTTAAACTGTTCTGCAAAAAGCATTTCTTGTTCCTTAAAGTTTTATCACCAACATTTTATCGACATTTATCACCAACTTTTGGGATCAGGAGAAAATGAAAACTCTGTGTGTCTCTATGTAGTGTATAGACCTAGTGATAAAGGTAAAAGTAGCAAAGATATAAAACTCAGTGGGTAACTACACAATAAATTGTGGAATATTTTGATCTTAGATCTTATGTTTAATTTTATTGATACAAATATGGCTGTTTCATTTGGAAATATCTAATTTGTGGTGGTATCAAACCAGTTTTATATGATGCATTTATTATGTGACAAACATTTTCCATTACTGTGGAATGAATTTTTATATACACTAAAAAGCAGAGGGCTCTAAATCACAGCCAAAAAAATCCATAATAAAAATTACTTTTCTGGGCTTCCCTGGTGGCGCAGTGAGTGGTTGAGAGTCCGCCTGCCTATGCAGGGGACACGGGTTCATGCCCTGGTCCAGGAGGATCCCACATGCTGTGGAGCGGCTGGGCCCGTGAGCCATGGCCGCTGAGCCTGCGTGTCCGGAGCCTGTGCTCTGTAACGGGAGAGGCCACAGCAGTGCGAGGCCCGTGTACCAAAAAAAAAATTACTTTTCTCAGAATTTATACCTCATTTTTGCTAGGTTTGACCAGATTACACTCTAATATGCATTCAATGTAATTTAACAAATATTTACAGAGTGACAGTGTAGTATAACTGAATGCTCATTTTTTAACAATTCTTTATGCCTAAACTCAATAGCTGGTTTGTGAAGACTGAGCATCTGATTTTAAAAAAAAACACTGAATGTAGGAAAAGCATAAAGCTCCAATAGGCCAAGACCCAGTTTTCTTAATATCTGATGATGCAATAACAAGAGAATATCACTGGGATACAGCAAAAAAACAAAATTAATATATCAGGTAGACCTCAAGGACTTACATGTTTCCACTCTCAAGCCCAATGGTATAAAATACTCTGGGATTGTCCACTGTGGCAACTATCCCATTCTGCATAGACTCCCCATTCCTCACTAAACTCTTAATGCACCTCCGCAAGCAACTAGACAGGAATTGAGAACCTATATTTACTCATTTGTGGCCTTTTCTAGTGTATTTTTTCATTCCACTGAATGTTTGCTGGTTCAACAGCAATTCAGAGTGAAAACAATAAGTAGTTTTTCCTACTAGTCTTTAGAGTGGTGATACCTCTGGAGAAGGAGAGAGGAAAATATGATGGTTGGGAGAAGAATGATTCAGTAGTATCTATAATATTTATTTTGTTTAAAAGTCCTGAAACAAATACGGTAAAAGTTAGTGTTTAAAAGTTTATTATTGGGTATATAGGAGTAAAAATTAGGATATAAGCTAATTATATGACAAATGGATCCCAAATACAGAAGCTAAAAAAAGATGAAAGCTTATTTTCATTATACTACATGCTAGTGTAGAGGTAGACAGTTCTGCTTCACAAAGTCAAGAGGGAATCTGGCTTCCTTCTATTTCAGGCTCTGCCATTCAAATGAGTGTTTGCCTGCATTGCATAGTTGGAGCTGGCACACGACAGCACTTCCACCTCTAGGTTGTGAGAAGGGAACTGGAGCGGCAGTGGAAAGCAGGCAATTTTCTTTTTGGGAAATGATGTAGACTTTGTACCTATCACTTGTACTCATATTCTTGCAAATACTGAGTCCTTGTCCACATGAAGTACAAGGAGACTATGAAATACGGTAAGTCCCCTACATACGAACGAGTTCTGTTCTGAGAGTGCGTTTGTAAGTCCAATTTGTTCATAAGTTCAACAAAGCTAGCCTAGTTACCCAACTAACACAATCGGCTATATAGTACTGTACTGTAATGGGTTTATAATACTTTTCACACAAATAATACATAAAAAACAAACAGAAGAAAGAAAACATTTTTAATCTTACAGTACAGTACCTTGAAAAGTACAGTAGTACAGCGCAACAGCTGGCATACAGAGGCTGGCATCGAGTGAACAGGCAAGAAATAAAGATGCTGTGCTACTGTACTCTATATAGTACTGTACAGTAAAGTACACAAAAGCACAGCCACTTGTAGAGGACGCACACACATGACAATATACATCAGACACGTGAACTAACTTATGTGATTAGACATGTTCACAACTTGAAGTTTCGTACATAGGGGACTTACTGTATGATATTTAACTGGGCAGCTATGTGCACCGCTAAAGCTCTGAGAACATAGTTTCATTTCTATTACAAAATGGAAAGAGGTCAAAATGAAATTTAGGGGGAAATTAGTTACTGCCAAAATGCATGTCCATTACATTATGTGTTATGTTATTAATTTCTCTCTATTTTCCCTATGTTTTAAATTTAAAACTTAGAAGAAAAATAATTTATTAATCACTTAAAAAGTTGAATGAATTTAGTAAGAACAAATCTTGCCATCTAATATACTCTGTGGTGGTTTCTTTTCATTAGTAAAATAATACAAGGAGTGAACAGTACAGACAAAAAATACCTGGATTTCTGTAAGGTACTACACAAATTCGACTGCAATATATTTTTAAAATACAGGAGTCTAAGACTGATTGAATTATAGGTTGGCATATTAAGAGTTAATTAATCACCATTCCTAGGTATATTGTTAATAGAAGATGAATCTAGAGGGCGATAATTGATAGTATCTTATGGAGTTTCATCTAGAATTATTGCAGTAAATGTTGCAAAGAGGTGAAGGTGAGGTGGGGAGAGGAAAGTGAACTTGTTTGTTATGTGAAGAATTCTCAGGCAGCCCATTCCATGGGTCTAAACTAGGGCATTTGTAAATGTGAGGAAGGTGTTTTTTGTTGTTGTTACACAATGACAAAAAGACAGCACTAGAATTTATTGGGTAGGTGTCAGGGGTGCTGAAAATCCTGTTTCAAATGCTAATAGTGCCACCCAATCCATTAAGAAACACTATAGGGGATGTTGCACCTCGGGAACTGAATTCTGCTTCATTTAGTCATTTAAGAACAATAATGTCTACTTTTGTTCTAGTTACGTGTACTTATAAGCAAGCAAGCCCATAGCCAGTGCCCAGGACAGATGTGGTGAGGGTGGGGAGGACTCAGGGGCAGAACTATATAAATATCCTTTGCCATTGTCAAAGCTGGGTTTCTTCACATCCAGTGGAAAGTGTCCTTCATGTGGATGGATTTGTCCATAGCTCTGTGCTTCCTTGGGGAACTTTGGGAGGACTTGGAAATGTGTACTTCCACCTGGTAATATGCTGCATCATCTCCTTTTCTATTCAATGACCTCTCAAATCCATTTTTAAAAAAATTTCTTTTATTGAAGTGTAGTTGATTTACAATGTTGTGTTAAATTCTGCTGTACGGGCTTCCCTGGTGGCGCAGTGGTTGGGAGTCCGCCTGCCGATGCAGGGGACGCGGGTTCGTGCCTCGGTCTGGGAGGATCCCACATGCCGCAGAGCGGCTGGGCCCATGGGCCATGGACGCTGGGCCTGCGCGTCCAGAGCCTGTGCTCCGCAACGGGAGAGGCCACAGCAGTGATAGGTCCGCGTACCGCAAAAAAAAAAAAAAAAAAAAAATTCTGCTGTACGGCAAAGTGATTCAGTTATACATATATACATTCTTATTCATATTCTTTTCCATCATGATTTATCACAGGATATTGAATATAGTTCCCTGTGATATACAGTAGGTCCTTATTGTTTATCCATTCTATATATAATAGTTTTCATCTGCTAATCCCGGACTCCCAAATCAACCCTCCCCCACTTCCCCTCCCCATTGGCAACCGCAGTCTGATCTCTATGTCTGTGAGTCTCTGTTTTGTAGATAAGTTCATTTGTGTCATATTTTAGATTCCATATATAAATGATATCATGTGACATTTGTCTTCTCTTTCTGACTTACTTCACTTAGTATAATAATCTCTAGGTCCATCCATGTTACTGCAAATGGCATCATTTTATTCTTTTTTATGGCTGCGTAGTATTCTATTGTATGTATGTACCACATCTTCTTTATCCATTCATCTGTTGATGGACGTTTAAGTTGTTTCTTTGTCTTGGCTATTGTAAATAGTGCTGCTTCAAACACTGGGGTACATGTATCTTTTTGAATTATAGTTTTGTCTGGATGTATGCCCAGGAGTGGGATTGCAGGATTATATGGCAACTCTATTTTTAGTTTTTTGAGGACCCTCCATACTGTTTAGGAGGGTCCCCTTTTCTTCACATCCTCTCCAGCATTTGTTATTTTCAGGATCTCTCTAAAATTCTTTATCCCTTTCCTAAAAAATGTATATTCCATAATTATGCCTTCTGATATCTTTCCATTATCACATCACTATCCCTCTAGATAACCTGAATCACTCAGGATAAGAACTAACAGAATCAATGTAAAGACATTTAAAAAGACATTTAAAAGACTTTCTGTAAAGGATAGGTAAATGTCTGTGAAATTATTGTTGGAAATATTAATTTAGTAAATTCCAATTATTCATTCTACCTTGTTGTTCAGTTGGATATAGACCGCTGCTGAGATTCAGAAGAAGTGTGTTCTATCACTATCAATTTGATCTCTGGGAAATTATATTAATACTTCCTTGACTCGGTCATATAATTTTAAGGTAGAGATAAATAATTGTTAAAAGGTCTTTTGATTTTTATAAAAACAGTATTTATGATGGAACTTTTAAGGCCATATGAAAAGTAATACTTTATTATTAAAGACAGATAGTTCTAGATTTTCCAGAAAAACTTAACAGAATTTTGGTCATTTTGCTTTCTCATTTCAAGATGCCAAATGTATATATAAAACTCCACAGATTTATGGGATTAGCCTATAATAACTTCAGATATTGTTGTAAAAAAAAAGACCTGTCTCTAATAATGCACAAAAACTAGCCCAGTAAAAGAAAGTAAAGAAATTAAGGAAACAATCCCATTCACCATTGCAACAAAAAGAATAAAACACCTAGGAATAAACCTACCTAAGGAGGTAAAAGACCTGTACTCAGAAAACTATAAGACATTGATGAAAGAAATCAAAGATGACACAAACAGATGGAGAGATATACCATATTCTTGGATTGGAAGAATCAGTGTTGTGAAAATGACTGTTCTACCCAAAGCAATTTACAGATTCAATTCAATCCCTATCAAATTATCAATGGCATTTTTTACAGAACTAGAACAAAAAAATCTTAAAATTTGTATGGAGACACAAAAGACCCCAAATAGCCAAAGCAATCTTGAGGGGGGGAAAAAAAAAAGAGCTGGAGGAATCAGACTCCCTGACTTCAGACTATACTACAAAGCTACAGTAATCAAGGCAATATGGTACTGGCACAAAAACAGAGATATAGATCAATGGAATAGGATAGAAAGCCCAGAGATAAACCCACACACCTATGGTCAACTAATCTATGACAAAGGAGGCAAGAATATACAATGGAGAAAAGACAGTCTCTGCAATAAGTGGTGCTGGGGAAAACTGGACAGCTACATGTAAAAGAATAAAATTAGAACACTCCCTAACACCATACACAAAAATAAACTCAAAATGGATTAGAGACCTAAATGTAAGGGGAGACACTATAAAACTCTTAGAGGAAAACATTGGAAGAACACACTTTGACATAAATCACAGCAAGATCTTTTTTGACCCACCTCCTAGAGTAATGAGAATAAAAACAACAACAACAAAAAAAATGGGACCTAATGAAACGTAAAAGCTTTTGAACAGCAAAGGAAACTATAAACAAGACAAAAAGACAACTCTCAGAATGGGAGAAAATATTTGCAAATGAACCAACAGACAAAGGATTAATCTCCAAAATATATAAGCAGATCAATATTAAAAAAACAAAACAACCCAATCCAAAAATGGGCAGAAGACCTAAATAGACATTTCTCCAAAGAAGACACACAGATGGCCAAGAGGCACATGAAAAGCTGCTCAACATCACTAACTATTAGAGAAATGCAAATCAAAAATACAATGAGGGATCACCTCACAGCAGTCAGAATGGGCATCATCAGAAAATCTACAAACAACAAATGCTGGAGAGGGTGTGGAGAAAAGGGAACTCTCTTGCACTGTTGGTGGGAATGTAAATTGATACAGCCACTGTGGAGAACAGTATGGGGGTTCCTTAAAAAACTAAAAATAGAATTACCATATGACCCAGGAATCCCACTGCTGGGCATATACCCAGGGAAAATTATAATTCAAAAAGACACATGCACCCCAATGTTCATTGCAGTACTATTTACAATAGCCAGGTCATGGAAGCAACCTAAATGCCCATCGACAGACGAATGGATAAAGAAGATGTGGTACATATATACAATGGAATATTACTCCACCATAAAAAGGAACGAAATTGAGTCATTTGTTGAGATGTGGATGGATCTAGAGACTGTCATACAGAGTGAAGTAAGTCAGAAAGAGAAAAACAAATATCGTATATTAACGCATATATGTGGAACCTAGAAAAATAGTACAGATGAACCTGTCTGCAAGGCAGAAATAGAGACACAGATGTAGAGAACAAACGAATGGACACCAAGTGGGGAAAGTGGCGGGGGTTGTGGTGGTGGTGCAATGAATTGGGAGACTGGGATTGACATGTATACACTAATATGTATAAAACAGATAACTAATAAGAACCTGCTGTATAAAAAATAATTAAAAATTTTTAAAAAAGTAAAGAATAGCACATATTAAACCTGATAACCTTGGGCTTTCTCCCCTCACAGGCAACACACACAGACACACACATGTACACACAGCTTGTGACACTTTTAAACTCTCACTGAAATTCAGATTATAATAGTAAACAGTACAGAATAAACCACTGAAATCCATTCAGAGAACAGAAAAAAACTAGTAAACAAGACACCAGTTTCCAGCATTGTCAAAACTGTACTGCTGAGTTAAAAAGTCAGGCAAGAAAATCAATTTTCTCTAATAAATGAATTTAATGAATAAAAATTCAATATGAAGACAGAGGAAAAATAACCCAGCACTTCTAAACCAACCTAAAAATGTTGATATAAAGGGAGGAACAGTGTTCATCTGCATGTTTTTACTTATTTATTCAATAGACATTTATTAAGCAACTACTAATGATTAGAAATAGCATTGGGCATTTGAAATTCAGAGCTGCCTCTAATATGCAGCATCTGTTTTACTAGAAGTATAAACATATGAGCAAATACAACATGAAAAAGGTTTTTATAAAGAGTAAGATGTATAGAAAACAATTTTATTTATTTTTTTTTTTTGCGGTATGCGGGCCTCTCACTGCCGCGGCCTCTCCCGTCGCGGAGCACAGGCCCCGGACGCACAGGCCCAGCGGCCATGGCTCACGGGCCCAGCCGCTCCGCGGCATGCGGGATCCTCCCGGACCGGGGCACGAACCCGCGTCCCCTGCATCGGCAGGCCGACTCTCAACCACTGCGCCACCAGGGAAGCCCTAGAAAACAATTTTAAGAGACACCTAATCCTGATTGGGAGGTGTGGGGAAGGATTCTTGGAAGAGGTGACATCTATATTAAGCTGTGAAAGCTAAAAATGCATTAGTCAGGTGAAGTCGTATGAACATCAAGCAGAAAAAATAACAAGTGCACAGGCGGGAGGTGAGAGCTGGGGCTGGCTTGTAATGCAAATTTGAAATAATTCAATTTCTAAAGCATAGGATGGACCCCTAGCAAGAGATGAGCTTGGAAGTGTCCATAGATCATGATGTATACCTTTCTAAGTACTGTGAAGGTGATGGCAAGTAAGGCATTTAAGGATCTTTAGCAGGGATTAATCTTGTTAGATAAAGCACTGGTCACCATCTTGGTACAATTGATATGAGGATTTTCCAGGTGCTGCATGCAAATCTTATTTAGAATAAGGATAATAGTAAATAGAGGAGTTGAAATCTGTATTTTGGTACTATCTATGTTTTGATTAAAGGTATAATATAAAGTTGGAAACCAAGGTCTTCATATGTACTGGTACTGCTAACACAAACCATAAAAGTGATGGAAAATGTTTTACTTTGAATTACTAATCCTTCTTTCTAGACCATCTCACTGCTAGAAAAACTTGCAATTCCACATGTAAAATTTTGTGAAGCAGTAAGATTAATATGACAATGGTTGGGTTAGCTAGTAGTCATAATTATACATCTCAGAACTGAGGGGCAACTTGTTTACTGAAATAGATGTAGAATATTGATAACCTTACAACTGGCTGGATGTTATTAGGTGTACAAATATAACCTACTCCTTCTAACTAGTATGTAGAATACAGGGTAAAGCCTATGTGTGCCTGTTTTGTAGCCAGTAATCTACAGTGATGAGGGTTTTGCAAATATTGCCTTGGAATTCTGAATAAAAAATTCCTATCACTGTGTTTTTGACAAGATCCTTGTAGTTAGACTTAATTGCTAAAACATCATAGGTACCTCAAATAATAGAAATTATATTTGAAGACAGTTTTGAAGAGCAAGAAATAGACAAAAAAAAAAAAAAAAAAAGCAAAACAGAAACAGTCTGTAAATTCACCTCAGCCTACTGAATTCCTTACAAGTCTGTATTTTCTCTCACATCAAGACTTTTCAATGTGTCCACTGTGCCTGGCCCGTTTGTCTTCACCTCCTCTTTCCTCTATCTGCTTAATTACTCCAAATTTTTTGTCTTATTCTCCAGAACACAGTAGGATGCCCTTTTCTTTGTCCCTGTCTTCTTATAGGACTTATTTCCCTTACCTCTTTAGACCATGAGTTTCTGAAGAAGCTTGTTGATTGTGAGAGAAAGAAAAGCCAGAACATGTGAATACTGCCAACAATGTTCCTCCTTTCCATGTCATTTATCAGACAGATCACAACTTGTCAATGTCTAAAACATGTGATGAGAGATTCAAATTCCATACACACCAACTACTGTTTCAGTAGTTTTAAGGAATGTTTTGTGCTTTGAATATACATGCCACATGCAGTAAATCGTAGTTAACCAGAATATTTAACGGAAATGATTTTAATCGTTGGAATTTCTGGTCCTTCTTCCATCCGCAAATGATGCACATCCTCACCCACCCCCCAAAAAAACCCACTACTTTTGTTTAAAGCCATATTACAAATGATTTGAATTATTTCTGCCAACTCTTCTAGTTCAATCTATACAGGATAGGAATGCTGTGACTATGGAGTGAAGCATTCTTTATCTCTTCACCATGTGGTAGTTTTCATGGTCTATATTTCAGAGATTCAGGTAAATAACACATACACTGAATCCTTCCTTTTAAGGGAAGCATTGTTGATTTTATTTCCATTTGTTTGCTTGCTTTAACTTTAGCTGTCACTATTCTCTACATAATTTTGAGTATTAATCTACAGTTTTTATTTGTTGCTATGCTATACTGATTTGATACTCAAGATAATAACACAGCTTGCCTGTCTAAGAAGGACCTTAAGGTTAGGGTGGTTGTCATCTTCCAGAATTGCTGATGATAATCCCTTAAAGTAAACAGATAGTTTGTTTTCATGGATCTCTGGATGTTAAGAGGTAAATCTCCACTAAATTGGAAAACTGTCTTTTCTTGATCAGAAGAAGGATATGCTTGGGAAGGTGTTTTGTGGAATAAAAGAGATTATACCTCCTCTTTGGAAAGGACAACTTTCGAATCAGCTACAAAATCTTCTCCAAGAACTTCCTGCCTAGAGAGTGCTGACATAGAGTACAGAACATCTGCATATTGCTATGTGAGATTTTCTGGTCTCCCCATGTGATACTGACTTCTGTGTTTGCAAGCATTTTGGAGCCAGTTGAGTACTTTTTCATGGAAATGGAGTTTATTTACAATTATCAGCACTGGTGCTGTGACATCTCATACCATCTTATAACCCTTATATGCATATTTTGCCTTGTTTTAAATTCCAACCAGTAGAATCCATATTTTCCCATCACACCACCACTTTACTGTCATTATTTAACTTAAAAATGGGCAAAAGTAAGTGAAGAAAAGAAAGAAAGCATTTAGGTCAAATCAAAGCAGAGAATCTTGCAATCTTAAAGTTATATCAAAATGGCAGTAGGGTTTTTGAGAACAAATTATTTTTTTTTCCTTTGCAGACAATGACTGATAGCTTAAAAATGTTCCTAGAGACCTCCCTCATCCATCCCCACCCTTTTGGAAAGATTGTCCTAGTTACTTTGATATGTGGAAATTTGGGGAGCTTATCCACAGATAGGATAGAATATTCTTTCCTGTAGGATTTCTCACATGTACATGTGCTAAATGATGCAGTGCCTTATGTCAAAAGATAATAATACAAATTTAGAGCTGAGCAGAGATATAATTTAAATAAGCAATCAAATTTCATATTTTTTAAGGAAAAGAGAATCATGCCTCTATCCTAAAACTAGTTCATCATGAAAAATGTGAGATTTTTTACTTTACTCACGTAAACAAATTTTATCATTCATAATAAAATATGCAGAAAATATATGATGAGAACTGGTCCATTTTGATAGAGCAATAAATAACCTAACATTGTACAATAAAAAAAAATGAGGCCAGTTCATCAGGAAGAGGTACTTTCAGTGGCATATTGTGGAGAAAAACAAATTGTTTTCTAAAACTACTCCACATGCTCCAGACTAATTTATTATTACATTATTATTTCCCTCTAGAATTTAAAATGGTTGGAAAAGATTTTATACTTATCAGGAGTTCTAAATCCTTAAATTTTCAGTGCTTTGCATTTTCAATTCTTTATATACTAAGAGGAATAAAATGTTCCAGGCTCTCTCCTTATTTTTATTTCTGTTCAGAGATGCTGCAGGAGCTGTCACAAAGAGGATTATCCAAACATGTGCTGAATTTAAACATGTATATGGATAAAGAGATATATGATTCAAGAGGAAAGAACAATACCTCTTATATGGATGTGTTTTTATCGCTATAACTGATTCCATGCAATCATTATCATGCAGATGAGTTGGAAGCAGCTAAATATTGTTAGCTTCTAGCACAACATAATTAAATAAACACATTGTCCTTTGTGTTTCCAGGAAAGTAGCTGTAGAACTGCAGCCTTTGGCAGTCTTCAGGGCTGGTGGGCATCTGTGGCAGGGTATTTTTGTTCTCTGATGAATGAAAACTACATTTGACAAATGGTCTCACACTCTGAAGTGTGAGGGTGGGAAAAGTTATGGGTCAATGTGCATTAGTTCATATTAGTTCTTTGTAAAGTATTGATGTTATCTCAACAATGTTTTGTAAAATACTCCATCTGTATAATGAGGCACGCATTTGTGACCGTCACACCATATGTTAGGATACGGCAAGAACATAGTACAAGGGTGTGTCCAGATCAAAGTCACTTACTTGTGTCTGAAAGTGCAAAAATTGGGATTAAGTGTGAAGTTAGATAAAAAGAGATGAAAGTGGGGCTGTGTTGGAAGTAGGAGTCAGTCTGTAAAGTAGGGACAGTGTTGTAGGGAGAGAACTGACTGAATTCCAGAGAGAGACCAACAGTATGACCAAAATGTGTGTCAGTCTTCAGACAAGAGGAAAGAGAGAACATTCTAAATAATAACCAAAAAGCCACATGAATACAAAGATGTTTCTCAGTGATTTATGTGAGGACGTCCAAATGCAACATAAATCAAATAAGAATAACCCTGAATACATGGAAATGGTAAATTCTCCACCCACTTTTTAATCATCTTACAACGGTGACCACTTAGCCATTACTTAGAAGAGAGATTCTTGACCTTGCTGGTATTGACATCTTGGGCCAGATAATTCTTTCTTGTGAGGGCTGTCCTGTGTGTTGTTGGATGTTTAGTAGCATCCATAGTGTTACCCACTGAATGACAGTAGCACAGCCCCTAGTTACGATAACAAAAAATGTCTGGGGCTTCCCTGGTGGCGCAGTGGTTGAGAATCTGCCTGCTAATGCAGGGGACACGGGTTCGAGCCCCGGTCTGGGAGGATCCCACATGCTGCGGAGCAACTAGGCCCGTGAGCCACAACTACTGAGCCTGCGCGTCTGGAGCCTGTGCTCTGCAACAAGAGAGGCCGCGATAGTGAGAGGCCCGCGCACCACGATGAAGAGTGGCCCCTGCTTGCCACAACTAGAGAAAGCCCTCGCACAGAAACAAAGACCCAACACAGCAAAAATAAATTAATTAAAAAAAAATGTCTGCAGACATTGCTAAATGTCCTTGGAGGACAACTGTACTTCCTGTTGAGAACCACTGACTTAGTGTCTCTATCTGCTTCAAATACTACACCCTTCCTAAGACAGAAAACCTTAAGGGATTGTATATTAACATTATTGGTTTTAGCATCATTCATGCTTCCTCATAGACTACTCTTGAGCCTATGTTCAACTTCATGAAAATCAGATTCCAACCTGTGCTTCATTTTTTAAAAAAGTGGACTTCTTCAGTATCTCTTTTGCCAGTGTCTCTACACTGTTAAATTGAAAACTATGCCACCATTCTGGTAAAGAAATCACTCCCTTACTCTTACCAGGTGTTATTCAACTTTCTTTCCTAGGATATAGTAGCTTTTCCTCCCTTGTGTTCCAGTCTAATGGTTGTCATTTAGATATTCAAGATAAATTTAGCTGATGTTGCTGTCTTCTTTACCTAAAACCCAAAGTAGGACATATATTTCACAATATGACTGTGAGTCGAGTTATGTGCTTTCTCAGTGAGAAAAACAGAGAGATATATTGTCAAGAATCAAGTGAAGAATGAGAACATCTACATCAACCTGACCAAGGCAAAGTCATAATGCACTCAAGGCAGAGATTGCATTAGGTTGCAAATGCTCCCTTTTGGAACTAGAAATAAAATTATTGAGCAAATTTATTAAGACAAACGTATGGGAAGTAGTTTGTCATACAATTTTCTTGTGGTAACTCTAGAGCTTCTTGTTAGAAGGACTAGTGGAGAACCATATATATAGTTATCGTGATGAGCCCTTAACAATATTATCTGCAATTATTTCTTCTGTCCATTGAATCTACATCTTCTGAAAGTATACCTCCTGGTATAAGTGGATTTTTAGAGCATTTGTTACCTAATTTTAAGGAGAATGGGTCGAAAAAGAGGTTTCTTTCACATCTTTAATTGGGTTAACATGCTTTAGGCAAACATCTAGTAGGCTTCAAAACAGCCACTGATATCATCTTATTTTCCCTGTATGTTCTATTCCTATCTCCATTTCAACTGTTCCCTCCAGTGATGACCAAACTTTGTACTCAATAAATTAGATCTAATCAGACATTTACTCTTCTCACCTTCCCATTACAAAACTGTCAACTCACCTGCATCTATAGTCACCTACACTGTCTGATTTTCTCTCAGTTACTTTGGATGAAGTATCTCTCTTCCAATTAAACGTGTCAGGTGTGACCTGGATTCCACCTTCTCAAAATGTGACCTCTGTAATTAGCCACTTCTCTCCTATTCCTCTAGGGAGGCAAAGACAGCCTGAACTAAGATTATCTGTGGAATCACAAAGAGTAGATAGTTGAGAGATGTGGTGGAGGAAGATCAATAGGAATTATTAATTGATCTCATTTGAAAAATAAAGGAGAAGAATACAGTGAAGATTGCAGCCCATTCTCTAAATAAGTAGAGAGATGCCATGGATTGGACCTGAACAAATAAGAGGTAGAACATTAATCTTATGGTCTTTGACTGATTCACACACACACACACACACACAATTACTTTCTATCTTTCCCAGGTAGAAAAGCCCTTGTGTCTTTCTATGCACTTATTAGCTTTCTATTAAAACCATGAATTCTCCAATGACGTTATTTCTGAAAGGATCCTTTACTACTCATACCTTTGGCAGAACCTTTTTCATATTCTATTTAAAATTGTTCTCTATGCGTGAGTGGTTCATATATTCACCTTTGATAATGGAATCTCTTTATGATGGTGGTGGTTCTATTTTCTTATACTATGTTATAACTGTAAGGACCTTGGAGCAAGAAACATTTTTAAAAATCTAAAATGAGGGCTTCCCTGGTGGCGCAGTGGTTGGGAGTCCGCCCGCCGATGCAGGGGACACGGGTTCGTGCCCCGGTCTGGGAAGATCCCACATGCTGCGGAGCGGCTGGGCCCGTGAGCCATGGCCGCTGAGCCTGCGCGTCCGGAGCCTGTGCTCCACAACGGGAGAGGCCACAACAGCGAGAGGCCCGCATACCACAAAAAAAAAAAAAAAAAAAAAAAAAAAATCTAAAATGAATGCATGGGGCTTCCCTGATGGCATAGTGGTTAAGAATACACCCACCAATGCAGGGGACACGGGTTCGAGCCCTGGTCCGGGAAGATCCCACATGCCGTGGAGCAACTAAGCCAGTGCACCACAACTACTGAGCCTGCGCTCTAGAGCCCAAGAGCCACAACTACTGAAGCCCGTGTGCCACAACTACTGAAGCCTGCGCACCTAGAGCCTGTGCTCTGCAACAAGAGAAGCCACCGCAATGAGAAGCCCGTGCACCCCAACAAACAGTAGCCCCTGCTCCCCGCAACTAAAGAAAGCTGGCGCGCAGCAACGAAAACACAAGGCAGCCAAAAATAAGTAAATAAACAAATTTTTTAAAAAAGTGAGTTGGAATTTTAAAATAAAATAAAATGAATATATTATGGCTGTGATTTTCACATATTCTAGGGATTATTAATTCTTCCTATAGTTTGATAATATTTATTCCTCCCCATTGAGTTATTGTATCAAAATATTAGACTTGTTTTCCATTTTCCTAGAGATTTTTTTTTTGTTGTTTGGACAGAATTTATTTACCAGTACATAAATTTTATTTAAAAAATTCAAAGTGTTATAACCAATTTAATCTACTGGTTCTTCTATGAAATTGATGGATACCCATGATCTCCATTTCAATTTGAAGCATGTCAGCAGACTTTAAATCTATTGGTTTTTACCAGTTGTCAATATCTATTGATTTAATAAACTTGAAGATATAGCGTTGCTTCTACACACACAGATGCTAACACACACACACACACACACACACACACACACGCACAATGATTACAAATTTTTATAAACTGTCACACAATGATAGGATTTACAAGTTTAATCCCATGAGATCACATCTTCATAAATATAATGGTTTGTGTTTACACACTTGTTTTCGTATCAGCTGTACATCATGGGCTTGGAAGTAGTCAGTGAAAAAGGACCTATGAAAGGTACCAGTGGAGGAAAGCCAATAATTAATATGGCAATAAGTTAGTGGAGTAAAAAAAATGAAAATCAGTATCCACTCCTATTTGACCAGTCTCTATGGTTGAATGAGCATATATCAATTTCTTGAGACAGTATTGGTTTCAAATTGTGTATCATTTTCCCCATGAGCACACATATCAAATTATTGGTTGAAGGCTTGATTTAGAATATATTGCTATTTTATCTCAAATGAACTTAAACTCAACTTTTAAAGGTTTCTATAATCAAACATATTCTGAGTCTACATTCTAAAACAATTCAGGTAATTAAGCACTTTAATAAAGACCCCAAGATGTAGTGAAGACACTATGTTTCTTTCATTTCCTTATACTGTAACATCCCTGTATGCTGTTCTCAGTCTGAATTCTGAAAATAAAAATGTGAATAATTCCCTTTGTAAAAATCATAGAGAAAGTGAGATGACTTGAGATTACCAGAATTATTAAAGGAATTTAATTAGCCTTTAGGCTTGTGTAGAGTAGAGGTGATCACTTCATGACTCACAAAGTTTTCTAGACCTTATACTGCTTAACTCTTCCTCCAGTGTTTTCATTTCTCCCTCACTTGTATGTTCAGGAAATTTTATACATGTATGTATATGTGTATGTATATATATGAAATATTGAAGTCCCGAGTAAAGCCAGTTTAAAAAAATTAATTTTAATTATCTTTTCTGAAAGAATCACAGTGGCCAAGCAATTATCTGCATCTTTGTAAAAACTATGTTATGTCTTAAATTTTGGCTCCTGGTTTGACATAAAAACTTCCTGAAATAAGTGCTCTCTAAAACATGAATCTCTTGGTAGTTTCCTTAAATACAGTGAATTATAACAATAATTTTGAATTATGTCACAACCTGAAATTTTCCAGTAATAAAATATACATACTAGTTATAACCACATAAGATGATGCTATAATACTGTGTTAAAAGAATTACATTCTTTAGAAGTGTGTTTATTAAAATAGGTCAAAATTTAATTTTTGTATTTCTTTTGTAACTAAGAGGCTGTGGTTCTTAGCATTGATTGTTAGGAGAGTATTTCTTGCACCCCCAACTCCACATATAAAAAGTATCAAGAATAAAAATTCTATTCATTTCATTCTATCAGTAATCCTGTTAAAATGACATGAATTGCCCTTACAGTTTTCCAAGCAAGGATTAGCAGGTACATTTGTTGGTCTCAGCAAAGCAACAAAAGAGGAATTAGCATAAAGCAGCGACCTGGCAGTTAGGAGATACAGATTTTGTTTCTACCTTCATCACTTGTTCATTTTGCCACTTGAGCATTACTCCTTCTCTATGAACCTGAGCCTTTCCATCCACAAAGTATCTTGTTTAGTACAGTGTATCCAGGGGGCCCTCAGGAAATATTAAAAGATGATAAATAGTGAAGGTAACTTGCCTCTTACCTAATGACTACAGAATGTGCTGTGTGACTGAATAAACAAAAGGCTTTGAAATTATGCATGGGGCCTTTTTTTTTCTCGTTTCCTAGCAGTATTCAGTGCATTTTTCTCTGTTTAAATATGAGTTGGACATAGTGGAAAATATACTCAGAGACAGTGGATAGCTATATCCTTCCTTGATGTACTTTCTATGTAAAGCAGTTCTTCATTTTCTTCTGCTGTGTATCTTACTGTTCCTACAGGTTTATGGAGAATAGCAAATACCAAGTTAAATATATTATAACTTTTCCTATGCTGTAAGGTTATTCTAAAGTTATCTTTCTCTAATAATAATATTCTTTGGACTTTTATTTCATTTCTCTCCAGATGTACTTTAGTTTTTGCACATATTTTAGGAGTTTTTGGACTTGAAAATGACTTTTGGACTTTTTTTTCATTTCTCTCCAGATGTACTTTAGTTTTTGCACATATTTTAGGAGTGGACTTTGATTTCATTTCTCTCCAGATGTACTTTAGTTTTTGCACATATTTTAGGAGTGGTTTTATTTGTTTGTTTGTGGCATTGCTCTTGTGTCACACACAAAATAATATTCTAATTGGCCCGAAAAGGATAATGCATCTTCCAAAACAAGAATTAAGTTCTTACTTGATGAATTCAGCTGGCTTTTTCGGAAGAAGTAAAATCATTTCAAAGGTTGCTGGGAAAGCCCTTAAACTTAGCACCTCTCTGAAATTCAACCCACATTTTAAAATAAATGTACTTAAAATTTGAAAATATTTAAATCTCTAATAAATTAACCATCTATAGAATTTTTTTAAATACCTCTGTTATTGTGCTGTATTTTATGTGGAGCAATTCTTTCAGCCTTAGTTTATACTCTCAAAATAATGAGTTCCATCTTTTTAATTTATCTCAACTCTTACCTTTTAATAGGAATTTATTATTTTCACAACAGTAGGAGAGAGCCATTCTTTATCAAAATGTAGCTATCTGATACTTATTGAAATAAACATATTTCTGATACTGTTTCTCAGTATCTAAGAAAAAGAATTGCTATCACTCTATGTCTCTGCCCTTTCCTTTGTGTTTGTTTTTAATTATGCTAACTTTTGCCTTTGACATATAATGTTTTCTCATTTTAAAATTAGGTTTGATGTTTATTTACTGATAATACTTGTACACAGGGACAACACATTGCAAGTATATTCAGCAGATAGTGAAAAGATCTGAAAGTCTTCCTGGAAAGTTAATAGTTGGAACTCAAAAATAGATCCTGCACATACCAAGCATTTTTCCTATTTCTACCATACCTGAGAGAAGATTTCATTTTATATGCATGAAACAAAGTCTATTGTATGCATTAAACCAACTTTATGATACCAGGGAATTTTTGTGGGCCTAAAAAAAAATCAATAAAATATTTATAAGAAAAAATAGCTAGTGAAACCATGCAGTCCCTGGTTATCATTCCATGTTATAGATGATGGCTTCAGTCATTTTCAAGTTGCCAAATACAATTTATTACTATAAAATCTTTCTCATCACAAAGCCAAGCTCTTTCCAAATTGATACAGTTTATTGCACTGCAAGGAGGTAATGCCCATCTCCACTCAGAGCTCAAACAGTTAATGTTCAGCACTTGGAATCAATTTAGCTGACATGAAAGAGCCCCTGGAGTGGTAATGGCTCTTTTCTCGTGATCTGTATATCACCGCACTTGAGTTCTAGAATGCCAGGAGCGCTTCAGATTTGAATTTATTTTGTTACTGGGCTTAATGCACCCACTTGAATATTTAGATGAATCACTTTCTGTCAAACAAATTTGTCTTTTGAATATCAAGCACTTAAAAATAATGCTGATAAATAGGCAATGGATAAAATCGTATTCTGCTTGATCGGAGTTTTTATTTTTTCCACTTATTCTGGAACCACTAAGATTTGAATAATTCTTCAAATCTTTTCTGGACTGGAACAAATAGAGATAAATATGAAATTGACCTTGATTTTACATGGCTGGGTTTTCATGGCTGTTATATAGGGCCATGCAGCCTGGGCACTGCATAACTTTAAGGAGCACTGGTCACTTCTAGTCTTTGCGAAGGACGCCCCCTGTATCTGGATGGTGCACAACTGGCGCAACTGAACATGGAGGCACTACCACAGATAGATACAAAGCAAGTAAGGAATTTGATTAAATCATCATTCTAAAATTGCATGGTTGGTTCAATGAGTAAATCAGACCCTTACCTGCTTTGAACTGCCTTCTTAATGGCATCTGATCTTAGACTACAAGAGCCAGAATTGACTTAAGAGTTTCTCTAGTTCCAGCTCCTTACCATATAGGAGTAAACTCAAGTCCCTACTCACCAAGGGGTTGAACTAAGTCCTGTAGGTAGATAGTAGTTGTCAAAGCTAGATCTAGGGGCTTCCCTGGTGGCGCAGTGGTTGAGAGTCCGCCTGCTGATGCAGGGGACACGGGTTCGTGCCCCGATCCGGGAAGATCCCACATGCCGCGGAGCAGCTAGACCCGTGAGCCATGGCCACTGAGCCTGCGCGTCCGGAGCCTGTGCTCCGCAACGGGAGAGGCCACAGCAGTGAGAGGCCCGCACACCGCAAAAAAAAAAAAAAAAAGCTAGATCTAAAGCCCAGTGTATAGACTTATTTTCCAATGATCTGTTTTCAAAACCCTACAGTAACTCTCATTGTCTCATTAAGATGTTGACAGCCACCTCTCCCCTGATTATAAGAGACATCACAGGGAAGTGACCTTACAATAATAGAGTTGTGGTTTTAGCCTCTCCTGAAGTCCATTCTGCTGTAGGGATTCCACAGTTTTGATCTTGGCTTGTTAACCTCATTAGCATTGATTCTCAACACCTGTGCCTGTGGTTAGTTGGCGACCTAGGGTGTATGGGGTGTATGACTTCTTTGTACCAGAGCCCACCATCAATAGTCATTTCTCCCATGACCAAATGGAGTATGAAGAACTAGAAATAGTGAACCTGGAGTCATGTGTGGGTGTTGAACAGGTTATTATAAAGATTTTGTTTACATATGTATTTTATAATATTTCATGCAATATAGATTTTGGACAATAGGTGAAGGAATGGCAAATGAAGTTAATTATCTTTTTTTTTTCTTTTTTTCCTAGTGAGGTTGATGGGATTTTGTTTACTTTCCTAATGAGATGGTGATTTACATGTTTTAGAGAACCACTTACTCTGTGCCCTCTGTGCATGGTTTCAGCCTTGCAAGTCTGAACTGAAGGCATGCATGAGTCCAGAGCAGATGTGTACAGCTGGGCAAACCTCTTTTCTATTGCTCTTCCTTGGAATGATAATCCACATGCTGAGATTTCAAATGACTTTAATACACATTTTCTTGATTAATGGAAAATGGCAGAGTGTAGGAGACTGAAACAGTTTGTGCTTTGCTTGATTAATTAATAAGGGACTCTCTTTTCCCAGCTCCAACTCATTATGCTAATGAAGTGTCATCAATTAAGGCTTTCCCTTGATTATTGAATGTCAGGTAGCGCTCAGTGAAAGTGCTGCATTCCTTTGCTGTCTGGGTGGAACTGCCATTACAGCTTTTTCTGGACTGCTCCTTCCATTAGCTGCTGTTTGTTCTATTTTCTCATTATTGTGTCTTTTTCTTGCTCTTAAGTGAGGTGACCATGGAAAGCTTGGAATGAAATGGCAAATGTTGTCTCTGGAAATGTGGGTAAAGAAAATGTGTTAACAGAAAGATACACACAATTCTTAATTCAGAACTCATTTGTAATTATTAATGATATAGTAAAAAATTAATCAAAAGACTACGTTGAGCTTTCTGAAATAAGTCTTCGGTATTGTGATTAGACAAGATAAGCAGTTCAGAAATACATGATCATTAACCATTTCCACCCTACTATTGAAATTAAATTTTAAGGTTTTTTTCCTAAGGGAAGTAGCCTGAGAACAAAAGAGTGCCTATTTAAATGCTTTATTCTCTTTAGGTAATGTTCTAATTTGTTTACAAATATTACTTAGATTTGGATCCACTTAAAGATGACAAAAATGTGAAAAGAATAGAGCATAACCAAGTACAGCCTCTAGATTACATTGAGGAAACAAACATTTTTACGTGTCCTAGTGGCTTTTTCTCCTTAGCACTGAAGATGAGGCTCTTGATATGGAGCAATTCTGTACATTCATGTTATCTAATTCACTCATTAGGGAATGCCTTACTTTAAGATTAGGTAGTCCCTGTTAATGAGGAACTGCTAAGACATTTATGAAGGTTGTAAGTAGAAGAAGTTCTGAGTAAGACACTCACAATCACGCATCTTATCTACTTTTGGTAGCTGACATCTTGGGGGAGCAATAGTAATGAATTGGTTTAACCTTCTCCTTTCACTTCACCTAAAGTAAAAAATAGTTTATAGTTTTATGGTACATCTCTGGCCTTGAAAAAAAAATTTTTTTCAACTAGTGGTGTCATCTGCTTAATTAATTCATCAATTTCTCAGTTTCCCTAACTACAGAATGAGGAGATAGTATTCATGCATGGCTATCTTTCTGGAGATTTTGAATATAAATAAATGGAGAAGTAAAAAGGATACTCTACTACTTGCTTTTATGGAATGCATTTTTATTCTGGTGCTGTGAGTTTTAAAATTAGAGGAAGACATCTGATAGAGCTCATTGTTGAGTATACTGATACTTAGTTACCTCCATCCGTTAAAACTAAAGTTTATTCCTCTTTTCAGAGAGCACTCCTTTTCTCTGCTTTCAGGAATAATGTTTCCAGTTCATTGGAACGCTTAGATGTGCTGTCTTTGGGTTATATCTTTAACTTTCTCTGAGTCCCAAACCTGTTACAGCACTAAAGAAAGACTGATCCATAAAGTGAACCAAGTATGCTTCTGAGCAGAGGCGGTATTTACTGCTTCAGTGTGGAACGCCTGTATTATCTTCTCAGAAGGATCTTGATGAGAAATACATCTAAATCTAAGGATGGACAAGTGGGGGGTTGGCAATCATCAGAATTCAGGCCTGAATGCCACTCCTTTAGAGGACCAGCCCCAAGCAGCAGATTCTCCACATGCGGCCATGCACTCGGCCCTCAGAGCCAGTATTCCATTGGATAGTCATACTTGCATTTGTGCCATATAGTGTGGAGAAATGGTAAATAACCTTCGGAAACAGAAAGTGGTGGAAGATCAAATTACCCAGGTAAAGAAAAAAATAGTTTAAGCCCTACCAACTGCAGTGCATATGCGTTCATTGTCATCACTTTAATCTTCTGTTTGTTTTGTTTTTGATATTAAAGTCATGATAACGAGACAGGATGAACTGGGATGAAATTTTATTTTTTTAGAATCAAATTACTCTCCGTAAGTTTCTTTATTTTGACAATGAAACTTTACTTTCATTGCAGAAAACAACTCATGTTCAATTTTTCACCAAAGTGTACATGTCCCTGTGGTCATTAAAGTTGAAGCTGTAGGACTGTTATATTTATAACACTGCAATGTCGGTTGAGTGAGAGAAACAGATGAGTATCACAGATTGGAGGAGATGAGATATGATTCTGTCATTCATAACTAAAGTCATGCTGCATGTATAACATAATCTCATTGTGTCCTGCCTGGTTTGAAATGCAGAATAAAATGTGTGTAGAAAGGAACGCCATATTTATATAATTGATTAATTGTAATTATTCCTAGAAAAATAGACTTCGGGGCCTCAATATGTAGGAAGTGTGCAGATCAACAGATTAAAAGAAAAAGTATTTTTCAGATGGACAATATAGTCGGTAACCAACAGTTAACCAAAAGGAAATTGGATACAATCAGTTTAACAAGCATGTATTGCAAGTCAACAGTTTGCCCTGGTTGATGCCAAATGGTCACTTACTCTTCTAATTAACTTCCTTCTTGGTGGGAATGTAGTGTTTTGTGAGAGACAGCATAAAGTAGTTAAATAGACAGATCCTGGAGCCAAACAGTCTGGGGGTGAATCCCAGCCCACCCACTTACTAGCTGTGTGGACATAAGCAGTTTGCTTAACATTTCCATGCTTCATGCTCCTCTTCCATAATTAAAGTAATACCGTCCCCATTCAGTTGTTGTGAGCATTAAACAAGTTAATAGATAGAAAGCCTCTGTAAGCATGTTAGCACTAATCAAACACTATAAAAATTTTGCTATTATAATATAGGGCAATATGTTGGCGATGTTTACCGAATTTTAGGATCAGATAGATGGGTGCTTATATTCTGTCTCTATGGATACCTTTATTATTATTTTTGTTTGTTTGTTTTTGGATCTTGGATAAGTAATGAGGCTATTGAGCCTCAATCTTCTTATCTATAAGACAGGCATAATGATAGGATCTACCTTATGTTTTGTAACGATTAAATAATTTCTGATACATACTGAATGCTTAAAAAATATAATCATAGTCTTTACTTTTTATTTACACATAGGATACTGTTGCCACATTAATATACTTTATTGTCCTTGACCAAATTCAGGATATATTAAAATCCCTTTGTTACAGATGTAAAGGCTAGAAAGGGGTAATAAAATATACTCTGCATTCACTATTAAAAATACATTGTTGAGGACTTCCCTGGTGGTCCAGTGGTTAAAAATTCGCACTACCACTGCAGGGGGCACGGTTTCGATCCCTGGTTGGGAAACTAAGATCCCACGTCCCCGCGCAGTGTGGCCAAATTTAAAAAAAGTGAAAATAAATACTTACAATATTTTTAAAAATACATCGTTGAACATCCATTTTACAGTTCAGTGTGCTTCTCCTCTGCCAGGAGAAAATCCTGAACTATATCAAAAAAACAAAAAAAACCATGATAATCATAACAGGAATTAATTATGTAGCAGAGAAAATCCTTCCTACTTTTAAAAGATATTTTATTTTTAAGGAAAGTAATATTTGCCTTTTGACTGACATAATTGTATCTAAGTCACAAAGTGATCAGAAATTAGAGCTTTATTAAAACTTGATTTACTACAATTTCTGCTTTTTTTTTTTTGCCAAGTGCACATTACTCCATGAAGCAAAATATAAAAACCTCATAGCTTAATTTTAAACTTATCATCACCAGTAACAAGACATGTATAAGCAAAGTAACAGTGATTAGGGGAATCTATACATTCATTCAAGGAACTGAAGGAAGAAGTGTTTCCTCTCAATTTATAAAATGCAAATTATGAAATGACTAACAATTCAGTGGTTATTGTTGCTCTGTCCTTTGAATACATTTACTTATACTTTTCCTTTGCCTACTTTTATATTTTCATATTATACTTGGTTCCTCATAAATTATGCAACTGTTAGACCCAAACGGTCTACGAGGGATTCCAACTCGCCCAAGAACCGCCAAGAGTCGAGAGCCGTTGCAACACGCAAGAGATTTATTAGGAGCCGATGCACCGCGGTTCCCTGAACCTCACGCAGGAGGCCGATGGTGAACCCCTAAAAGCGGAATCACATACTTTTTATAGGTTTATTTACTCATAGGGCGGGTTTATTCTCACAATGATTGGGTAAATGTGGTGACTTTTGAATTCATTGGCTTAGGAACTTTTGCCCCACCTTCTGGCCGTTACAGTTGTTCGTTCATTATGGCGGTTAGGGCGTATACCTGTTATGGGCAACTGGAAAATTACCCGCTGGCTGGAAAGTCCCCGTCAACTGAAAAACTCCAACAATTGGTTTCGATAGGGAGAAGAATTGGTTTCGATAGGGAGAAGGAGTGGCGCAAGAGGTTGGTTTACGGGAACAAGTGAGGGGGTGGAAAGTCCCTAAAGGCCCCACACAACCACTTTTGAGAAATTTAGAAGTGAGTTGACCATGTCCTGCCCACCTGTATTTTTTTTTCCTGGGCACACAAACTAAGGCTGTATTCTTGACTTCCCTTGCAGATTGCTGTGACTAGGTGATCAAGCATTCTCCAGTGGTATGTGAAAGTGATGTGCACATTTTCCGGTCCATCCTATAAAAATCACCCAAGAGCACTCCATCCTTTTTTCCTTTGCTTCTGCCCTAAATAGAAACTCCTAGACTGACCCTACTTTATCCCCATGCTTGGTCATTGACTTGGAATGTCCCTACACATTTGCATGAGAATACTACTCTCTTGAATATGTTTAGTTCCATTTTGATGTATATCCCAGTTCATCCTACATAGTAGGAAAAAAATGATGATTATGAAATGGAGTGATGCTGTAAAAAATTAAAATGTGTTGAAACATAAATTTTTGCTCTAACAACAGAAAAACAAATAGAGGTCATGGTGAGAAAAATATATACAGCAAGAGGCAAAGTGGAGATGTGGGCTATGTGGTGGCAAAGCATTTTGAAAACACTCACCTGCAATTACTTGGAAGTGATTAACCAAGTGTCTACTGGACCTGGAGCTCTAGGAGAAGTGATGAGAAAAAGTCAGAATGTTAATAAATGTGTGACTGTTATTTGCTGCACTGAGCCATGTATTATGGGAAAGAGCTGAGCACAGGCAAGAATTAGCTGCTTTTAGACAGGTGTTGAAGGGAATAGAGAAACCAGACTAGAAGCATTGTAGGATTGGAAAACGAAACTGCTCTGAACCTTTTACAATTGGAGATAAGACTGAAAAAAGCTTTAAGAACTAAAGACGACATACACAAGGGGCTTCAGCTTGTGCAAAAATCAGCTTGAAAGAGGTTGTCTTCTCATTCACTCCTGTTGCTTCAGATGAGCTTAAAGAGATAGAGAGAGAGAGAGAGCGCGCGCGCGCGCGCGAGCAGGGTGGGGGGAGGGTAGAAGAAGAGAAGGAAGGAAGGAAAAAGGAAGGAAGGAAGGGGCAGCAGCATGTGTGGAGGAAGAGAAAGAACTGTAAGGTCGGATCTTAACAAATGGCTCCGTGAAACAGAGGAAAGCTTCAAGTGAGCTTTATTAGGGAGCACTCCCGGTCGAGGTTCACTGGTCCGAGAGAAAGGGGGCCAGAGAAGTCGCACCCGGGTGAGGGTTGGGCAAGATTTTATAGGGGAAGAAGGGAAAGGGGTGTGGTGAATCTGGGAGGACACAGGGTATTCCTTATTTGGTGGTCATTTCGGGTATCCTGGGGGACGGTTAGCCCCGCCCCTCGAAAGGTGGGAAGGCTGGGCCGGGTGGAAAGTCCCCAGGTCAGTTCCTGGACCTGGGTGGTCCGGAATGTCTCCAGGGCAGTTTCTGGAACTGGGTGGTCCGGAGAATTTCGATCTGATGCAACCTGTGAATCTCATTGTGTTCCCCGGCCTCGGGCCAGTTGGCCTTACAAGAACAAAGAAATAAAACCAACTTAATAGAGTTGACTTAAAAACTATAGCTAAGAAAAAACTCTGGCTTAACTAGAATATGAAAATGACTGGAACATGGAACTTATCAGAAGCAAATTCATTTTCAATGGAATTGTATTAACTTGCAAACCACAAGCCCATAAAATCATTAACAATTTGGGAATTTCAGTGATATGGATATGGGGATTTTAGCATTATTCTTGCAACTTTTCTGTAAGTCTGATATTGTATTAAAATAAAAAGTCAACAAGAAGCCCTTATCTGCCAATAAGAGTATGTGATCATCAACCAGTTGTTGCCAGGAATTTCACCAGCAGGAAAATAGCTGTCCATACTGTAAAGCTTCCAAGTAGGTCATCCTCCACCCCACCCACTTCAGATGTGGCCATTGAAGATGTGATATTGTAATTTATAATAAGAAATATATATTTGGTCTTCTTCTTCATTTCTGGTGCAGAACTTCTAAAACCCTAGGAATTTCCTAACTGATGAGAGAGATAAATCTGTCTTTTGTTATGCTAAGGAGGTGATTTTTGGACCACATCTAAGAATGAGGGCTGATTGCCTAGAGAATCAATCATGTGATTGGAGGGTTGGAACTTTCACCCCAACCCTTGACTTCCAGGGAGGGAAGAGGAGCTGGAGATTCAGTTCAATCACCAGTGGCTGATAATTTAATCAGCCATGCCTGTGTAATGAAGCCTCTATAAAACCCCAAAAAGATAGTGTTCAGAGAGCTGCTGGGCTGGGAATATGATCCTCAGGGCAATCGTGGAAACTGCAAACTGATGTTAGAGAAGTTGCCCTCAGTTTTGATTCTCAAATGATTTTGCAGTGGAGGCACTTCCTATACCCTGTTAACTTTCAAACTCCATGGACTATGGGAAATAACTTTTCATTGTGCTGATCTCTTACATATTTGGGTCCAGTTGTTTTTTAGCCTATCCTACATTAATTAATACAAAGGGTAAAATCTATAACATCTAATTGGAACTGTAAAGATCTAAGAAATAAGTTAATCTAACTTTATCTCAACCAGTGTAGGGGATAATTTAAAAATTTCAGTTTACCTCCAAAATATTTCAAAATTTATACAGTAAAAGAGAGATAAAATTAGGCTAAAACACCTTTAAAGATGATAAGTTGTCTATATTTTCTAACATTCTACTGAAAATGCTTAAAACCCATCTTGAGTTTGTCTTTGTCCCAATTTATAAAAAGAAAAGAAAACCTGAAATGTATTCCCAAATTAATTTACCTCTGTATCTAGAATGAGCAGAAAACACTATTACTACTTGTCCCTTTACTATTGTACTGTAGGATACTGAAGTGTTAGAAAGAAGTCTGTAATGGTTGTCATTTGGAAATAAATTCTTGTTTACTACTGAATTTTCATATCCCTGGAAGCAGAATTGTGTTACCATGATTCAAAATGTATATTAGCAAAAATTTTTGCAAACCAAAAAAAAAAAGCAATACAGAGTTTATCATTCATATTTGTTCCAACTTTTCCATTATAAACCTCATTATAGAAAATCAGTAACACGGAAAGGAGATAGTGTACCCAAATGTAGATTTTTTTCTAATATGAAAATAAAAATATTGAAAATTATAGCTTTATTTTAGCATCATAGACTATTGTCATTTCAATTTCTGATATGTTAAAATTTTCTTTGTTTTCATATAAACTCTTACATTTCCCATTGTACTTTTAGGTAATATAAACTGGAGTCAGGTGCCAGGTTTTTTTTTTTTAACCTCATTTTCATTTTCTCGATACATCTAGGAAATTGAAAAGTAAAATAGGAAACATAATGTTCTGATTAAAATAAACAACAGGCTTCTTGTGCTGAGGTAAGTGCAAGCAGTAATTCTGCATTGCAGTTATTACAACAGAATCAATAAGTATGGAACTGGAAAACAAATGTATCTTCCTGAAGCTTTAATCAACCAGCAATCTCTGGTAGTGCACTTCCGTGAAATAGTGTCATTTTTATGAAGAATTTATTTACTTATATTTTATTTTTGAATCACTACATTCAAGAGCAGTGTCATTATTTAATAATTATACTGTGCTAATTTATGTATAAATCATGTTCTAAAGGTACATCTAAGAATGAGAGAAGGACAAAGTGGAGAAGGGGCCAGATTTTGCCAAAATAATATATTTATTAAATTTTACAGCTAGAGCTGTTACTCTTCTAAACAATTAAAATGGGATAAATTATGTAATAAAATGCATGTCTTTGAAGTTTACAACATCTTCTTTTTTAAAAAATAATAAAAATAATACATATTCATCCCAGGAGGGCAAAAGAAGAAAAAATTTACCCATAATTCTGCCAAGGAATGATCAATATTCTAACTCATTTCTCTCTTTCTATCTACCTATCATCTATCTCTCTATCATCTATCTATATCATCTTTCTCATCTATCCTTTCAGACTTTCTAAGCTTGTGTGTATATGTTTCTTTGTTTTTACCAAATGGGATTATACAATTTTATTTTCTCCTTTATGCACTTCACATATATTGTGAGCATTTTTTCATATCATTAAATATTCTTATAAAGCATAATTCTAGATAGCTTTATATAATTTTTTATATAGATGTACTATGTAATCATCTATTTACCCATCATCAAACATTTACTATTTCCAGTTGTGTTTCTTACTAATATCTTTTCTATGAACATCTTTTTTCTCACAACTCTGTGGCCCAATTTTTACTCTTTATTATTGTTGATTCTTAGAGACGAAATTCTTTGGTCACAAAGTAACAGCCTCTTTTTTTTTTTTTTTTTTTTTTTTTTTTTTGTAACAGCCTCTTTTTAAAGGCTCTTGCTGTGACTAGGAACTTTACTGATCAATGGGGGCAGAGTGGAGAAAGCTGGGAGAGGGGAGACAAACACTGCCAAAACGATTTCAAACTAGATGTACTAATTTAATTCCAACCTATGAATGCCTGAGACATGTTCACTGCACCCTAGGTAGCATTAAGTATTATTCTCATTATTAAAATGTTTGATAATTCATCAGCCAGACTGTACCTTATTACTATTTAATTGAATTTTTAACTCATAGATTATATTCAATGTTTATCTGTCATTTGTATTTCTTATTTACAATTTATATTTTTTACATTAATTGTTTAAACCAGAATGATATTTAGAAATAGAAGTCATACTGGACATTTTTCCCCTTTGTTTCTGAATTTAATGTAACTGCCCTAACTCCTTAGGTGTAAAATGTAGTATTGACTAAAATCATGGGATTTTAAACGTAGCCTATAACTGAGAGCAAAGGGAAAATAATGTGCTTATTTTACCTGTTTTTCTTTTAGTTGTTTCATTCTGCTATTTCACTGCCTCGTTTGTTTCAAAGTAAACTGTTTCAAATAATAATTTATATAGAAATTAAAATCGTCTTTTTCTGTAAGATACAACTGTGTGTAACAAAGTACCATCAGGAATGTATTTCCTCACTAAAAATATGTCTTTGGTTTGGGCTTCCCTGGTGGCCCAGTAGTTGAGAGTCCGCCTGCCGATGCAGGGGACACGGGTTCGTGCCCCGGTCCGGGAGGATCCCGCGTGCCACAGAGCTGCTGGGCCCATAAGCCATGGCCACTGGGCCTGCGCGTCCAGAGGCCCACAACTGTGCTCCACAACGGGAGAGCCCACAACAGTGAGAGGCCCATGTACTGCAAAAAAATAAAAATCTGTCTTTTGTTTAATAAAACAAGAATGATCAAAGTTAGACCTTAATAAACTCGAGTGTGGATTTAATTATTCATCTATAGGATGCATCATTTAAAATTTCGTTACCAGTTTTAAAGGTCTGGATATGCAAATTGATTTTGTAAATTTTAAAGAGGGTAATTCTTAATCTACCTGAGATAAGCTATTTTTAATAATTTTAGAAATACAATTTATATGCAAATATGTGCAAAGTTCAGCTATTTCTTGTCTGTTCAATAAGCGGGTCTGACAAAAGAAGCCTGCTCAGCAACACAGTTAGCCACTAGTTTGGTGTATGCTATCTATTGTATTTCTAGATCAATTATACATTTTATAAAAAACAGCAAACATGATGGAACACATCCAAGTAAGTGTTATCTTCTGCAATATTGTAATTCTGAAAGTTTCTATGCTGACTCTAATAATACTATCACTATTTAAAACCTTTAAAAATCCTTTGGAACTATCTTCGTTTGTTCTAAAATACTCTTTTGAACAACTTATTAGTTGTAATTATATTTTGATTTTGTACATCACAAAACTTTGGAGCCAAGTAGTTGTATTAGGACATACGAGTGTTTTTCAAATGCTATTGTACAAAAGATACCACATGAGCAGATGACTTTTTGATGAAAAATACTGTCATTGAATATTCATATGTACTTCATTAATTTCTATCGAATATAACCTTTCCAATTCCTCAAAATTTAAACATAAAGTCTTGACTGATCATTTAGCCTTTTTTCAGCTTTTTGGGTGGCATAATTGACAAATAGCAATTTGAAATATTTAAGGTGTACAACTTGATGATTTGATATTTGTACATATTGTGAAAGATCACCATAATCAAGCTAATTAGTATACCCATCACTTCACATAGTTACCCTTTAGCAAATTTCAAGAACCCAATATAGGAGACCTTCAAGATGGCAGAGGAGTAAGACATGGAGATCACCTCCTCCACACAAGTACATCTATACGTGGAGCAGCTCCTACAGAACACCTACCGAATGCTGGTCAAAGACCTCAGACTTCCCAAAAGGCAAGAAAATCCCTAGTACCTGGGTAGGGCAAAAGAAAAAAGAAAAAACAGAGACAACAAAATAGGGATGAGACCTGCACCTCTGGGAGGGAGCTGTGAAGGAGGAAACGTTTCCATGCACTAGGGAGCCCCTTCACTGGCAGGGGTGAGGGGTGGGCAGGGGGAAGCTTAAGAACCATGGAGGAGAGCACAGCAACAGGGGTGCAGAGGGCAAAGTGGACAGTTTCCACACAGAGGATTGTTGCCAACCAGAACTCACCATCCTGAGAGGCTTGTCTGCTCACCCGTCAGGGTGGATGGGGGCTGGGAGCTGAGGTTCAGGCTTCAGAGGTCAGACTCAAGGGAGAGGACTGGGGTTGGCTGTGTTAAGACAGCCTGAAGGGGGCTAGTGCGCCACAGCTAGCCAAGAGGGAGTCCGGGAAAAAGTCTGGACCTGCCAGAGAGGCAAGAGACCATTGTTTTGGGGTGCACAAGGAGAGGGGATTCCTGCTCTGTGTGCCCACAGAAGGCAGAGCACTGCTGAAGTGAGCTCCAGAGACAGGCATATCAGCTCAGACTGCAGAGACGGGCATGAACCACTAAGGTTGCCACCACTGCCACCAAGAATCCTGTGTGCAAGTGCAGGTCACTACCTACACCCCGCCAGGAGCCTGTGTATCATGTCACTGCTAGGGTCCTGTGATCCAGGGACAACTTCCCCAGGAGAACACACGGTGCACCTCAAGTTGTTGCAATGTCACACTGGCCTCTGCTGCTGCAGACTCACCCCACATTCCAATTATGACTACCATACTCCTCCCTTTCCCCGGCCTGAGTGAGCAAGAGAGTCCGAATCAGCTGCTGCTTTAACCCTGTCCTGTCTGGGCAGCAACAGACGCCTGAGGGTGGCCTACATGCAGAGGCGGGGCCAAAACCAAAGCTGAACCCCAGGAGCTGTGCAAACAAGAAAGATTAAGAGAAATTTCTCTGTGCAGCCTCAGGAGCAGCAGATTAAATCCCCACAATCAACTTGATAAACCCTGCAACGTTGCAACACCTGCATAGACAACGATTGTTCCCAAAATTGAGGCAATGGACTTTGGGAGCAACTGTAGACTTGGGATTTGCTCTCTGTGTCTGATTTGTTTTTGATTTTATGTTTATCTTAGTTTAGTTTTTAGAGCTTATTATCATTGGTAGATTTGTTTATTGGTTTGGTTGCTCTCTTCCTTTTTTTAAAAAAAAATATGTTTTAATTTTTTTTTAATTTTTAGTTTTAAAATATTTTTATATTTAAAATATTTTTCACCCTTCTTTCTCTTTTTGTGAGTGTGTATGTGTATGTTTCTTTGTGTAATTTTGTCTGTTTAGGTTTGCTTTTACCATTTGTCCTAGCATTCTCTGTTTTCATTTTTTTGTTGTTCTTTGTTTGTTTTCTCTTTATGAGTGTGGTGTGTGTATGTTTCTTTGTGTGATTTTCTCTGTTTAGTTTTGATTTTACCATTCTGTTTGGGGTTCTATCTGTTCTTTTTTTTTTTTCCCCTTCCTTTTCTTCTGAGCTGTGTGGCTGGCAGGGTCAGGCCTGTGGCTGGGTGTCAGGCCTGAGCCTCCGAGGTGGGAGAGGCGAGTCCAGGACACTGGACCACCAGAGAACTCCTGGCACAATGTAATATCAATCAGCAAGAGCTCTCCCAGAGATCTCCATCTCAACACTAAGACCCAGCTCCACCCAACAGCAAGCAAGCTCCAGTGCTGAATGGCCCATGCCAAACAACTAGCAAGACAGGAACACAAACCCATCCATTAGCAGAGAGGCTTCCTAAAGTCATACTAACTTCACAGACACCCCAAAACACACCACCGGACGCAGCCCTGCCCACCAGAAGAACAAGATCCAGCCCCACTCACCAGAACACAGGCACCAGTCCTCTCCACCAGGAAGCCTACACAAGCCACTGAACCCCCTCAACCATTGGGGGCAGACACCAAAAATAACGGGAACTATGAACCTGCAGCCTGCAAAAAGGAGACCCCAAACACAGTAAGTTAAACAAAATGAGAAGACAGAGAAATATGCAGCAGATGAAGGACCAAGGTAAAAACCCACCAGACCAAACAAATGAAGAGGAAGTAGGCAGTCTACCTGAAAAAGAATTCAGAGTAATGATGGTAAAGATGATCCAAAATCTCAGAAATAGAATGGAGAAAATACAAGAAACATTTAACGAGGCCTAGAAGACCTAAAGAGGAAACAAACAATGATGAACAACGCAATAAATGAAAGTAAAAATACTCTAGAAGGAATCAATAGTAGAATAACTGAGGCAGAAAAACGGATAAGTGACCTGAAAGATAAAGTAGTGGAAATAACTACCACAGAGCAGAATAAAGAAAAAAGAATGAAAAGAAATGAGGACAGTCTTCGAGACCTCTGGGACAACATTAAATGCACCAACATTTGAATTATTGGGGTCCCAAAAGAAAAAGACTAAAAACAAGGGTCTGAGAAAATATTTGAAGAGATTATAGTCAAAAACTTCCCTAACATGGAAAAGGAAATAGTCAATCAAGTCCAGGAAGCACAGAGAGTCCCATACAAGATAAATCCAAGTAGAAACATGCTAAGACACATATTAATCAAACTATCAAAAATTAAATACAAAGAAAAAATATTAAAAGCAGCAAAGGAAAAGCAACAAATAACATACAAGGGAATCCCCATAACATTAAGAGCCGATCCTTCAGCAGAAACTCTGCAGGCCAGAAGGGAGTGGCAGTGACATATTTAAAGTGTTGAAAATCATAAAGATCAGAGCAGAAATAAATGAAATAGAAACAAAGAAAACAATAGAAAATATCAATAGAACTAAAAGCTGGTTCTTTGAGAAGATAAACAAAATTGATAAACCATTAGCCAGACTCATCAAGAAAAAGACGGAGAGGACTGAAATCAATAAAATTAGAAATGAAAAAGGAGAAGTTACAACAGACACCGCAGAAATACAAAGCATCCTAAGAGACTACTACAAGCAACTCTATGCCAATACAATGGACAAACTGGAAGAAATGGACAAATACTTAGAAAAGTATAACCTTCTAAGACTGAACCAGGAAGAAATAGAAAATATGAACAGACCAATCACAAGCACTGAAATTGAAACTGTGATTAAAAATCTTCCAACAAACAAAAGCCAACAAACCAAACACCAGATGGCTTCACAGGTGAATTCTGTCAAACATTTAGAGAAGAGCTAACATCTATCCTTCTCAAACTCTTCCAAAATATAGCAGAGGGAGGAACACTCCCAAGCTCAGTCTACGAGGTTACCATCACCCTGATACCAAAACCAGACAAAGATGTCACAAGAAAAGAAAACTACAGGCCAATATCACTGATGAATATAGATACAAAAGTCCTCAACAAAATACTAGCAAACAGAATCCAGCAGCGCATTAAAAGGATCATAAACCATGATCAAGTGGAGTTTATCCCAGGAATGCAAGTATTCTTCAGTATATGCAAATCAGTCAATGTGATAAACCATATTAACAAATTGAAGGATAAAAACCATATGATAATCTCAGTAGATGCAGAAAAAGCTTTCAACAAAATTCAACACCGATTTATTATAAAAACTCTCCAGAAAGTGGACATAGAAGGAACCTACCTCAACATAATAAAGGCCATATATGACAAACCCACAGCCAACATAATTCTCAATGGTGAACAACTGAAACCATTTCCTCTAAGATCAGGAACAAGACAAGGGTGCCCACTCTCACCACTGTTATTCCAAATGGTTTTGGAAGTTTTAGGCATGGCAATCAGAGAAGAAAAAGAAATAAAAGGAATCCAAATCAGAAAAGAAGTAAATCTGTCACTGTTTGCAGATGACATGATACTATACATAGAGAATCCCAAAGATGCTACCAGAAAACTAGTAGAGCTAATCAATGAATTTGGTAAATTAGCAGGATTCAAAATTAATGCACAGCTATCTCTTGCATTCCTATACACTAATGATGAAAAATCTGAAAGAGAAATTAAGGAAATACTCCCATTTACCATTGCAACAAAAAGAATAAAATACCTAGGAAGAAACTTACCTAAGGAGACAAAAGACCTGTATGCAGAAACTATAAGACACTGATGAAAGAAATTAAAGATGATACACACAGATGGAGAGATTTACCATGTTCTTGGATTGGAAGGATCAACACTGTGAAAATGACTATACTACCCAAAGCATTCTACAGATTCAAAGCAATCTCTATGAAAGTACCAATGGCATTTTTCACAGAACTAGAAGAAAAAATTTTACAATTTCTATGGAAGCACAGAAGACCCCAAATAGCCAAAGCAATCTTGAGAAAGAAAAAGGGAGCTGGAGGAATCAGGCTCCCCGACTTCAGACTATTCTGCAAAGCTACAGTAATCAAGATAGTACGGTACTGGCAAAAAAACAGAAATATAGATCAATGGAACAGGATAGAAAGCCCAGAGATAAACCCACGTATCTTTGGTCACCTAATCTATGACAAAGGAGGCAAGAATACACAGTGTAAAAAAGACAGTCTCTTCAATAAGTGGTGCTTGGAAAACTGGACAGCTACATGTAAAAGAATGAAATTAGAACACTCCCTAACACCATACACAAAAAAACCTCAAAATGGATTAAAGACCTAAATGTAAGGCCCAAAACTATAAAACACTTAGAAGAAAACATAGGCAGAACACTCTATGACATAAATCACAGCAAGATCCTTTTTGACCCCCCTCCTAGATAAATGGAAATAAAACTAAAAATAAACAAATGAGACCTAATGAAACTTAAAACCTTTTGCACAGCAAGGGAAACCATAAACAAGACGAAAAGACAACCCTCAGAATGGGAGAAAATATTTGCAAATGAAGCGACTGATAAAGGATTAATCTCCAAAATATACAAGCAGCTCACGCAGCTCAATACCAAAAGCAAACAAACAAAAACAATTGAAAAATGGGTGGACGAAGTAAAGAGACATTTCTCCAAAGAAGTTATACAGATTGCCAACAAACACATGAAAGGATGCTCAACATCACTAATCATTAGAGAAAGGCAAATCAAAACCACAATGAGGTATCACCTCACACCGGTCAAAATGGCCATCATCAAAAAATCTACAGACAATAAATGGTGGAGAAGGTGTGGAGAAAAGGGAACCCTCTTGCACTGTTGGTGGGAATGTAAATTGATACAGCCACTATGGAGAACAGTATGAAGGTCCCTTAAAAATCTAAAAATAGAACTGCCATATGACCGAGCAATCCCACTACTGTACATATACCATGAGAAGACCATAATTCAAAAAGAGTCATGTACCACACTGTTCATTGCAGCACTATTTACAATAGCCAGGACATGGAAGCAACCTAAGTGTCCATCGACAGATGAATGGATAAAGAAGATGTGGCACATATATACAATGGAATATTACTCAGTCATAAAAAGAAACAAAATTGAGTTATTTGTAGTGAGGTGGATGGACCTAGAGTCTGTCATACAGAATGAAGCAAGTCAGAAAGAGAAAAACAAATACCATATGCTAACACATATATATGGAATCTAAAAAAAAAAAAAGCAAATGGTCTGAAGAACCTAGGGGCAGGACAGGAATAAAGACTCAGAGGTAGAGAATGGACTTGAGGACAGAGGGAGGGGGAAAGGTAAGCTGGGATGAAGTGAAAGTGAAGTGAAAGAGTGGCATGGACATATATACACTACCAAATGTAAAATAGATAGCTAGTGGGAAGCAGCCGCATGGACATATATACACTACCAAATGTAAAATAGATAGCTAGTGGGAAGCAGCCGCATAGCACAGGGAGATCAGCTCGGTGCTTTGTGACCACCTAGAGGCATGGGATAGGGAGGGTGGGAGGGAGACCCAAAAGGGAGGGTTTGTGGGGATATATGTATACACATAGCTGATTCACTCTGTTATACAGCAGAAACTAACACAGCATTGTAAAGCAATGATACTCCAATAAAGATGTTAAAAAAAATCCTATCTAGTATTGTTAATATTCACCATGTGGTACATTAAATCTCCAGAATTTATTCATCTTGTGTAACGGAAACTTTATACCCCTTTGACCAACATCTCCTTATTCCCCCCTGCTCCCTACATCTGGCAACCTCCATTCTACTCTCTGCTTTTATGAGTTTGACTATTTTAGATTCCACATATAAGAGAGATCATGCAGTAATTGTCTTTCTGTGTCTGGCTTATTTCAGTTAGCATAATGTCCTTTGGCCTTATCCATAACATCACAAATGGAAGAATTTTCTTCTTTTTAAAGGTTGAAGAATGCTTCATTAATACACACACACGAGTATCAATCACATTTTCTTTGTTACAGTTTTGCTACATGAATAATGCTGCTATAAGCATGAGAGTGCAGGTATCTCTGAGATTCTGATTTCAGTTTTTTATATATATAATATATATAATATGTAATATATATATTATATATATGTAATATATATATTATATATAGTAGTTCAATTTTTTACTTTTTTGAGGAAACTCCATACTGTTTTTCATAGCAGCTGTGCTATTTTACCTTCCCGTTAACAGTGTACAAGTGTTCTGTTTTCTCCACATATCACCAACACTAGTTATATTTTGTGGTTTTCATAACAGTCATCCTTACAGATGTGAACTGATTCTCATTTTAGTTTTGATTTGCATATCCAGCATATCTTGATCCTTGGTTTTGCTCTGCATTCAAAACATATATCGCAATCTTAGAAGAAACTTTGTTCTTATTCAAATAAATTCACTTCTACCTGTTTACCTTATGCCTTTTCTGCCAAATTTATTTAAAATATTAATTATGCATAGTTTGAAAAGTGAAATAAAATATGTAGAATGTGATTCTTTTTCTAGTGGGTGTAGAAATATTTGGTTATAATTAATTAAAGAGTTATGTTTATGTAATTTGGTGATTTGGCAGCAACATTTAAAATACACTAATTTTAAAAATGATAAAATTCATTACCAGTGAATTACCAATTACCTGCTCAGACATATAAGGAGAATTAAAGATTTGAAAAGTGGCCTTAGGAAGGTGCAGATTGGAAATTTCTCATAATTCAATAATCTCTTGCTTCTTAGGCTGGATAGCCTTACATAATGATCACTCATCCAGATAAAGTTATGATACTATGACAGGGAAGAACACATATTTAGAGTGTTCTATTTGTATTTTACCCACCTTGATGCTAATAAAAATGTTAACACTGATATGTAAAAAATATCAAGTGACCTCAATGACCACTGATGGTCTTCATAATACTGGAGTAGTGGCATCTTCAGTGAGAAAATCAATCGGTCAGTTATTTCCCTTAACCAACCATTACAGTATTAGTGTTTTCCAGGACTCAGTCATAGTTGTTGTTTTCTTCCCCCTTTTTTTATCTTCCATGCTTTACAGGGATCTGCTTATCCTTTACTACAAATACAATCTCCACCTGACACTATTAAGTTTAGAGTTCATCTCCAGAGTTAACTTTTCCTGTGAACTTCAGACTTCTGAATCAAACTTTCTATTGAATATCTTCACAAGAATGTTCCACAAGCACTGTCATAACAGTGTGTCTGAAACTCAGCATCTTTTTATTTATTTATTTTTTCAAATTGTTTTCTATTGTCATTGCCTCTGCCACAGTCTACACCTTCTCATTATCCATTATCTAAGATTTCTCTCTGGGATCCTTGCAATTGTCTCTTAACTGGTTGCCCTGCTTCTTGCTCTCTAATCAGTTTAATATCTACACTTAGTTATGTTTCTGACACACAAACTTGTGTCATTTCTGTGCTGTAATTGCTTAAGTGGCCCCTTATCTCAACTTGACAAATTAGAAATTCATGACATATTGTGGAGGACTATCTCAGCTTGGCACTCTGCACGCCCACTTTAGCAAAATAGTTGCTCTACTCTAAACTTGCCAGCTTTCTCATTCCCCTTTGCTTTGGTGCATGCCTTTCTCCATGCCTGAAAAGTTCTCCAGTGCTTTTCTGACAAGGGATTCAATAAATACTTTTTTACATCTCAGTTGAAACTCATTGGTGAATCATCTGTGACTCCTCATGGTAAACTTATGTTCCTTTTCACACACCAAGGGTGCCATTTACTGCACTAGAGCAACTACTAACTTAAGTTTTGATTTCTCAATTTTCCTTTCTCTAGATTTAAGCTGTCTTGAAGTAAAAGATCATGTTTTCTTATTTTATATTTGCACCAGTAAGCATAGTGCTTAGCCTGTGGCAGAATCTAGTTGCAATGATATCCAGTCTCTTTGGGGGCCGCAGTGGAGGATATGTTCACGTCGATCGTGGGCTCTGATTCACCAATACAGGTTCAATTTGAGAAAGTGCCCATTTATCTGCTTTGCGTGTTGATCTATATTGAACAATATTTTGGAGAAGAAAGTATTAAAATTTTAAAAATAATAGAAAAGGAACAAGATTTGGAGTGAAACAAATTTTGCTATAAATCCTTCTCTAGCATGGTGTAATTAGTTATCCTTGGGCAAGTGACTGAATATTGAGTTTTTAAAGTAAAACTCACCATCTATATACTGCATAATTATTGTGAAAAGTAAAATGAAGATAATGTTTTATTATCTTAGAATAATTCTGTTTATTTTTCTTTTGAAGGTAATGTTTTTATTGTAAACTCATAGTTGTGTAGCTTATTCATTCTTATATTAAATGACACTTAAAAACAGAACCAACCTTGCAAGTTGATGAATAAATTTACACATAGGAGATCTGCCCTAAGAGTCATATCATAGGGTTTCTCAGTATTTTTTTTAAATGGAGAGGTCTAAGAAAAAAATTATTCCCTCTTTGAACATTTGGGTAAGCAAATTTGAATGTATACTTACTACATAATTTTCAGTGCCATTTAAAATGTACTAGTGTACAAAATTCTGTGAATCTCTAATATGGGCCATTGCACGAAGTATTTTCCAAAAAGATGTCACTATAGAATTTTTCCCTCTTATTTTTCATGGAACATCTTTTCACATTTCACAGAGCACTATTTTTCTGTGACTCAGTCATTAAGACTGAGTTTGGAAAGTCATATTTAACCCCATAATTTATCTTTTAGTGAGGTACAAAATACAACATTCCACTATGAGTAGTACAGAAACAGAAAGGAGTTTAGGTAATATTCCTGGTCATTTTCCTAGCACTGCACAGTAAAACTTCCTGTGATAATGAAAATGGTCTATAAACTATGCTGAAGTTAGACTTGCAATACTGAAGCCACTAGCATCATGCAGCTATTAAGAACTTGAAATGTGTATATTGCAATTGAAGAACTGAATTTTTATTTCATTCAATTTTAATTGATTTAAATTTAAATTTAAATAGGCATATCTGGCTGGTGACTTTTTGTTAGACACCTTAGTTCTAAGCAATTATTCTGTTGTGGACAATTACCACAAGTTACTTGTCATTAAGTGGTATAGATTGATATTCCTTGCTTTAACCTGAAAGTTGAATCATGCCCCAGTTTTTCTTAGTAACTTTTTATAGTTCTATCATTCATCAATTTGATGAAAGTCATTTGGAATCCAGTTTAATTTCCTGCCACTGCCACTTCTTGGAACAAATAGTTCTTTAAGTTTATTATCCACTATGAATAAGGACTTCCTGATCTTTATTCTGAGATAACTTTGCCCAGTTTCAATGTTATACCTCTTATCCATATCAGGGTCAGGCAAATAAATCCGTGGGTAATTTATCTATTATATTCATGTCTACATAGATTTTGATCCTATTTCTTCTATACCTTCACCTTTGTGAATTAAAAGATTACCATCGGGCTTCCCTGGTGGCGCAGTGGTTAATAAGAGTCTGCCTGCCGATGCATGGGACGCGGGTTCGTGTCCCGGTCCGGGAGGATCCCACATGCCGCGGAGTGGCTAGGCCCATGAGCCATGGCCGCTGAGCCTGCGCATCTGGAGCCTGTGCTCTGCAACGGGAGAGGCCACAATAGTGAGAGGCCCACGTACCGCAAAAAAAAAAAAAAAGATTATCATCATGTGAATGTATTGCATGAATCTACATAATGTTCAAGAAGCACATTGTTTTATATTGATTCAGGTCACTGACTTTGGTTTGTGTCTACCACTGTCATTTTTTAATGAATACAAATTTGTTAAATATTTTGATTGTACCAGCACAGGGTTAATAGCCTGGGGGTGGGAGAAGGATAGCAAACAGAAACAAATAACAATAACAATTAAATCTCCTATTATTACCTCTCTTTTCTCGGTTATAGATAATTACACATAATTTGAATTTTGTGCTTTTACAATCTTTTCTTTGACCTTCCTTACGCTAGATTGTAGCTTCTACTTTTCTGCTTATTTGTACTTAACTGTCAGACTTCATTTCATCAGTGTCTTCACTTATCAAAAAAGTTTGCTGTTATCCAGTAACTTCAAGATTTCAAATCTTAGAGACTTTATGGGTTGAAAGGATTATGATATACACTGATCTCCATATGCAATCCCCCAAAAAAGCAATAGAAAAATATTAAATAGCTCTGCCAAAGATTAAATTTATTGGGATTTTTTCACAATCATTCAGTAATCCTTTAAAAGTATTTTGAAAGAATTTTTTGTTTATACATTTATTTATTTTTATTTATTTATTTTTGGCTGTGTTGGGTCTTTGTTGCTGCGCATGGGCTTTCTCTAGTTGCGGCGAACGGGGGCTACTCTTCGTTGTAGAGCGTGGGCTTCTCATTGCGGTGGCTTTTCTTGTTGCAGAGCACAGGCTCTAGGCACGTGGGCTTCGGTAGTTGTGGCTTGAAGGCTCTAGAGCGCAGGCTTTGGTAGTTGTGGTACACAGGCTTAGTTGCTCCGCGGCATGTGGGATCTTCCTGGACCAGGGCTCGAACCCGTGTCCCCTGCATTGTCAGGCGGCTTCATAACCACTGAGCCACCAGGGAAGTCCCAAGAATTTTTGTAAATAATTTAAAAAGTCTAAGTGGGTTACATTGACCCCTTTCTCTATGATAATTTCTTCTCTCTAATAACTATAATAAATTAACCCAACACAGTTTACTCAGAGTTTGCCGAGGCCTATATATGTTGTTTTTTGTCAGACCCCATAACTAATTCTAAAACACATCTGTGTCTGGTTCTCCTCTTTTTCTAGACACATTCCCAACACCTTGGAGTTAGGCACAAGTGAGTCATTGTGTTCAAGATGTTTTGTAGTTCATGTTTTGCTTGCATCTTGCAGTTACCTGTAACCTTTGAATTATTAGTATATTTTGATACTGGGTCATATCTCTGATGTTTAGAGTCTCACTTAACTCTCCTACCCTGTGTGTCATCTCAGTTAAAAATAAAGAGTTAAACGCCATGCTCTAGGTATGTTCAGCTTTAGTGGCTCATGCCAAACAATTTTCAGAAACTGGTTTTATCATCTCACATGCTCACCAACAGTCCATGAGAGTTCCACTTGCTCCACATTCTCAACTACACTTGGCTTTGTCAAAAGAATTGATTGTTATAATCAGGTTGCAGTGGTGTGGCATTTTGGTTATAATTTATATGTTTGTAAGTCTATCTGTGATTTGGATACACACTTTTGAGAATTGCCTAAGTCCTTTTCCTTTATTTTTTCTTTGATTGTGTTGTCTTTTTCCAATTGTATAGATTTTTAAAAAATATAGATAGATGTATGTCTATTGTGGGATGCAAGTATTGAAAGTATCTTCTTCTAGTTTGTGAAGTCCTTTTCTACTGTCTTAATGTTATCTTTTGATAATTTTAAATGAAGTCCAATTAAACAAGGTTTTTACCTTATGGTTAGTATTTTCAGTGCCTTTTAAAGAAATCTTCAACTACTTCCAAGTCATAAAGATTTTCTCCTATAATTTAAAGCTATAATACAGCTTTAGCTGTATCAAAGTTTTGTATATAACTTAGTTTCCATTATCATTCATTCCATATCATATCATATCATTTAATTTTAAGTATTATAGTAATTAACAGTTTAATATAGGCATTAGAAGCCACATGGATGTGGGAAGAGATGGGGTATAAAAGCACAGAAGGGTTGCAGTTGGGGTATAGAAGAAACAGTCACTAAATGGCTTCCATTAGAATATCTAGGTATATTGGAGAAACTGAAGCTTGAAGGAAATAAAGCGGCTTCACATTCAGCTGTTGAATTAGGACTTTAAAGAGAAGCTCATAGAGAGGTATATGAATACCGCTATGAAGGTAAAGTGAAGCTTGTGTGAAAGTCTGAAAAAAGTAATGGTTTCTGCCACATTTTCTCTTTGCCCTCAATAAGCACTATAGCTGTTAAGGGTTCTTTGACTGGTAAAGAGACCCCAAACCAAACTTTCATTTTTATGAAGTCTGAGCCATTAACAGTTCTTTTGGGGCCATTAGCACTCCTATTTGTGTTGGTTGTTGCAGTTTTACATTGAATTTACCACATGACATCAGAGTACTAGAAGACTCCTCAGAAAATGTGTTCCAGACACATTCCTCCCTGCCTTCATTGTGTAGTGGGAACCCAATTTCCTCTTGGTATTCTCCATTCAGTATAGAGAGAGACTCAACTGGGAGGCGTTAGCCACCAGCACTCCCAACAAGTGAGGGCATAAATGCTTCAGTTCAGAAGGAGTGATCTGGGTACCACCATCTATTATTGTCCAACTCTTACACTGCCCTCATCCTCTTATTTTATATCATAAGTTCTTTGAGAAGCTCTGCTATGATTTTGGTTGGTCTTTTTTCTTGGGGGATAAGGAGAAGATTAGTGAGAAGAACTACAACCCCAGCTGCAGCCGGTCTCAGGAGTGAAATTGATATGCATTGTCTTCATTCTCTACTGTTCATTTGAGATTCCTCCTTTTTGGATAGCACTTCTGCCAGTATAGCGTACCTACCAAGACACTTATTCTTTACAAGTCTTAACATCTTCTCAAGAAATGGCTGTTGCACTTGTCCATTTACTTTCAAAATGGGCAAACACATGCAAATGGATGACCTGAGTAGTATCAAACATAATCCTTCCCATCCCTACATCTAAGAACAGCCCTACCTCCTCATGACGATTAGGGTCAATTATATTTTTCAAGCTGATTAATTCCTTTCCTTGTCTGCTTGTTTCTTGACATAAGGAACCTTAGGTAACCAGGTGATAACCATAACTTAAAGTTTAGTGGTACTCTTCCTATTCCCCTTAGGGAAATATTTGTTTCTGGGAACCAGGACATCTAAACCCATATTGCCACGGGAACAGGCAAGGCTACTATGACTTTTGTCTTTGGTAACCAAACCCATGTTTTATCCCATCTATTGAACAGAGAAACAAATGGTCATTGATTTAGCATAAAAGTGAGTATTGAAAAGGGTCTCCCCATCTTTGTCAGCCATCATATCCAAGCTGATGTGTCTCAGTTATACCTTCAAAAGGCATTTGTATCACTCAGGTGAACAACTTCTAGGCAGTGAGATGGATAATAGGACCAATGGAACCTCTGTATACAGGTTAAATTTCATACCTTCTTTTCTATAAAGAGGAGTTACGTTATGTGGGATCATGGATAAGTGGATCACAACATATGATTCTGTCTGAGGCCATGCAAGGCGTAAAGCATACCCTACTAAATGTGTGTATTGATTCTTCTCTGGATGAATCCCAGCCCTTTCCAATATGGAAGGGATACAATGTAATTAACGTGCCATCAAGTAACAGGTTGTTTCTTCAAGGGATGTTATTATATCAGGAACTCAGAATTTATCTCTATTGCTGACTTTGTCAGCAGCAAAGGTTGGAAGTCCATACAGTTGGATCCATACATAGTCTTTATTGCTGTCTCCATGGCTGTTGCATTTGTAAGCCCATTGTGCCAGCTCTGGGTGAACTGTGACTGGCTGTCTGCTATTAACTGAACTAGTTTAATGCATCTTCTAAAGTGGATGTTCTTTGGTGGATGTTTTCACATAATGTGAAGCTCTTCATACTTCGCGCCCTCTTTTCATAGATCCGTCCATGTGCATCTTCCTGAGACTTCCTTGTTCCCTATCTTCCAACATTTGTCCTTCCAGCCTTAGTTCAATCAGTCAAGCCATTTGACATTGTCCATGAGTCCCTAATTATTCTTCCCTTTCCACACGAAGTTGTGATCAGTTGCCTTATGAAAGGCTCTTCCGTTGGTGGGAGTGCTGGGGGTGGTGGGCTTCATTCACTTCTATCTTTTGGAGCTACTCCAAATAGGGTTGTAGTACTGCAGCAGTCCACTTTCATCTATCATGCATATTCATCTCGAATGCACACTTGGCCTCAACTGATTGGTCCTAAATTATTGCCTTTCCCTCCCATGAGATTACAGGTATTAGCTGAGAGAGAGGCTCCAGTGCAACAGTGTTGGCTGTCGTGGGACTCTGGATTGCTTTCCTTTGCAGTTTTCTTGCGTCCTCTATTTCTCCTTTTGCCCAATCTATCTTACAATGCTGCTAAGCCTATTCATCCTTATGACTTGGTAGGTCTGAGAGAATTCAAATAATTATGGGAAGTTTTTCTGCATTATCTCTTAATGCCATGGTCATTCTTAATCTATATCAGGGCCTGTTAGCATGCAAGACCTGTTTTAAAATCATGTATGATTATTCACTGAAGATAGTATATGCTTCATCCAGTAACTTAGGGGCCTCTGTTCCGATTACTTTATTTGTGCTGCCTATAAGCACCACATGGCATCTATTCCCACCATCAGTACCTTTAACACCATAGAGTTTGCAGGGTTTTATGGACCAAGTAGCAAAGCCACCTGCACCATAGACTGAATTTCCTGTAGACCGCTTTTGTGCCCTGTATCCCATTAAAAACTGGCAGCCTTTATGACTGCCAGTAAATAGGTTGACATGGTATTCCCAAGTAAGGAATATGCTGCATCTAGAGCCTACAGAAACTTCCTTCTAAGTGGTAGAAGGCATGAATGTCAATAATTTATTTTTTTACTTTGGAGAGATTTATCAGTATGCCCTAGACAACCGAACACCTAAAAACTTTACTGGTGTAATGGGCCCTAGAATTAATGTAATTTCTTCTGCCACCCTCTGTAGTGCATGTGTCTTACTTACCAAGGCCATCAGTATACTTACTACTCTTTGCTTATCTGGTCTGATTAACATAATGCCCTCAATAGAGCGAATCAATGTGATCCTATAGTGTGACCCCCATGTTCAATAATCCTTAAACTATTGGGCATTACTTTTTTTTTCAACTGTATATTAGTAAGTGGCTGCAGGTCCCTTTGGGGGAAAGAATGGGGAAATCATTATTCTATTGATTTGCCATTGATTTGCAGAGCCCTTCCTCATGGAGACTCAGTCTTTCCTGTGGTCATGAATTTCAAGGTTGAAACTGGCTTAAGTCAAAAAATCAGTCAGGGCTTCCCTGGTGGCGCAGTGGTTGAGAGTCATCCTGCTGATGCAGGGGACACGGGTTCGTGCCCCGGTCCGGGAAGATCCCACATGCCGCGGAGCGGCTGGGCCCGTGAGCCATGGCCACTGAGCCTGCGCGTCCGGAGCCTGTGCTCCGCAACGGGAAAGGCCACAGCAGTGAGAGGCCCGCGTACCGGAAAAAAAAAAAAAAAATCAGTCAAAAGAGACTGATTCTTAAAAAGGCAGCTGCCTTCAACATCCTGGTTATCTATCCTTCATTTTTAAAAAAATTTTAGATTTAACAATTTCTTTATCAGCAGCCCATTAGTTTGTGCCTAGGAACATAGTGATATATTAACCAACTCCTTAGCTCTCAAGGGGTCATGTCCCTTTGGCTGCCACTTTGACTTTCATAGTACTGCCATCTGGCCCCTATTACTTAGGGTTCCTATCATCCACATTGCTATCAGGGATTACTGTTCTGAAACAGCATCTCCTATTATGTCCGACACCAGTGGTCCCCAACGGTTTTGGCACCAGGGACTGGTTTTGTGGAAGACAGTTTTTCCATGGACTGTGGGGAGGGATGATTTCATGATGATTCAAGCACATTACATTTATTGTGCCCTTTATTTCTATTATTATTACATTGTAATATATAATGAAATAATTATACAACTCACCATAATGCTGACAGGAGGCAGAGCTCAGGCAGTAATGCAAGTTATGGGGAGTGGCTGTAAATACAGATGAAGCTTTGACTGCTTGCCCACCGCTCACCTCCTGCTGTGCAGCCTGGTTCCTAACAGGCCACAGACTGGTAGCGGTCCATGGCCCAGGGATTGAGGATCCCTGTTCTACACCAATGAGTCACACTGAGCTTCTCAATGATAGTTAGTGACCCTTTCCCTAGAATATTCTTTATTGTTTTGGTTAAAACAGAAAGTGTCTTTTGAGCCCTCTGTAAAACTTAGTTCGTGAGTTTTTTGACCTTAGGTAACATATCTACTCAAACATATCCATTTCTCTGAGAGTTTTAATCTCTTCTTACACTGCCTTTTATGGAAATTCTGCCATTTCTATTTATTTACTGTTAGCCATCACTTTCTCTAACTTCCAAGAGCCATCCTAATAGGGTGTTATTACCATATTCTGGAGGTCTTGCTAAGATGATAAACCTTGTATCATGGGATAGGCTCATATCTATAACTCGCCATTACTCAACTTTAAGTTCTTCCCATGTTTGTTCAGACCATGTACACTCCCTAGTATCCTGTCAGTATATGATGGCTACGTCTTGAATCTTCTTTCAGCTATATTCTCTTTACTCTCTTGGTACTTCCCTGATCATGATCTGTTATAGCTTAACTGTACCTATAAGCCTGGTGGTCCATAGGAATAGTGAGGGTAGATCCTGAGGAAGGGGCATGCTTTCTTGCAAGGCAGAGGTCTCTACATCATCTTTAAGCAAAGGAGTGCACTCACCTTTAATAGGGAGTAGTGGGCCATTTCTGAGCACTACAGGACTCAGAAGAATCTGGAGATTCAGGATTTTTGAAAGCATCAGTCTAGATATCTCTGCCTCATTTCTTAATGTCCCTCTTTCTCCCTGTACCCTGAACTTGGTGACTATAACATGCTAGATGAGGTTGAGAATTCACATTCTTTTTTAACTACTATTTTAAATAAATTTATAGATAATTCCTGGGTCAAATCCTTATCTTTTCATGCCCTCTGCCTGCTAAAGATGAGAGTCTACTTACATACTGAAAGCTTAGCTTTCAAACTAAGACTTTAATTGACAAGTAATAACCTTCAACCTTTCATCTACTTTCTTCAATGAATTAGAAGCATCTGTAGAAAGCCCTTCAATTCCATAGGTACTATAATTTTTACTTACTCAAACTTCTTAAATGCCAGTGTATTGCCCCCACCATAAACAACACTCCTAGAAGAAAACATAGGCAGAACACTGTTTAACATGAATCATAACAATATATTTCTTTTTTTTTTTTGGATCTGTCTCTCAAGGCAAAGGAAACTAAAGCAAAAATAAACAAATAGGACCTAATTAAACTTAAAAGATTTTACACAATAAAGGAAACATTGACAAAATGAAAAGACAACCTACTGCATGGGAGAAAATATTTGCAAATGATATAACTCTTAAGGGGTTAATATCCAAAAATATACAAAAAAATTCATGCAACTCAATATCAAAAAAATAAATAACTCTATTAAAATATGGGCAGAAGATCTGAACATTTTTCCAAAGAAGATATACAGATGACCAACAAGTGCATGGAAAGATGTTCAACATAGCTTATCATCAGAAAAATACGTATCAAAACCACCATGAGCTATCACCTCACAACTGTTAGAATAGCTATTGTCAAAAAGACCACAAATAACAAATGTTGATGAGGATGTAGAGAAAGGGGAACCCTTGTACACTATTGGTGGAAATGTAAATTGGTGCAGCCACTACGGAAAACACTATGGAGGTTCCTCAAAAAACTAAAAATAGGACTACTGTATGACCCAGCAATTTCACTCCTGGGTATCTATCCAAAGAAAACAAAAACACTAATTCGAAGAGTTATGTTTACCCCAGTGTTCATTGCAGCATTATTTACAATAGTCAAGAATATGGAAGCAACCTAGGTGACCATCAATAGATGAATAGATAAAGAATATGTGAGATGTATATATACATATATGCAATGGAATATTACTCAGCCATAAAAAAATAAGAATGAAATTTTGTTGTTTGCAACAACATGGATGGACCTGGAGGGTATTATGCTTAGTGAAATGAGTCAGGCAGAGAAAGACAAATACTCTATGTTATCACTTATACGTGGATTGTAAAAAAATAAAACAAACAAATGAATATAACAACTCAGAAATAAACTCACAGATATAGAGACAAACTAGTGGTTATCAGTGGGGAGAGGGAAGTGGGATGGAGCAAGATAGGGGCAAAGGATTAAGAGGTAGAAACTACCATATATTAAATAAATAAGATACAAGGATATATTGTACAGGACAGGGAATATAGCCAATATTTTACAAGAACTTTAAATGGAGTATAATGTATAAAAATATTGAACGATATTATACACCTGAAACTAATATAATATTGTAAATCAACTAAACTTCAATTTTCAATTTTTAAATAAAATAAAGTTCTGGCCAAGAATGAGAGAAATAAGAATGAGGGAAACCAGAATTATGTAAGCACATTGTTTAGTTTCTGTCTCAGGGTTTCTCTGATGACATGGATATCCAAATATTCATGTGCATCTCACTTTGGAAAAATAAACAGTTCCAGGGGCAACCCTCAAAGAGATGCGGCCAATGGGTAAATACGTCTTACAACTGATCCTCAGGTGATTAATTTTGAGAGGGATTATATGTGCTCTTTTGGAAGGTTTCAGATAAAACTAAGTCACATAATGGCAACCTTGATAAAGCACTCTTACATTAGCTTTTTCTCCTTATCTCAGTCTGTCTATTCTTACTTCGGCTCCTTGGGATTGCCTCCTAAATAAACTACCTGTACAGAAGTAATTGTCTCAGGCTAGGATAACTACTTAAAGTAGCCTGGAGTGGTAAAAAGAAAGGGCTAAATATGTAGTGAGTTGTACTTCCACCAATGGAAAGAAAAGCATGTATGATTTTTTCTTTCACTCTTGCCTAAGTAAAATTATGGAAGTCATGATTTTGCTTGGGGTCATCTTGGAAGGGACTTCCCAAGAAGGACACGTTGGGCAAATGTTGTGTGAGATGGCAAGAATTGAGATAAAAGGTGTTATTATTGGTTATTACAGGTTACCATTACAAATAACTATCTAGCTTAAGATTCTTTTTCAATGAGAACAAAATATGTCCCTTCTCAGTGTAAAGGATCCAATGATTTCAGCATGCCATCAGGTGGCTGAAAGATTGCCTACTCTTGGTGCCATGTGGAGAGGTCAGCATTGATGTTTACTTAAAACAGAGTATAATGAAGAGAATTCTATGTTGAATTATGCAATGAAGGGAACTCTATTTTATTAAGCTTGTTCATAACCTTCAGTTTTGCCACCATGAAATTTATATTTGAGTCTATTAAGCAAGAAGCAGGATAAAAGAGATAGCCTGTCATGTATAGAGGAAAGCCTCCTCTGCAGTGGTGCCTTTTGGTGAATATTCTTATGGGAAACAAATATTTTCACAGAATGTGCCCATTTTGAGCAGTATACCATATGCTTCTGTTCTAGGCTTTCTGTTCTCAATGTTCCAAACATATTCTTTCCATTTTCCTGACTAATTTTTTTAACGTGTTAAACACTATCATAAATCAGTATTTCTATATTTTTATTTAACTATCCTGACACCAAAATTGAACAATCAGAAATATTACCTCATATTTGGCCAACTTGTAGGATCTCTCTTCACCACTGTCTTTCTTGGTCATGTAGAAGGTATATGGTGGCAACATATTACGTGTAATCATCTGTAAATCAGGCCTGATATTTTTCATGCCATAGGCTTGTCATTAGGAACTCTTCATGGAGCCATCAGTGTAAGATTAAGGCAAGGTGACAATACCATAGAGTCTAAGCCAAATGTAATTAGCTGTGTCTTTTGGAGCTACTCAAATTTAATCTCACTTTCACCATGTTCTCATAATAATGGATTATTTCTATACACACCCAGTTTTATATCCTGGTGGAATAGAAAGCTATCAGTTCATGATAGCTCATTTTTCAAATAAGAAACAAAAAAATCAATTTACAATAAAATAATGATATTTCAATATGTAAATATCAGGCACAAATGTACTGGAAGACATAACAAAAGTAGAAACACTGTGTGTCTGCTATAAATCTAAACTAACACAGTTGACTCGTGGTGATGATTCAAAAATTACGAGCAAAATTGCCATTGCTGAGGAAATTTTCTGAAATAGTAAACAACTCTTGGTACATTCAGAACAAAATAATGTATAGGCTTCTCATGATTTATTTCTGTGATTTAAAAAAATGTAATTAGGTTTTGTGTCTGGTTTTTAACCTACAGTTGAATCTTGAAGGCCAAAAAGGAGTTCAAATGATGGACAGTATTAGAATTGGGAGAAGTATAAGAAAGGAGGAAAACCAGGTATCAAGAAACAAGTTTGCCGGAGAAACTAATACTTTCAGGGCAATGTACTTTAGCCTGTTGTTTACCAACCTAATTCTTTTGATGAAAAAATCTCTGTTACTTGGCCATGTGTTAATAAAACATCATACTATCTGGTTTGTGATGATTAAATTTTTCTTGCCAGGAATTAGTTTAAGATAGGAAATGGGACGATTATTAGACAATGATAAAGTATTTGAAATTTTCTCAAGCTGGGAGTTTCCACTGGTGTAAAAAGTAGTCAAGAAGAAATATCCTTTTTTCATTTATTGGATGCTGTTGGCTCTATATAGAATTGCAGTATAGCCATCATGGGATCATGAAGAACATGTCAAAACAAAAATATGGAAGAAACATGGACCCTTGATCCTGACAGTGAGAATAAATTAACCAACCGTGTAATATTCCTGATGTCTGAACTTCTTGTTTCTTGAGATAATATATCCACTTATTGTTTAAGCCATTTTAATTAGAATTTCTGTATCTTGCAACTGATGCTATTCTAATTGATATAGCAAGTGTTGAACAGTTGTTTTAGCATTATACTTATCTTCAGTGTCTGAACCTAAAATGCCATTTTATTGATAGGTATATGAAAAAGGCATTTTTATTTCTTTTGTTACCAAAAGTACTCAATAACCCATAGGGAAAAGAAGAGGGTGCCCTATTCTATTTAATGTCTCTAAGATTAAACACTTTTCTGGCATAAAGGTGATTGAAAAAACATCTCTACATTATTTACAATGCATATGTAATGCTATTTTAAGAGTATTATTAACTACTTGACTACTTTTTGATCTAAGAGTATTATTAATGAAGATGACATTTGATCTAAGGATTTGCATAGCATTAGATTACATTCCTGGTGATAGTTAAGACTGATTTTCCAGCTTTTCAAGAGCTTTTCTTTAAAAAAATAAAAAAAAATAAAAGTCTACATTTCTAGCTGAATTTTATTTTGTGGTGAAAAACAAATCTTAGTGGGCTGCTTTGAAAATTATCTTGGGTGGAATTATATTAATTTTTTGGTTGGTGAGCTAATCTACAGAAACCTTGGAGAAAGCATGATTATAAAGAATAAAGGAGTGAGAGCTTTATAAGACTATACTTGGAACTGTCCTTGCTCTTGCTTTCTGGAGGATGATCAGTAAATGTTTTTATCAAAATAATTAGATGAATATTTACTCTAAATACTGAAAATTATCACTGGGTCTACTGTTTACATGAAATGATAAGCAAAGCAGGAAAAAACTCAAGAAAGAACTCAAGATTTCCCTCAAAGAAATTTTGAAGAGCAGAACTATTTTGAGTCTCATGACAGAGAATGCCCATGACATAAGGAAAAATTTTTCTGTATTGTATGATTCAGTTCTATGTTTATTCCGAAGCGTTAAAGCAATAAAGACAAAAACATGTTTTCATACTATAATTACTAATGACGTTTTAAGTGCCAACCCCCTGTCAAATTTGGCATTGTCCCTTATGCTGGATGAATGCAGCATATTTCTTGGATGCATTTCATGTACTTCGTATTGGATATAATATTAATATTCCCCAAAGCACTTGGAATGAGGTAATTTGTATGATGATTAGGAGGAAACATAAGTATCTATCAGACACAGACTTTTATTTTTGAAGTGTGAATCAGGCATAAAGTTTTAAATGTATGCTTCTTAAAAACTTAGAGAATCATCTATGAGAGAAACAATTTCAGTAACAACAAAATTGGCCATCTCTTCTAAGGAAATTGGGGTCTAAACCTGAAGATCTTAATGGACCTTCTAAAAAAATTATTTTTAAAGCTCACGGAGCCATCTTGTGTTGGAAATGAGGGAGACAGTGTCTTGCACATCTTTTAAACTTTTTTGTTTTTAAAAATACTTTTTTATTGTTTTATTGCATCCTGCTAAAATCTCCTGTATCTCTCTATTTCTCCAGTTAAGAAAGTAAACAGTAAACAAAAAGATTAACTGAGTTCTCATAAAACACATCAGAAAAATCCTATGTGAGGTTTTTAGTTGGATGTTTTGTTTTGTTTTGTTTAAGAGTTAAGAGTTTGTAACATTTGTATGACCTTGTGTGGTTGCTAAGTCAATATAAAATAAATAGAAGTTTACTCACCAAACTGGCATTGCCTATATATCTCTATATTATCATTACCAGTTATTAGTTCTAACAGGAAGTTTAGAAGTTCCATTTTTAAATGAAATTGTTATATTTAATATAATAATTAAAGAATATTTTATATATATCTAAACTCAGTAAACAAATACTACATAAAATATAAGTATATGGAAGTGTCATTCATACATATATATATAATCTCAACCACTCTTACCCATTTCTTCATTTTTCATTTTAATGAAAATGCTTAGAACTGAAAAAAATTGAATTAATCAAGTTCCTTCTCTCTTCATCTCATATAATGATCTGAAATTTTGTCTTAAAACTGCAAAGATATATCACTACATATCATATAGATATTAAATAATAAAGGAAGCCTTAATACCAGTAAATTTGACAAATAGATGAAATGTACATGTTTCTTAAAAATATAACATAAAAACTGACACAAGATGAAATAGAAAATCAGAAGAGTACAATATCATAATAAAAATTGAATTCAGTATCAAAAAGTTTTCGACAAAGAACTCCAGGCCTAGATGCTTCCACTAATGAACTGTGTCAGACATTTAAGAAATAAATAATATCAATTTTATACAATCTTTTTCAGAAAATAGCGAAGGGAACACTTTCCAACTTATTTTATGAGGCCAGTGGAACCCTAATATCAAAACATGACAAACGTTGCAAATTTAGGACTAAAAAAAGTAGAAGGTAGGAGTCAAGGACAGTCTTCTGTTAGTAAAGTACTAACTAAAATCAAGTTTACTAAAAATGTACTTCCATGACCTATGACATGATTAAAATTATTTTAAAAATCTCATGACATTTTGTTATTCAATATGTCAAATTTTGGTAAAGAAGAAAAAAGGGGGTTTTGATAACCTTGTATAAAAGTGAAAATCCTTTGTATTCTTAGTTCTTCTGCTGTTTTAAATGAACATTGTGCAGGACTTCTCTGGTAGCACAGTGGTTAAGAATCTGCCTGCCAATGCAGGGGACACGGGTTTGAGCCCTAGTCCGGGAAGATCCCACATGCCTAGGAGCAAATAACCCGTGTGCTACCACTACTGAGCCTGCGCTATAGAGCCCGCAAGCCACCACTACTGAGCCCACGTGCCACAACTACTGAAGCCTGTGTGCCTAGAGCCCGTGCTCTGCAACAAAAAGAAGCCACTGCAGTGAGAAACCCGTGCACCACAACGAACAGTAGCCCCTTCGCTGCAGCTAGAGAAAGCCCACGTGCAGCAACAAAGACCCAATGCAAGCAAACATAAGCGAATAAATAAATAAATAAATAAATTTACTTTAAAAAATGAACATTGTGCATTTGCAACTCTCTAATCTTAGGAAAAAAGGACGAGATATATAAACCAATCACCATACAATGCCATTATTTTTATATTTTAATGTGTATAATCAGGAGCTACTTATCTGGAGGTTATTATTAACCATCTTGACAATTCAGAGAATAATTTCCACCTTGAAATATATAAAATGCTTTACTAGCAGGACAGGACCATTTAGTGTAGTTAAGGAGAGCTAAGGAAAGATGTATATTCCCAGAAGTGGGATTGCTGAATCATACGGTAGTTCTGCTTTTAGTTTTTTAGGAACTTCCATACTGTTTTCATACTGGCTGTACCGCTTTACATTCCCACCAACAGTGCACAACATTGTTTTCTACAACCTCAACAACACTTGTTATCTCTTGTCTTTTCATGACAGCCATTCTAACAGGTGTGAAGTGACATCTTATACTGGTTTTCATTTGCATTTCCCTGATGACTAGTGATGTTGAACACCTTTTCATAACCTGTTGGAAATTTGTGTACCTTCTTTGGGAAAATATCTGTTGAATTCCTTTGTCCATTTTAAATCAGATTTTTTTTTTTTTTGCTATTAAGTTGTATGAACTCTTTATAAATTTTGGATATTATACCCGTATCCAAAACATGGTTTACAAATATTTTTTTCCTATTCTGTAGGTTACATTTTCATTGTGTTGATGGTTTCCTTTGCTGTCTAGAAGCTTTTTAGTTTGATGTAGTTCTATTTGTTTAGTTCTTTGGAGTATATTAAGAACAGAATGTTAACTAGGATATTCTTCTGGGATATTCTCTAGTCCTATATATTTGTGAGATGGTGATTGTTTTGATCATGATGAACTGAGTCAGCAATAAATGATGAAATTGCGTTAAAACATTTTATTTAAGGTAGAGGAACTACTTGATATATTAGAAAGATTTGCCTCCAATTAACCATTATTTTTACTCTTTTGGAACTTAGGCAGACATTAAAAATTTGACACATATACTTATGACAATTTTTGGCAATGACAAATAAATGAGGTATTTGGTTTTTAATTTGTCAGTGTGTGTGTGTGTCATGTGCTTCCATGTATATACTTATTTGTTTTGGCAATATTACCTATCTTTAATTATCCTAATGTTACTTGGGATAGTAATTTATTGAAAATCAACTCAAATATCCTATGTATTAATTTCTAGCTTAGAAGGGTAACTGAATAGCTTGTTGAATGTCAGACTGTATTTATACTGGTTTAAACTTCCAAGATTACAAATAACTTTACAAATAGATACATGTTAATTTTAACTTCACAAAGAGAATTCCATATTAATCTTACACTCTAATGGGTAGTAACTTAAAGCAAATAGTTTTAAAATTGTTTCCATATGCTTCTCCTCTGATCAAAATTCCCCAGTGTTTACAAAGAAAGTTTCAAATTCTCTACAAAATTTTTAAGCCTCTCCACCACATTCTAGCCCCACCCTTCCCAATTATTTTAATTTCCATGTCCTTAAAACATTTAGAACAAATTTTATATATGTATGGGTGTATGCATACCTATACATATATAAAAACATATATATATATAATTATAGTTGATGCTACTCCTATTGTGTCTGAATTACCGTCCAAAATTTCAAATTGTTCTTTTATGATTTCATAAGCAATTCCCTAACTACTACAACCCACATTGATCTAATATTACTCAAACCTCTACGATTATATCTTTTACTTAATTATATACTATTTTATTAGAATTAAGGTAAGTATGATCTATTTGCAGTTAAAATATACTTCAAATAAAACGTTTTATTGTAAGACAGCATATAGAAAAGAATGTGCAATCTATGTGTAACACATAAAGAATAATGATTCAAAAAGCACTCATAAAAAAAAAAAAAAAGCACTCATGAACCCACACATTTTTTTAAGGGAAAAGAATGTTACAATTATCTTTGAAATCCACTAGGTAACTTCTCCCAAGTGTACCAAGAGGTAATTGCGCTGAAATTTTGTATTTTTTCATTCCCTTTCTTTACTTTGTAGCCCCTCAGCTTTACTTTCTCCAGTCACCATTAAGAATGATTTTAGCTCTAGATTTTTTTGTAGATGTCCTTTATCAGGTTGAAGAAATTCACTTCTATCCTTATTTTACTGAGATGTTTCATCAGGAAACAATGTGTTGGATTTAGTTAAATGATTTTTCTTTCTCTCTTGAGATGATTATGTGGTTTTCCTTTATTATTTTGTTAATATAGTGAATTACATTGTTTTGCATGTGAAATCAAAGTTGCATTCTAATCAACTTTATTGAGATATAATTTATATACAATAATATGCACTCACCTTAAGTAAACAGTTCAATGCATTTTTTAAAATTAATTAATTTTTGTCTGTGCTGGGTCTTCGTTGCTGCATATGGGTTTCTCTAGTTGTGGCAAGCGGGGGTTACTCTTTGTCGCGGTGCGCAGGCTTCTCCTTGTGGTGGCTTCTTGTGGAGCACGGGCTCTAGGTGCGTGGGCTTCAGGAGTTGTGGCACACGGCCTCAGTAGTTGTAGCTCGTGGGATCTAGAGTGCAGGCTCAGTAGTTGTGGTGCACGGTCTTAGTTGCTCCGCAACATGTGATATCTTCCTGGACCAGGGCTCGAACCCGTGTTTCCTGCATTGGCAGGCGTATTTTTAACCACTGCGCCATCAGGGAAGTCCTCAATGCATTTTTCAGATGTATTCCTGCCTTGTAATTACAACTCCAATCAAGTTTTAGAATATTTCTATTACCCCCAAATTTCCTTCGTGACTCTTTGCAGTTATCCCCCGACAACCAACCCTTGCCCAATGCAATGCAAACTCTGGTCTGATTCTTATTACTATAGATTCATTTAACCTGTCCTAAATGCAAATGGAACCATACAATTTATACTCTTTTGTGTCTTGTTTCTTTCACTCCACATAACATTTTGGAGGTTGTTTTGGTTATTTGCAGTCCATTTCTTGTTGCTGAATATCATTTTATTATATGGTTACACCACAATTTATCATTTTACCTGCTGATGGACATTTGTGTTATTTCCATTTGGGGGTAATAATTGTTGAAATTTTTATGTACGTTGATGTACAAGTCTTTGCATGGCTATATATTTTCATTATTCTTGGGGAAGTAGGAGTGGAATTTCTAGGTTATATGTGATTTGTATGTTAAGTAGATGTTAAATTTTATAATAAACTAACACACTCCTTTTTAAAATGGTTACATTTAGTCTTTTCACCAGCAATGTATGAAAGTTTCAGTTGTTTCATATCTGTACTGGTTATTGTCAATCATTTAAATTCTAGATATTCTAGTGAGTATGTAGAGGAATTGTATCGTGATTTTAATTTGGATTTCTCTGATTTCTAGGAATGTTGAGGATTTTAATACCTACTTATTAGAGATATATATATATGTATATTATTTTTTGTGAATTACATGTTTAAATGTCACATTTGTCACATTGGGCAGTTTGTCTCATTATTTAGTTGAAATGTTCTTTATGTGTTCTGGTTACATAGCCTTTATCAGGCATTTGTATTTAAATATTTTCTCCAAGTCTGTGGATTGCATTTTGATTATTTCAGTGTGTTTTAAAGTACATTTTTAATCAATTCCAAAATATCATTTTCTCTTGTGATTTGTGTACTCCTAAAAATATTGTCCACGAGATCAAAAAGAATTTCTCCTGTTTCCTTCTATATATTTATTTTATTTGTCTCTCCTAGAATTCCATTTATTTCTTTTTTTAAATTTCTATTTCTTTGCTGAGATTTTCCATTTTTTAGATGAAATTTTTATTGACTGAATAAATGTTCTTTTATTTCATTAAGAATGTAGTAGTCACTTCTGTATTCTTTCTGTTAGTACTAATATCTGGCTTCTCTTGGATTTGGATTCAATTGATTTCCTTTTCTCTAATACTGTGTTCCAATTTCTTGATTCTTGGTATGTTATGACCTTTTGGATTGTGTCTTGAGCATTATGAATATTACATTGTGTGGATTCTTAATTCTGTTATTATCCTCCAATGACTATCATTTTTTTTTAGTAAGTGTTTTTCTTAGCTGTGCTTGACCTTTAAATTTTGTTTCTTGGGAAGCAAGTCTGGTCCTAGTTCAGATCTTTTTTTCTTAGTTACCTCTCCTTGAATCTGTTCCACACATGTGTAGTTGAGGGGTCAGTCAGAGACATGGGTAGAAAGTTTGAAGATTCCCCTCTCTGGCTCTTTCCCATGCATGATTCCCCTACAATCTTTGTACTTTCTGGCTTCTGGACTTCATTTTTCCCAGGCAGAAAAACTAAGGTCTTTTGCAGGTGTGCCCCCTGTTCCCAGTATGCATGTCTTGCAGACCATACTTAAGGCTGAAAGTTGTGGAAACTGTAACCTAACTGTATAGCTACACATATTCCATTCTCCAAGAAAGTATGCCCTCCTAACCAGTCTCTTTGCTTCTGTCCACACTGCAGGACAATTAAATAGTTGCTTTTTGCATTATGTCCATGTTTTTATATTGTTTTCTGCTTTGGGGGTCATCTGAGAGGGTCTTAGTGCATCAGATCCAGAAGCGATAATCTATTTTTGAATACTTATTTTTTTAACACCAGTAAACATTATGAACTGTTACTAATTCTTGTAATCTATCTGAAAAATTTTGAGGATCTTGCACAGAGAATTATATGATGTGGAGTAAGGTTGTACTTATTCCCATCAATATTTACACCTTTAAATTTTAAAAATCTTTCTTCAAAGAATACGTACTTCAATACAATTTTGAATAAGAGTGGAGATGGTGAACATTCTTGTTCTACATCCTACCATTGAATATAATGCTTACTGTATTTTTTAAAGGTATCTTTTATAAGATTAAGAAAGATTCTACAATTCTTAGTTTGCTATGTTTTTTAAAAATTGTGAGTACTGAATTTTATCAAATTTCTAGATTAATGATTGATATGATTTTATTTTCACATTGTAAAGTATACTGTTTAGATATCTAATTCTATTCTTGCATTTATCGTATAAAGTTTAGTATTCCTTTATATGTAACTAGCGTTAATTTGTTATAAGTTTATATACGGTTTTTGCATATAAATGTATAAGTGAGGTTTGCCTATAATTTTATTCCTTGTTAGGTTTTGGTAGCAAGGTTTTACTAGCCTCACAAAAATGAGTGGAGAAGTTTATGTCTTTTACATGTAATGGTGTTTGTGGAAGTGAAATAACTTATTCTTTTCCCCACCCCCTAACCCCTGATAATCACCATTCTACTTCTTGCTTCTATGAATTAGACTTTTTTTTTTCAGATTCCACAGATAAGTAAGATCATACAGTATTTGTTTTTCTCTGTCTGGCTTATTTCACTTAGCATAATGTCCTCTAGTTTCCTCGAGTTGATGAAATGATGATGTAATGAAAATGTCCTCTAGTTGTTGCAAATGGCAGGATTTTCTTCTTTCTCATGGCTGAATAATATTCATTGTGCATGTACACACCACATCTTCTTTACCCATTCACCTGTCAATGGACATATTTTGGCTATTATGAACAATGCTGCAGTGAACATGGGGGTGCAGATATCCCTTTGAAATAGTGATTTCATTTCCTTTGTTTGAATCCCAGTAATGGGATTGGTGGATCATATAGTAGTTTTATTTTTAATTTTTTGAGAAACCTCCATACTGTTTTCCATATTGGCTGTACCAATTTGCATTCCCATCAACAGTGTACCAGGATTCCTTTTTCTCTACATCCTCACCGACACTATCTCTTGTCTTTTGATAATAGACATTCTAACAGATGTGAAGTGATACCTCATTATGGTTTTGATTTGCATTTCCCTGATGGCCTCAATAAAGCTTGAAGAAAAGAAAAAGCTGTATATTATTGTGAGCTTTTTGCCAGGCCAACAGCTGTGGAAAATGTAAACAAAACAGACACTGACTCTGCTCTGAGGGGGTTACAATCTATATGTCTGTTGTCCTAGAATAACATTTAAGGTAGTTGATCATTAGAACATAAAAATTATTCATATATATTTTGAATGAAAGAATAAAACCTAAAAAATAAAGTGAATGAATTTTACCTGAAGATAAGTTGCACTTTTTTTGTCTGAATCACAAATGGATTCACCCAACTTTACAGGGTCAGACAGTCTAATGGATGTAGAACCAATTCATGATGAGGTACTTTCACCTATTGAGATAGGAGTGTAATCATTCTCTCTTCTCTTATGGAGTTATACTAGATAACTATAGATTGGGGTGAATAGAGTAGAAGATATTACTTGTACTGAAGCAGAAAACATGTGTGGATAATTTCTTTTTCTGGGGCTTTGTCAGATTTGTGATTACACTGATTATCTTGTCCTCAGCTGTAACCCTTTTCTTCTGCGGGTGTGAATCTTCATCATTTTATTATGGACCAATCATAATCTTATTTATAAAATGATAGAATATGCCTTTATTTTTCTAAAAGTTATCCTGAAGTCTGAACAGTTTTGTAATCCCAAAATTATCTGGTGTTATTTAAATCTTCATTGTTGTTGTTGATTTTAAGGTGGTTGTAATTCCACTTATTGATCCTTCTGAGTTGGTTTTCATGGTAAGAGGTAAGTACAGTTATATTTACATAAGCGATTTTCATAAAACATATTTCTAATGAGGATAGACATCTTTATTAACTCTCCCTTTTCATTCCTTTCATTTTCCAGCTGCCATTCTCTTTCATTTTCCATGTTAACTTGTATGAATAATTAAAGTTGGACTTTTAATTTTCTTTTCTGGGCATGATTCCGTTGTTTCATTTTATGAATATTCTTAGTGGTAAATATGGGGAAATATCCCTAGAGTCTAAAAATTAAAATCAGACAAATCCTATTCATTTTGTGCTCTAATCAAACATCGAACTCTAGCAATTTGCTTCCTCATAGCAGCAGCCTCCCATATATCAGGTGTGTTATATATTGCTCTCTGCCTTTTCAACTGATGACTTTGTGTTTTGACAGATAACCAAAGTGTGTATTTATATTTTCAGCAAATGATGTGCTCTCTGTAGGAGCCCCTCAAAAATTGACAGACGTTGGGTCACATGATTTCTACCTGAAGTATAAACACAATGCAACTGTTTATATAAAGTCAAACCCTTTGATTCCATATAAACCTCTTCAGAACACTACGAAGTATTCCAAGAGTAATATTATCCCATTTGAACTCACCAAAGTGCTTTAAATACTAAACCGTTTGAGTATTAAAATTAACATTCACTCTTTGTATTTACTAATCACAAATGAAGTACAATTAAATTTTGTTGAAATGTCATAAAATTATCTGTGTACTGTCTGTGCATGAAAATTAGTGCAGGTCTCCAGTGGGGCAGTGAAATATTGAAGACCACTGGATGCACAGGGGGGATTAATGATCTCATCTGAATTTGAAACAGTTGTAAAGATATGGAACATTTTCAGGAATAGAAGCAGATGATTTGAGTGACAAATCATATATAACATACAACATTTAAAAATATTTAGTAAAGATCATTTACAGCAGTCTCAGCAGCAAGCTTCTTCAGTTGTATCCAATGAACTGAAATATAATCATCAACCCCATTTTTATTTTCTAAAAGACCTTTTTTTCACTCCTGATGTTGCACATTCTATGAGTTTTGACAAATGCATGACAGGTATCCACCATTATAGTATCATACAGAAGAGTTTCTCTGCCTTAAAAATCCTATGTGCTCCGCCTGTTCATCCCTCCTTCCCTCCTAACCTCTGGCAACCACTGGTTTTTACTATCTACATAGTTTTGACCTTTACAAAATGTCATATACTTGGAAATCCTACAGAATGTAGCCTTTTAAGATTGACTTCTTTCACTCAGTAGTAAGCATTTAAGATTCTTCCGTGTCTTTTTATGGGTTGAAAACTCATTTTTTTAGTACTAAATATTTATTGCCTGAATATATCACAATTTATTTATGCATTCACCTACTGAAGGACATCTTGGTTTGTCCAAATTTGGGCAGTTATATATAAAACTAAGTTTATATATAAAACTAGTATAAACATCTTTGTGTAGGTTTCTGTGTGGCCATAAATTTTCAACTCCTTTGGGCAAGTAAACACCAAGGCGTTCAATTGCTGGATCGCATGAAAAGACTATGTTGAGCTTTGTAAGAAACAGCCAAACTGTCTTCCATAGTCTCTGTACCATTTTGCGTTCCCACCAGCAATGAATGAGAGTTTCCACTGCTTCACATCCTCACCAGCATTTGATGTTGTCAGTGTTCTGGATTTTGGCCGTTCTAATATGTGTAGTGCTTTGTCATTGTTGTTTTAATTTGCATTTTCCTGATGCCACATCATGTGGAACATCTTTTCATATGCTTATTTGCCATCTTTTTTTCATCTTCTTCGGTGAGGTGTCTGCTGAGGTCTTTGGCCATTTTTTAATCAGGTTGTTTGTAATTTCCACCATCCCCAAAGGCTTCAGATTGTCCCTTAACTGTCTCTCAGTTCTCCTTTCCCTGCTCCTTTCTGCCCTAGAAAATCATTCATCTGATTTCTAACATTATATATTAGTTTTACTAATACTAAACAGTTACGTAAATGAAATCTTAACATTGTGATTTGTGTCTGGCTATTTTTGCTTAACATGACATTTTGAAGATTCATCCATGTGTTTTGCATGCACTAAATGTTCCTTTTAATTGTTGAGTTGTATAAATATACCACACCTTGGTTTTCCATGCTTCTCTTTGGTTTCATAGGTTTTAAAAATCAATTTCCTCATTTCTGTTTCGTATTTTAGAGTGAACATGTGTTAAGCTTTATTTCTAATCTTTTGGCAATTTCAAAACTTTGTATCCAATTTCTTATGCCAAAATATTTGAATTTATTCTTGACTCTTCTTGTTCTTTTACTCTCCTGATAATTATTGTGTGTAGACTAAACCCTTTAATTCTGTCCTATCCAAGTGCTCTATTTCTCCAAAACCACTGATGCCATTTTAATTTTATCTACAACTTCTGCATAATCAACCTCCTCAGATATAGGCTAGGGGTTTCTAATCAATTTTTCCCCATCTACCAGTGTGTGTTTTTAAACAGAAAATCCTTCCCTGCTTACAACCGTTCAATTACTTTTTTCAGTTATAAGTAAAGTGACTACCATAAATAAAGTGTACACAACATTGATTATTACCTCAGTGACCTAATGGACTCTCATCCTTCTTCACTAAACTTTAGCTCCAATAACCTTCATTTAGTACCTTCCTTACTCAGGACCTTTGGACAAGTTTCTTATCACTTTTGTATGCATAAGTCCTATTCACGTTTCAAATTTCAGCCAAAACTTACTTTATCAGGGAGACTTTTCTTGAGTTTACTGGTTAGATGAACCCCTCTTATTAAAGGTCACATACCATCCTGCATCCTGATTTTTTTCCATCCTGCCTTTTGACCATTATTCAATTATTAATGCATTTGCTTAATGTCAACATCTTTATATAAATGACTTTATAAAGCGAGATGCCATGTTCATTTCATTCATTGCTATATTCATAGCACTTAATAAAGTAGTTGAGTATTTTAGGTTCTTAGCACTGTTTATTGACGGAACTGTGATGGAAATGAGTATTTGCAATTGAGTATATCAGTGATCTGCAATGAGAGAACAAGGGGTAAGAGAAAGAAGGCAAGACCTGGGGAAATATGGAGAGAAATACGGAGAGAACAGAACTTACTGAGGTGGAGAAGAAAATGTTCTGCCTTAAAAAAAAATTATACTCATTGTTTACTATAATCAGAGGAGAAGATACGCCAAAGCACCTACATTCAAGCACCCCCAAAATTCTTGTCTTAATAAAGTTAAACTAATATTTTATGATATTTAAAGAACAATGATGTAGGACTTTAATATTAGAAAATTATGAAGTAATAATTCATGTCCTAAACAGAACACAGACATTATCCTGTTTTGAACACTGAAACTAGAAGGGACCAGCACACTGGCTATTTTTTGTTTTGTTTTGTTTTTTTCCGTACGCGGGCCTCTCACTGCCGTGGCCTCTCCTGCCGCGGAGCACAGGCTCCGAACGCGCAGGCTCAGCGGCCATGGCTCACGGGCCCAGCCGCTCCGCGGCATGTGGTATCTTCCCGACCTGGGCACGAACCCGCGTCCCCTGCATCGGCAGGCGGACTCTCAACCACTGCGCCACCAGGGAAGCCCCACACTGGCTATTTTTGACCTTTGTCTCTAATAAGAAGTTTTACGTTGAGAAGCATCTAAGTTTTTACTCTGGTACTTTTTTACTATGTGATCTAGGATAGTTGTTTAAACCTCTCCCAGCCTCAGTTTCTTGCTTTGTATATTTATTTCATAGCATTGTTATAAGGATTAGGTGAAGTAATACATCATCATTAAGCCCACATCATAGGGATTTTCACATACGTGTTTGGAAACTCAAGGCTATTGTATTTTTTTAATGTTCTTATTTTGTCATCATCACTGCCATTACCACTAGAAGAACATTTGGCTAAGGGTAAGGAAATTATATTATTTTCCAATAATGGAAAGAAGAATCTTTGGGCAAATGCGTTAACAAATGGCATAGTGGTATTCACCTTGTCAACAGGAAAGGGTTCTTGTGAGTAAATGAATGTGGAAGTTATTGTTGTTAAGATTAGACCATAACTTGGAAGCACTGATGTGAAGCAAAGTTCTAATGAGGATAAGTTTATACTTTTAATTCCTTTATGCAAAATTTTGTTCAATGGCTTAGAAGGGTGTTACTTCCTGGGGACTAGCCAGTGTTCATCTGTTTTCTCTAGATTACAGAACAAATTAAAAACTGCATGGTATATGCATGTATATCAGCCAAATATACAACCATTTTGAGTGAAAACAGTATTCTAATTAGAGGTCTGAAAGTATTTAGTCTCCATGACTTTAATGTGCTAATTTGATCACCTATATTATTTTGTGTGAATTTTCTTGTGTTGTCTTGTCTTATCTCTATTCATTTCCAATGTTTGTCAGTCCACCTTTGGCCTGTAACCACTGCTTTGTCATCTTCCTGACTGATACCTTTGAAAATCTGTCAACAGTTGTGTTTTACATTTTAACATACTGCCCAACATAGCATAACATTTAGATTCCCTGGACATAGAGTCTTTCCTTGTGGGGGAAAAAAAAAAAAAAGTTAAGACTCTTACAGAATTTAGTCAGTTTCACACAGAACATCTTTCTTTATTCATTAGGGACAATGGAATGTGGTGGAAAAACACAGACCTTGAAGTCAATGAAACCTAGATTTGAGTACTAACTCTGTCATTTAATGGTTTTGTGACCTTGAGGAAATTATCTATGCTTTTCAAGCTTCTGATCCTTTTTCTGTAATATGGGGATGATAATAGTCACTTTACACATGGATACTGTAGAAATAAATGAGATAACATAAGACACAAACATTAGTGCCACACAAAAACCAAGACTACGCAGAGAACAACAGAAGTAGATTCTATCTTATCTTCACTCCAAGTTATATGCATACAGAAGGGAATGGGGCCTAATTTCACCCCCTCACCACGCTCATTTACTTATAGAGCAATTAAACGCAAGCACAGTGGGGATTGTTTAGTTCCGGGGATAAGGGAATGACATACTTTACAGACCACAGTGCAGGGAGAAAGGCGTTAACTGTTATGCATACAAGTTATCTGCATGTAAACCAGTCAGTTGGACTGCTTGATCTAGGGAAATTAATTTTCATATAGAGATTACTCGGGTATGTGAGGTCTTGGAGTTTGAATCTGCAATTTAAAAGATATTGGCAACTTACTCCCCCTGAATGGGAAGAGCCTATTCATTTTTAGAGCTGGATCCTGTTGTGACGAGACCCACGTGCTCATTGTAGTTATGCAGGTGTTAGGAAAATCCCTGCCTGTTGTGAGGGGAGCAGTGCAAAGAAACCCATTCTTTAGATTGGCACTGGTCAGGACCAGGGCTATAGATACTTTTGGAGAATACTATGTTTGAAACTTCTTACAGAGTGAGACTTTTTACCTCCTGTTCCAGTAGGCTTCTGGGAGTAAAAGTATCAATATCCACTCTATTTATAAAGCACTTAGGAATGTGCCAGGGGCTGTGCTAAATATGTTTAATGAATTTTATGATTTATAAAACTCATGAGTCATTATTATATCATTTTTACAGAAGTATCAACTGAGGCTCAGATAGCTCAATAATGTACCCGATATTCTCATGGTGAAAAACTGGTGGAGCCAAAATTGGAACTCAAGCAAGCTTATATGAGATTCCTTTCTCTTGTGCATGGCTGGCAGGGAAGGAATTAAAGGGCCATGAAAGGAAAGTCACCATAAGGAAGAACAATAGTAGAATGGCTATGGATAAAATAAATAAGTTACAAAGATATATTGTACAGCACAGGGAATATAGCCAATATTTTACAATAACTTTATTTTTTTTTACAATAACTTTAAATGAAGTATAATCTATAAAATAGTGAATCACCATGTTGTCCACCTGAAACTAATATAATATTATATATAAATCAACTATACTTCAGTTTAAAAAACGTGGACTGGGATCAACATCAGGACTTAGCTGTTTCTGGACACGTCTGAAGTGACAATTTAAATAAATGATGGAACATTTACATAACAGAATAACATACCAAATCTATATGTATTGATATGGATCAATATGTAACCTATGGTTTTCAAGAAAAAAAATTCAAGATGTTGTTTCATGTTGGAATTTCTATAAAGCAATATTTATGTAGCACAGAATATTTCTGGAAGTTCATGCATGAAACTGACACGGTTACCTGTGTGGAGCATACTGAGTAGACAATAGTGATGTGGTAGGAGGTACAGACTGTTCACAGAATTTTTTTTTTTTTTTGCGATACGCGGGTCTCTTACCGCTGCGGCCTCTCCGGCTGCGGAACACAGGCTCCGGACGCGCAGGCTCAGCGGCCATGGCTCACGGGCCCAGCCTCTCCGCGGCATGTGGGATCTTCCCGGACCGGGGCACGAACCCGTGTCCCCTGCATCAGCAGGCGGACTCTCAACCACTGCGCCACCAGGGAAGCTCTCAGATTATTTTTTATACTTAAAATAGTTCAGCTTAAAGTAGTTTAGCAAAGAAAACTATATTTTAAGATTGAGAGGGCACTTTAAACCTTATCTCAAAGTGGTCTACATTTTTTCAAAAAACTTGGGAAGATTAGTAATATAGGTAGAGGCAATATTGATTTATGCATAGTGCTCTCCCCTTAGTATTCTAGATAATCTCCGGCTTTATTCTGTCTTTGTCAGCGGAAAATATGATTAGCATTTAGTGAAGGTATTATTTTTCATCTAGAAATTGAAAATGTGAATTCTTTTAAAAAAAGAAAGGACAGAGCATTCACCTATTTTACTCAAGCAATTTACACTTTCAAAGTGGTGAGGAGGCCAGATTGATAACACTGAACTGGTACATCAAAATAATTAAGCTTTAATCTCTGATTCAAAGACTTCAGCTTAGGGGTCATGAGAAATCAAGAAGACTTTTTCTTTGTAATCAGTCTGAGATGATTAGTAACTTTGCTTGTAGAATGATCATTTTCCAAATACAGCAATGCAATGTTATAGTAAAATAGGGGGAAAAGATTAAGGAGTTTAATTTACTTGGCGTGTTATAACTATGTTTATTAAAACACTAAGAATTACAGCAAAACTTTATTATTTGTTAATATTACTTTTGCCTCAATGGGGGTTATATTGAGAAAGTAATATTCTAGACATAAAGGCCACTGCCAAGCTGTATTTTTTAAAAATATAGTTTTCTACTTTCTTGTACAATAACCCCCTGGGTACTTAAAATGAAATCTACTTCTTTGTTGGAATGTAATTCCTCCCCCTCCCTCAATAAGCTTTCCATCTCTGGTTTATTGTTGCAATGTTGTTCAAATAAAAAGACAGGTTTAGAATACTGATGATATATTAATCAGCATGCCTTATACCGTAAGAAATAGGATAAAGGGGACTGTGAATTATTTCTCAACAAATGTTTGGCTTGCATAATGCCACACTTGGGATCTTCCTTCTGGTTTTATCATGAAATTAATTGAATTCAGTAAATACATGCAAAAACCAAAATCTGTTTTAATGTAGAAAATCCATGTCAAATAAAAAAATACCTTCCCCAAAATAGGATTGAAGCTTTTATAAAGAGGTCAATGATTTTAACTTACCAGGTCTTATAACTTGTGCTTGTTTTAGTAGGCAGAGAGTCTTTTTCAGAATAAATAGGTAATCTTTGGTTTCCAAGAATGAAAGTTGACAGAAAGTTGGTTTTAATAGTGTTGAAATGTGCAAAACAAATACCAAGAAAATATGGGCAGTTTCCTAAGCATTTCTCATGACAGTAGTATGTTATTTAATAATACCTTATGATGGAAACCATCTTTACTATGAGAAAAATGGTATATTTAGAAATGAGAAGAATATATTTATCAGGCCCTGAGAGGCTGGTAGGGTTTCCTGAGAGTTTAAAGAAAAAAATGTACTTAAAAAGTTGGTAAAGATGTATGCTTTGCTTCCAAACAGCAGCTTGTCTTACCAGCCTGCTCTTGCGATCTGTGCCCTTCGTGGTAGGATCCATAATGTTTTTGTTGTATTGAGAATTTTATGTCATGTACAAAATCTATGAGACACTCATCTTTTAGAGGACTAATTACTGTTTGTTAGAGTTTTCAGAACTCCCCAGGTTCCCAAATGGACTACTTTACAGACTGCAAAGAAGCTTGCAGCACAAACTGACAAAAATAAGACTGAGATATGGTTGTATTTAGAATGTTGCTTAAATCTTATGTTTGCTTTACCTACAAGATTCATAAATAATTGTGATTTGGGGTCTAACAGATCCAGAAATAAACTTTAAACGAACAAACAAAATGGTTTCTTTATCTTCACATATTATGAAGATGCCAAAGGGATTGTATAAATATTACTAAACTCACATCATTAAATAAGATCAATTTACTATAAACCATCTATCATCTTAACTCAGTATAATTCTTAAGAATACATTTATAAAATGTAAACACTACATAGTGCATGTATATATATTTACATATGTAAAATTCTCTCCATAATGCATTCTCAGGGATAAACATTTTCCCTTTTTAATTTTATTGATTACTTCAATAACTCTAGTAATATGGTTATATTACTATTTCTCTTTATAAATCAAATATAAACATCGATTGACTCATTATTATGGTGTTTCCTCAGCAGTTTTCCTGCTCTCCAGTTTTATCATTGATAATGTTTAATAATTTAAGTAATATATTTTGAAATTTCCCTGTTAATTTTTGACACATTTTAAATTTACATACAGTGAAATTCACTCTTTTTTTTTTTTTTTTTTACCAAACTCAGGTCTGGCTATTCACTGTTCAAAAGCCAACACTTGAGAGACAGGTGCTGGTAGGAATGGAAAGATTGCTTTATTCAGGAGGCTGGCGACCTGGGGAGAAGGCAGATTTGTGTCCTGTTCCAGAACAGGAAGATTCTGCTCAGCCATGAAAGTTTTTAAAGGGAAAAGGGGGAAGTAATCTCAGTTAATCGTTGAGTTAGGGGACCAGATTATTTGCCATTGCCCACTGTGTACAGGCTTGTTGACTCCTTGTGATCTTTCTTTAGATGCTATATTGTTCATACCACCTGCTCGTGAGCTTACTGAAGGGGAAACTGGGGAAAAGATCTAGTCATCCGTTAATTATTTATTCTTAATTTCTACTTCTTTGATCTAAGAGAAGAATCAATGGTTTAGGCAAGGTATCGTGTAATCAAAAAAATTGAAAGTTGTGCTTGGGCTGGAGGTTAGTTAAGCATGGGGGCATCTGGTATAAAGGTTAGTTAAAAATATAGCTTTGCTAAAGTGACAAGACAAAAGGGGCCTCCTGCACAGAGCTGCTGCCTGCAAAGAGCTGTTTACAAATCCCCACTGTCAGACATTATTCCATTTCTGTGGGATTATGGGTGAAGGTCTCTCTTCTGTAACTTCTTCATGCTGACACAGGGCACCATATTCTTAGAGTGGAAGGTGTAGATGTGGGTCTGTAGCATCTCTTTGCTAACAATTTTAGTTACCCACTTATATATACTGGCAGAACAAGCTACAATTATTTTGATGCCCACAAAGATACAGATTATTATGAGCGATAGTGTTTATTAATGCTATTCTCTTGAGGCCAGTTCTTGGAACTGTGCTAGCCAAAGATTCAGTACTGCTCAAGATGGAGCAGCTTATGTCATGGCTATAGTCTGGTCATCACACAATTAGCTTTTTCCCTCTGGTGACAGTTATAGTATCTGTAAAACAACTCAGGAATGCGCATCAGACGCTGAAAGATTCTGTGACTCTGTTGTCCAAATCATTAACTGTTTTGAGCATACTCTTTTGTGACTCAGGAGGCTTGAGGGACTTCAGCTTTTCTATAAACTAGAGGCAGGGGACATGGAGGAGCCTTGGTACTTGGGAGGGCCCTGCAGTGTTCTACTTGGTTTCCGTTTTGGTATATAGTATTCCTTGAGTTTTGACAAATGCATAGAGTTGTGTAACTACCACAATGAGCAAGGTATGGGTCAATGCCCTTATCCAGAATATTTCTCAATGCTGCCCTAGTAATCAGCCCCTTTCCTTATCCCTAAAATCTGGCATCTACCATTTGATTTTGTTCTCTGTAGTTTTGTCTTTTCCAGTATGTCATACAAATGGAATCATGAAGCATGTAGCCTTTTGAGCCTGGCATCTTTCTCTTCTTATAATGCACTTGAAATATGTATGTATTGTTGCTTGTATCGATAATTTGTTCCTTCTTATTGCTGAGTAATATTGCATTGTGTGAATTTACCAAAGTTTGTTTATCCTTTCACCAGCCGAAGAGCGTTTAGGTTGTTCCCAGTTTGTAGATCACATGAATAAAACTACTGTGAACATTCATGTACAGGATTTTCTTGAACATAAGTTTTATTTCGCTTGGGTAACTACCTAGGAGGGAGATTGTTGGGTCATATGGTAAATATATGTTTAATTTTATAAGAAAATGCCAAACTCTTGGCTGTACCACTTTTACATTGCTACCAGAAATGTATGAACATAATGGTTGCTTTGCAAACTTACCAGCACATGTGGCTTTACCAGGTTGTTGTTGTTTGCTGATCTAATAGATGTGCAGTGGTATCTCTTTTGGTTTTAATTCACATTACCCCTAATGACTAATGATATTGAACATTTTTACATATACCTATTTGCCACTGGTATATCTTCTTTGGTGAAGTGGGGTTTTTTTCTAATATTTTTCTTATTTTTTTATTGGGTTGTTTTCTTATTTTTGAGTTTTGAAAGTTCTTTATGTTTTATGGATCCAAGTTCCTTGTGAGATATCACCTTTGCAAATATTTTTTTCCCAATCTGTAGTTTGTTTTTAAATTCTTTTAACAGTGTCATTCACAGAAAAAAATATGTTTTTAATTTTGATGAAGTCTAATCTATCAATATTTTCTTTGGGAATCACGCTCTTGATATATATATATATATATATATATGAACGCTTTGCCTGTTCCAAGGGTCACCAAAATGATTTCCTATGTTTTCCTTTACAAGTGTTAGAGTCTTACATTTTATAGGTTTATGATCTGTTTTGAATTAATTATTATATAAGATGAGAGGTCTGGTCAAAGCTTTTTTTTTTTTTCTTTTTTTGCATGTGGATATGCAAATATTCCAGCAACTTTTGTTAAAAAGCTTGTCTTAAACATTGGCTTGCGTTTGCATATTTGACAAAAATCAGTTGACCATAGTTGTGTTTCTCTGTTTCTGGATATTCTGTCCCATTGATCTAAATGTTCATCCTTTCACTGATACCACCTGTTGTGTTTATTGCAGCTTTATATCACATAGTGTGAGTCTTCCAACTTTGCTCTTTTTTGCAAACTATTTTTGTTATTCTAATTCCCTTCCCTTTCCATATGAAGTGTAGTCATCTTGTCAATATTTACAATAATCCTGTTGTGGTATTAGTTTGGATTGTATTAAATCTATAGGTCAGTTTGAAAAAAATAACTTTAAGAATATTGTCTTATGATCCATGAACATGGTATATCTCTTTTTATTTAGAGATGTTGCTTTCTTTATTGATGTTTTGTAGTTTTCATCATGCAGATCCTGTACATATTTTGTTAAATTTATATCTAACTATTTTATTATTTGGGGGAACTATTTTAAGTGGCACTTTAAAAATTTTGACTATTATTTGTTTATTACTGTCATGTAGAAATACAATTGATTTTTGTATATTGATTTTGTTTCTGGTGACATTGCTATACTCACTTATTAGTTCTAAGAACTTTTATGGTATAGTCTAAAGGATTTACAGCATAGAAAAATCACGTTATCTGAGAATAGAGACACTTGAAACAATTCCTGAAAAAAGTGTATGGCCAGTACAAGCCCACACTAAAAGCCAAGACTACAGCCAATGTCACTACAGTGCATTTATTGGAGAGCTACTGTAGCGTTAATTGGACATTGATACTGACCCAAACACCATCTGACAACATATGTCACTGATGACATTACTGCCACTGGATAATGGATACCATACCACCACCAGTGGAATGACCTGCAGAGTTGTTGATTTGTTACTATGTTCCCCCCAAGAGTAACATATTAACACATTTCCTAAATGAAATAGGAGGTTCATATGCTGGAAGAAGAAAAAGAAAAGCTGGACAAACGTACACTAAATTTTTCTAATTTCTTTGTAAGCTGCAGTATTGTTATCCTAGAATTCTTTTTATTACACTTGTAGATTATGCCTGCTCTTTCATTGATATTGCATCATGTACATTCTTTGGTACTTTTAATGTTGGGGTGAGGCACATCTTCAAATATTTCTCATATTACAAGTGACTGATACTGCTTTCCTCTACCTTTCTGTAAGTCAGATTCCCCAAATTGTTACTCTTTTGGATGGGAGGGCTGACTCTCACCATTTCCATTAATGACATGTGAGTAGGGAGCCAATAGAAGAGCTAGCTCTTGATCTAGTTTCCAAAAATAAATAAATAAAATTGGATTAAATAAAAAGTGGAAAATGTCTGGCATGCTAACACCAACACTAGAATCCTTAGTCCTCCCTGATACATTGTTCAGTTTCTTTTGAGAGTTCTTTAGTTGTGTCTGGGAGTAACCAGTGTCTCTGCCAATTCAGGGCTTGCATGTGGACAGCTTGCATGTGGCAGCCTAGTCTTGCAATCATATAGAAAGTCTTTAAATTGTTTTTGTCCCATTCAGACTTCTGCACAATGTAACCACTGTCACTAGGTTTGTACCCCTGAATCCTTTTCCCAATAAAGAGCATTGCCCCCATGTCTGCTGTTTCCACTTGCTCCTTTTTGTGGACTGTGGCTTTCTTTACTCTATTTCATCTGTTATTAAGATCATATCTACTGGTCTTCCTGTTCACAATGCTTGTGTTTTATTTTTTAAAAATGTATCTGCCATTTCAGTGGGCTTTTGGTAAGGAGGAGGAAAAGACATATGTGCTAACTTCACTGTCTGAACCAGAAACACCTAGAGGAGTTCTAATATGGACTTATAACCACTCATAATAAGGAATTAGTGAAACTCCTTTGCTGTGTTTGGCAAATGAATCATCTCTGGGGGGATGAACTTTCCTAAACTTTTCTGTTATATTATTTTTCTTTCTGTGTTTCTCATTTTTCAAGTTTCCCACGTCAGAACTAGTATGTTGATTGTGTTTATTCCTCCTATCAGGATTCCTATAACTAATTGCATAAATGTTTAATATTCTTTCTAGTTATCATTTTTAATGTTCTCATTTTAAATAACAAATTTGCTTGTTAATTATCTCAAAATATTTCCATTGATATGGAATGAACAGTGACATTAATCAAACTACTTAGGGCAGAAAGTTAACTTAGGGCAGAAAGATAAACTTGGAGCTTGCATTATTAACCATTATTGTGTATGGTTTTCTTTTAAATCATTTTAATGTTTTAAAAGAGTTAATTTTTCTGCCAAGTTACCTGTCTTACACTCATATAATAGTTTAAGGACAGGGAGAGCATACTTCAATCCACAGACTCCTATATTTTCAGAACTGGAAAGTACAGTGGTATCGCTCTAGCTCAGCCTCACTTTCTCACAAATGCTAAACAAATCCTAGAGCTTAAATGATATGTTGATAAGTTCAACTATTACGAGAACTATTACGAGGTTCTTCATTCTCGTAGCCATTGTTCTCCTAAAACTTCTATTTTCTTTACTTTTGTTAGAATACCACCACTACCAAAACAAACAGTCCATACTCTTTTAGCCTCATCAGTCCATTGCTGTATTCTGTGTTGATGTGCAAATGCCAGATCTATTAACCATCTGAGGTAAGGTGACTAAATTCAGGTGCATATCACATGCAGTTTGACCATTATTATGTAAAATGCTAATTTATATTTACATAAAATATTCATGATCCAGTGGTTTTCTGAGCAGCTTTAGAATCTGTGTCATGTTTACATGTTTCAGACTTTATGAATATATTATTTGCAAATGTTTGAGCAATAAGATGATGAAATTATAAAATACTTTCTGTCAGGATCCTCAAAGCACTATGTATACATAATAATTAAAACATTATAAAATTATAATAAGCAATCACCCACTAAGATAAATTTAGGGAGAAAAAGTTTAGAATAGTGTTACATAAATGTAAAGAGGATTAATTGTAAATTCAAAAAAGGACTGCAAACATGATTAAATGCAAAGACAAACACAAATCTTGCTGAACACATTTGTTTTTGGGAAAGAAATTATAAAAATGCTTGGCAGCAAAGTGAAGTTGCTTATAAATCATTTCAAAATAATAATACACCCTGGATGATTTTATTGTTTTTATAACTTTAAATCTGTGACCCAGTGCCTTGTATGTGCTTTCTTGTAAAGTTACAATCTAATTATGAAGTGACCAAATATTAAAGAGCTGCTGTGAATCTGCTGCTGCCTCCAGATGTTACTTTTGCTGTTTAAAAGTCTTCTAATGAAAATTGCATATGCACTATGAATAGAAAAAGATTAAATACTACAGTGCAGTGAAATGAAGCAGAGGGTGGTTTTTCTCCCTGTTAAGGTTATGATTGGATTATTGTGAACTTAATATTTGTTCCAAAGGAAAATCATTTCTTTCTTTAAATATACATTACAATGATTGAATAAACAAGGTTATTCCTGGAAGTTAAGGGGTATTTTAAAACCATTAGAAATAGTTGTGTATGGTATCTTCCCTCTACTCTAAATACCCCTTTCCCTCAACACCAACTCTGCTGTTATTTTATGAAAACACTATACAATGCTCCAGGGGAAAGAAATAGGTTTTTCAACTGCAGCAACTTATTGGAATATTTTCTTGTACCTCTATTTCTATTTAGGCGTGTGTGTGTGGTGTTTGAGTTATTGATAAAAGAGGAGGGACATCTAAGTTCTGCTTAACTTACGTAGCTCATTACTATCATTCACATCCCATAGGAAAACTGCTTTATGGTTCTTTATTGTCTCTGTCCCACTCATTCTTCTACTTTCTAGAATCCCTTTCAAGAATGCCACATTTCAGTATTCCACTCTTTAGCTTTCCTCTGGGAAATACCTCTCCATGCTATAAAATCACACTCTCATCCTATATTTTCCTTTTCATGTCTACAGTTCTTATTCCTTAGGGCAAATTTCAGTTTTTAAAAGTTAATATTCTTACTTAACTCACTCACACTAAAATGTGAATGTGAATAATGACTATACTGTCATGTTTAGGAATAATAATCTAATAAGAGTCTACTTATATATTCAAATAAATATATAACAGATGATGAAATTTCAGGCAAGATGCATATGGCAGGTGAGTTTGGCTCCCAATAAGATTCTACACCCCAATCGCCAGGTTGTGAATATGTTAACATGTCAAAAAGAACTTTGTAAATGTAGTTAAATTTCCTAATCAGGTGAATTTAAAACAGGAAGATTATCCAGGATTATCCAGCAGCAGGGGCCCAATATGATCACATGATCCCTTAAAAGCACAAGACAAGGCAGAAAGGGAATTTAGAGAAGTTCAAAACGCAAAAAGAATTCAATGCTCCTTTGCTTGAATTTGAAGAGAGTAATGTGTCAGGAAAACAGGGACTTCAGTTCTACAACCACAAGAAGCTGAATTCTGTCAACAACCTTGAAAGAAGCTAATGTGGTACTCCAGAAGAGAATCATAGCCCTGAGAGGTATCCTAATACCTTAAGACTACTGCACCATTCATCCGTTTAAAAATACAGCTTGTTAAAATATAAGCTATTTAAAAAATAAATCAGTTAAAGCTCCTGTCCTGAAAACTTTCTAGAGGAACAGAAGAGATAAAGTACATGTTAAATGTATGGAACCGCTGAAAGACAATTTTTTTTCATAAAACAGGTATGACTAAATTGCTCTGAGGCCCCAGAAAAGTGAATTATTACTTAACGTTGGAACATGTTGGAAGGCTTCTTGGAGTAATTGGAGTCTAGGCTGAGTTGATTCAAGTTTCACCATTTTATTTTATTAACGTGTACAGGTACATAACGTATATAACATATTATTAGCACTGAGTTGGTAAAACGACATTTCAGTATATTAACGTTCCATATTTTCCACTGAAGATATTACAATAAAACAGTACTTTTATTAACTAAATAATATTATTTAGAAAGGAAATCTGGTTCATGGTATCATCCTAAGACTTTTTTTATGGATTGATACTCTCTTCAAGGATATAGTACAATCAAATTATTATTCAGTAATTGGGATTTAACTGAGTACAATAGTGCTGATTTAAGCCATGCACAGAAGAAGGTACATTAACAAATTCATGATTGCTATCCCCCTTTTTTGAAAATAAATTTATTTATTTATTTTTGGCTGCGTTGGGTCTTCGTTGCTGTGCGCAGGCTTTCTCTAGTTGCGGCTAGCGGGGGCTACTCTTCATTGTGGTGTGCGGGCTTCTCATTGCAGTGGTTTCTCTTGTCGCAGAGCACAGGCTCTAGGCACGTGGGCTTCAGTAGTTGTGGCTCACAGGCTTAGTTTCTCCATGGCATGTGGGGTCTTCCTGGACCAGGGCTTGTACTTGTGTCCCCTGCATTGGCAGGCTGATTCTTAACCCCTGTGCCACCAGGGAAGTCCCCCCCCCCCGTTTTTTTTAATAGAGCAAATTTGCACAACACCTCAGGTTGAAAGACAAGCACAGCCAGGTTAATCTCTGCGTGGTCTCCCCTACATTTCTAACTCCCACTTTACCTGCCAACTAAGATAGGCATAGATACCTTTGTGTAATCTTTTCTAAATTTATCCCTAACAAGTTTTTATGTGCCAACATTCATATTCATGTCTTTTGTTTTCCAATATTATCCTGACCGATGTGTTTATTCAATTCTGTTACATATAATTAAACATCTAAATGCTGAGCATTTGTGCCAACTTGTGATAACTAATCTATATTTATTTTTCAGCATCCTCATATACTCTTTGAGAACTTTGTCACCTCTCTATTTACCTGGAAAGACTTATGAACAAAATCTGAAGACTAATGTTTGCAGAACAGAGGGTTTCATACTACCCATCTCCCTGGCTGCATATTTTCAAATTTTATGCCTCATCTGCTAAAATCTCTTTCAACACAAACTCCGACTGTGCAGCTGTGTAAATCATGCTTTCCTGTGACCAGGTGTGCCAAGGATGACTGTGGAGATACCCCTGTTAAAGTAATCCTCCCACTAGAAGAGATAATGATAACATTGATTTTCAGATGTTGATGGGCTGGATGGCTTAGAAGCCAGATAGTTTAAGATTGTTCCAGAATGTTTTCATTTGAAGCATGATGACTAACAGTGTGTTATAAAGTTTGGGAACAGTAGGAGCATCTTCTCTGTGCTAATAATTACTGGAAAGCATTGTCCTTTGCAGACTCAGGAATCCTTAACACATAGGCTGCTCTTACCCTGCTAAGATTTAAGATTTTCCTGTTTTCCTTCTGCTGATGCTGAAAAAGCAAATAATAAAAATCATAGGTTTTTGTCTAATGAGCATCAATTACTCAACATAATCAAAAGAAGACATTCATTTTTTTTTTGCGGTACGCGGGCCTCTCACTGTTGTGGCCTCTCCCGTTGCGGAGCACAGGCTCCGGATGCGCAGGCTCAGCGGCCATGGCTCACGGGCCCAGCCGCTCCGCGGCATGTGGGATCTTCCTGGACCGGGGCGGCAGGCAGATTCTCAACCACTGTGCCACCAGGGAAACCCAAGACATTCATTTTTAAAAATATATCTCTTATCATCTATATCTATCATCTATCATGGAGCTACCCTGAGGCCATCAGTAATTATGCAAGTTGTGTTATTTATTTATTTATTTTAGTTTTACAACATGACTCTGAGACATGGCTACCTTGGGTGTGCCTGTGATGGCCACAATGAAGTAAAGTGACACTGCCTTACTGTCTTGAGGTGAGAGGAAATCACTGACTTTTATTGTAATAGGGTGATTTATACTAGTGTTCTCTTTCAGTGAAGATCTAATATGAAAGGTGGTGTTGGGGGAATATTTTTATTTATTTATTTTTTTTGCGGTACACGGGCCTCTCACTGTTGTGGCCTCTCCTGTTGTGGAGCACAGGCTCCGGACACGCAGGCTCAGTGTCCATGGCTTACGGACCCAGCCGCTCCGCGGCATGTGGGATCCTCCCGGACCGGGGCACGAACCCGTGTCCCCTGCATCGGCAGGCGTACTCTCAACCACTGTGCCACCAGGGAAGCCCTGGGGGGAATATTTTAAATCGTTGTCACAGATCAGTATATATTATTCCATCAGCTTGATGTTTAGACATATATTACATATTTTCCTTTCAAAAGAGCTGACAGGTAATAATGCCTTTTGTTGTCTGGATGTTCCTAGCCTATGATAATAACATACTTGCTTATGTCTCTTCTGTAATGTTTACTCTGAAGTTCTCAGAAGTTAAAGAGAAGTAATGGTTTTCACTGAGAGTTTTTTTATTGTTGTTTTAAAAAAACCAACTGACACTAGCAAATAGTGAAATGTTAAATCAATTGAATAAGGAAAGACATTTAAAAACTTTCATATTGGTAATAAAAGCTAGGAAATTAAAGGAAATTAGGAAATTAAAATTTGTGGTTGGATTCTGATTTTACTCAGAAAGTCACTGAACTGCTTTTGAAATTGTAACTTTTAGCAACTATTAAGCAGGAATAATACCATCTGTTTCTAATCCATATCAGAGACCTATTGTTATGTGGATTAATGCAATAATTCCTACCAAGATATTTGGTATATATAAAATGGGCTGGGTGAACACAAAATAGTGCTATTATTTGTTATGAAATTGTGAGGTTTCTGTTTTTGTTTTTGTTTAATTGTATTCGGTTTCTTTTAAATCCCTCATTTTTCATTTTCCTTAAGTTAGCTGGTTGCTGTCTTCTTGATTCAATATTAGCCTAGATTCTTCTGCTGATGTCTATTTCTGTTCTTCGACCCACCATCTCTTGAAACAATCCTCACTCTAAGTCATCAAAGTGTCACATCTGGAGGCTTAGAAAAACTTTTGCCTGCAGTTTTAATACAATGAAGAGCACACGGAATTCCAATCAACATATTGTATAGAAACTTACAGCTAAACATGTATTAAAAGAAACCGTTGGTAATTTCTGAAGGTATAATCTCTCTTAAATTTTATTTTGAGAAATAATTCTGGTGTAATGGTCAAGGCCTGTACTTTCGGCTTCATATTTATCAACCTATGTCTTATTTTGCCTATTTATTCTCTTGATTATTGTTCACATTGACAAATAATAAATTTTCCCTTTTTAACGTTTTGTTCTTGTTCATATTTCTAAAACTGGAAATTACAGACCACTTCCACTGGAAAGTACAATCTACTTCCAGGATTCTGCACATTGCAATTGGTATAGGTATATTAAACAGTTTATTGTTTTCTATATCTGTGTATTTGTCCACTAACTTTGAGAGTTGGTTAGGAGAGTCTGCAACTTATTATGTATGCTCTTTTTTTTTTACTTCTTTATTGGAGTATAATTGCTTTATAATGGTGTGTTAGTTTCTGCTTTATAACAAAGTGAATCAGTTATACATATACATATGTTCCCATATCTCTTCCCTCTTGCGTCTCCCTCCCTCCCACCCTCCCTATCCCACCCCTCTAGGTGGTCACAAAGCACTGAGCTGATCTCCCTGTGCTATGCGGCTGCTTCCCACTAGCTATCTACCTTACGTTTGTTAGTGTATATATGTCCATGCATCTCTCTCGCTTTGTCACAGCTTACCCTTCCCCCTCCCCATATCCTCAAGTCCATTCTCTAGTAGGTCTGTGTCTTTATTCCTGTCTTACCCCTAGGTTCTTAATGACATTTTTTTTCTTAAATTCCATATATATGTGTTAGCATATGGTCTTTGTCTTTCTGTTTCTGACTTACTTCACTCTGTATGACAAACTCTAGGTCTATCCACCTCATTACAAATAGCTCACTTTCGTTTCTTTTTATGGCTGAGTAATATTCCATTTTATATATTGTGCCACATCTTCTTTATCCATTCATCCGATGATGGACACTTAGGTTGTTTCCATCTCTGGGCTATTGTAAATAGAGCTGCAATGAACATTTTGGTACATGACTCTTTTTGAATTATGGTTTTCTCAGGGTATATGCCCAGTAGTGGGATTGCTGGGTCATATGGTAGTTCTATTTGTAGTTTTTTAAGGAACATCCATACTGTTCTCCACAGTGGCTGTATCAATTTACATTCCCACCAACAGTGCAAGAGGGTTCCCTTTTCTCCACACCCTCTCCAGCATTTATTGTTTCTAGATTTTTTGATGATGGCCATTCTGACTGGTGTGAGATGATAGCTCACTGTAGTTTTGATTTGCATTTCTCTAATAATTAATGAAGTTGAGCATTCTTTCATGTGTTTGTTGGCAATCTGTATATCTTCTTTGGAGAAATGTGTATTTAGGTCTTCTGCCCATTTTTGGATGGGGTTGTTTGTTTTTTTGTTGTTGAGCTGCATGAGCTGCTTATAAATTTTGGAGATTAATCCTTTGTCAGTTGCATCGTTTGCAAATATTTTCTCCCATTCTGAGGGTTGTCTTTTGGTCTTGTTTATGGTTTCCTTTGCTGTGCAAAAACTTTGAAGTTTCATTAGGTCCCATTTGTTTATTTTTATTTCCATTTCTCTGGGAGGTGGATCAGAAAGGATCTTGCTGTGATTTATGTCATAGAGTGTTCTGCCTATGTTTTCCTCAAAGAGTTTGATAGTGTCTGGCCTTACATTTAGGTCTTTAATCCATTTTGAGCTTATTTTTGTGTATGGTGTTAGGGAGTGATGTAATCTCATACTTTTACATGTACCTGTCCAGTTTTCCCAGCACCACTTATTGAAGGGGCTGTCCTTTTTCCACTGTACATTCCTGCCTCCTTTATCAAAGATAAGGTGACCATATGTGCGTGGGTTTATCTCTGGGCTTTCTATCCTGTTCCATTGATCTATCTTTCTGTTTTTCTGCCAGTACCATACAGTCTTCATTACTGTAGCTTTGTAGTATAGTCTGAAGTCAGGGAGCCTGATTCCTCCAGCTTAGTTTTTCATTCTCAAGATTGCTTTGGCTATTCAGGGTCTTTTGTATTTCCATACAAATTGTGAAATTTTTTGTTCTAGTTCTGTGAAAAATGCCAGTGGTAGTTTGATAGGGATTGCATTGAATCTGTAGATTGCTTTGGGTAGAGTCATTTTCACAATGTTGATTTTTCCAATCCAAGAACGTGGTATATCTCTCCATCTATTTGTATCATCTTTAATTTCTTTCATCAGTGTCTTATAATTTTCTGCATACAGGTATTTTGTCTCCTTAGGTAGGTTTATTCCTAGATGTTGTTTTTTGATGGAATGTCCTATAAATATCAAATAAGTCCATCTTGTTTAATGTATCATTTAAAGCTTGTGTTTCCTTATTCATTTTCATTTTGGATGATCTGTCCATTGGTGAAAGTGGGGTGTTAAAGTCCCCTACTATGAACGTGTTACTATCGATTTCCCTTTTTATGGCTGTTAGTATTTGCCTTATGTATTGAGGTGCTCCTAGATTGGGTGCATAAATATTTACAATTGTTATATCTTCTTCCTGGATCGATCCCTTGATCATTATGTAGTGTCTTTCTTTGTCTCTTGTAATAGTCTTTATTTTAAAGTCTATTTTGTCTGATATGAGAATTGCTACTCCAGCTTTCTTTTGGTTTCCATTTGCATGAAATATCTTTGTCCATCCCCTTATTTTCAGTCTGTATGTGTCTGTAGTTCTGAAGTGGGTCTCTTGTAGACAGCAAATATATGGGTCTTGTTTTTGTATCCATTCAGCCAATCTGTGTCTTTTGGTGGGAGCATTTAGTCCATTTAAATTTAAGGTAATTATCGATATGTATGTTCCTATTCCCATTTTCTTAATTGTTTTGGGTTTGTTGTTCTAGGTCTTTTCCTTCTCTTGTGTTTCTTGCCTAGAGAAGTTCCTTTAGCAGTTGTTGTAAAGCTGGTTTGGTAATGCTGAACTGTCTGAGCTTTTGCTTGTCTGTAAAGGTTTTAATTTCTCCATCAAATCTGAATGAGATCCTTGCTGGGTAGAGTAATCTTGGTTGCAGGTTTTTCTCCTTCATCACTTTAAATACATCCTGCCAGTCCCTTCTGGCTTGCAGAGTTTCTGCTGAAAGATCAGCTGTTAACTTTATGGGGATTCCCTTGTGTGTTATTTGTTGTTTTTCCCATGCTGCTTTTAATATGTTTTCTTTGTATTTAATTTTTGACAGTTTGATTAATATGTGTCTTGGCGTATTTCTCCTTGGATTTATCCTGTATGGGACTCTCTGTGCTTCCTGGACTTGGTTAACTATTTCCTTTCCCATATTAGGGAAGTTTTCAACTATAATCTCTTCAAATATTTTCTCAGTCCCTTTCTTTTTCTCTTCTTCTTCTGGAACCCCTATAATTCGAATGTTGGTGCGTTTAATATTGTCCCAGAGGTCTCTGAGACTGTCTTCAGTTCTTTTCATTCTTTTTTCTTTATTTTGCTCTGCAGTAGTTATTTCCACTATTTTATCTTCCAGGTCACTTATCCATTCTTCTGCCTCAGTTATTTTGCTATTGATCCCGTCTAGAGTATTTTTAATTTCATTTATTGTGTTGTTCATTGTTGTTCCATCTGTAGTTCTTCTAGGTTCTTGTTAAATGTTTCTTGCATTTTGTCCATTCTATTTCCAAGGTTTTGGGTCATCTTTACTATCATTATTCTGAATTCTTTTTCAGGTAGACTGCCTATTTCCTCTTCATTTGTTAGGTCTGGTAGGTTTTTATCTTGCTCCTTCATCTGCTGTGTGTTTTTCTGTCCTCGCATTTTGCTTATCTTACTGTGTTTGGGGTCTCCTTTTTGCAGGCTGCAGGTTCGTAGTTCCCGTTGTGTTTGGTGTCTGTTCTCAGTGGCTAAGGTTGGTTCAGTGGGTTGTGTAGGCTTCCTGGTGGAGGGGACTAGTGCCTGTGTTCTGGTGGATGAAGCTGGATCTTGTCTTTCTGGTGGGCAGGTCCACGTCTGGTGGTGTGTTTTGGGGTGTCTGTGGACTTATTATGATTTTAGGCAGCCTCTCTGCTAATCGGTGGGGTTGGGTTCCTGTCTTGCTAGTTGTTTGGCATAGGATGTCCAGCACTGTAGCTTGCCGGTCATTGAGTGAAGCTGGGTGCTAGTGTTGAGATGGAGATCTCTGGGAGATTTTCGCCATTTGATATTATGTGGAGCTGGGAGGTCTCTTGTGGACCTGTGTCCTGAAGTTGGCTCTCCCACCTCAGAGGCACAGCACTGACTTCTGACTCCAGCACCAAGAGCCTTTCATCCACATGGCTGAGAATAAAAGGCAGAAAAAGTAGAAAGAAAGAAAGAATTAATAGAAGTAGAAAGAAAGAAAGGAGGGAGGGAGGAAGGAAGGAAGGAGGAAAGGAAGGAAAAAAGAAAGAAGATAAAGTAAAATAAAATAAAGCAAGATAAAATATAATAAAGTTATTAAAATAAAAAAATTATTAAGAAAACAAAACAAAACAAACAAACAAAAAAAACGGATGGATAGAACCCTAGGACAAATGGTGGAAGCAAAGCTATACAGAGAAAATCTCACACAGAAGCATACACATACTCACAAAAAGAGGAAAAGGGGAAAAAATCATAAATCTTGCTCTCAAAGTCCACCTCCTCAATTTGGGATGATTCGTTGTCTAAAGGAGGGAAGGAAGGAAGGAAGGAAGGAAGGAGAGAAAGAAAGAAGGAAAGAAAGAAAGAAGATAAAGTAAAATAAAGTTATTAAAATAAAAAATAATTATTAAGAAAAAACCATTTTTTTTAAAAAAAAAGGAAGGATAGAACCCTAGGACAAATGGTGGAAGCAAAGCTATACAGACAAAATCTCACACAGAGGCATACACATACACACAAAAAGAGGAAAAGGGGAAAAAATCATAAATCAAGTCCACCTCCTCAATTTGAGATGATTCGTTGTCTATTCATGTATTCCACAGATGCAGGGTACATCAAGTTGATTGTGGAGCTTTAATCCGCTGCTTCGGGGGCTGCTGGGAGAGATTTCCCTTTCTCTTCTTTGTTCTCACAGCTCCCAGGGGCTCAGCTTTGGATTTGGCCCCGCCTCTGCGTGTAGGTCGCCTGAGGGCATCTGTTCTTTGCTCAGACAGGACAGGGTTAAATTTGCCGCTGATTCGGGGGCTCTGGCTCACTCAGGCCTCCCGGGGGGAGGGGCACGCAGTGCGGGGCGGGCCTGCGGCGGCAGAGGCCGGCGTGACGTTGCACCAGCCTGAGGCGCGCCGTGCGTTCTCCCGGGGGAGTTCACCCTGGATCCCGGGACCCTGGCAGTGGCGGGCTGCACAGGCTCCCCGGAAGTGGGGTGTGGCTAGTGACTTGTGCTCGCACACAGGCTTCTTGGTGGCGGCAGCAAGAGCCTTAGCGTCTTATGACAGTCTCTGGGGTCCGCGCTTTTAGCCGCGGCTCGCGCCCGTCTCTGGAATTCCTTCAAGCAGCGCTCTTAATCCCCTCCTCGCGCACCAGGAAATAAAGAGGGAAGAAAAAGTCTCTCGCCTCTTCGGCAGGTCCAGACTTTCCCCCGGACTCCCTCCCGGCTAGCCGTGGTGCACCAACCTCCTGCAGGCTGTGTTCACGCCGCCAACCCCAGTCGTCTCCCTGCGCTCCAGCCGAAGCCCAAGCCTCAGCTCCCAGCCCCGCTGGCCCCGGCGGGTGAGCAGACGAGCCTCTTGAGCTGGTGAGTGCTGGTCGGCCCTGATACTCTGTGCGGGAATCTCCCCACTTTGCCCTCCGCATCCCTGTTGCTGCGCTCTCCTCCGCGGCACCGTAGCTTCCCCTCTCCGCCACCCGCAGTCTCCGCCCGCGAAGGGGCTTCCTAGTGTATGGAAACATTTCCTCCTTCACAGCTCCCTCCCACTGGTGCAGGTCCCGTCCCTATTGTTTTGTCAATGTTTATTCTTTTTTCTTTTGCCCTACTCATGTACGTGGGGGGTTTCTTGCCTTTTGGAAGTCTGAGGTCTTCTGCCATCGTTCAGTAGGTGTTCTGTAGGAGTTGTTCCACGTGTAGATGTATTTCTGGTGTATCTGTGGGGAGGAAGGTGACCTCCGCGTCTTACTCTTCCGCCATCTTCCCAGAAGCTCCTAACAGAACTCTATATATGCTCTTTTAGTGAACAACTAAGAAGTAATCTCATCTGTTCTTTCAAAAATATTTATTAAGTGCCTTTTGCGTACCTTTTACATTTAAGAAAATAACTTTATAACACACTAATATTTGTACTTTATAAAAGGATTTATGTAATAGTAACCAAATGTCTTGACTGTGGTTTTTTTATTCAAAAATAAGGAGATTGCTGTCAGGCAGAATATTAAAAAAATCTGTTGGTCATGTGGGTTCCCATTTAAACCTATCTCAGAAAGAAATTATTTGCAGTTTTTATAAGCCAAATTTCTCCAATCTTCTCCTAATTCAGTCTCCTCCTAACATAATACTATAACCCTTCATTTGCAAGGGATGCAATTATTGTGGAGGTGCTGATGTTAGTGGTGTTTCTTTGGGTAGCTGGAGAGAGATTAAAAGGAGATACTCTTTTAGAACATTTGCTGTTTCTTATAAAAAAATTCCTATGTATTACTTTATTAATTAAAATAGATGACAAACATATGGCTTGCTAAACCATGTGATACCCTAAAAATCCCAAGTTATCAAGGATAAACATTAAGGGTGATATGATTGCATCATCGTTGTGCCATCATTTATATTCACTTTAAACCTAGATTTATCTGCTTAACAGATATGTAATTAGACAAGAATAAAAGAAGCAGAGAATTGAGGCATTCAAAATTACCTTATGCTAGAGAGCCTATTCTGAGACTGGAACAAAGCATCCCATTTGAGTTTTCTGCCTAAATTTATAAAAATTAATATTTAACATGGACATGGCATATAAGTATCGTGCTTCCTTATGATACTAAGGATGACAATGACAATGATGTTTCTTAGCAGTGGTGGTAGTAAAATTTGGAAAGTACCTTAGAGTTCATTTACTCCAACCTCTCAGATACTGCAAACTGTCTCTGAAATCTCAGATATTTTTTTTCTTGGCCATTTCTGTAAATAGGAACTCACTATCTGCAGAGAAAGAAAAAGATATTTTTTTAAATATATATTGTGACAAAAGGCATGCCCTTGAATCTTTCCATCACTTTAAAAAAAATTATTTCCATTGGGAGAAATTTACATGTATTATATATACATAAAAGTGATTAAACTAAAAAGAACTTAAACTGCTAGGGTAGTATTTGTCTGTTTTGTACATTTTCTATTTTTCATTACACCCAAAATACAGTGAAGAATGATTCTCGATGATTCTGCAATGATACCTTTTTTTCTTTTTCAGTTAGTTATGTAACTAACCGTGGCATAAATCTATAAACTAAGCACCAAGGTGATCTTTTACTGTGTTATTCTTTATCTTGGAATTGTCTATTTTTCATTTTGTTTTGCTCTTTTGAGTGTAATGTTCATTTGGAGAAGATTCAGTAACTTGATCCTTTCTTTTTCTTGTACTGAAAAAAAGCTAAGATATGCTTTTTTGTCTTCCTGACGTTTTAAATACTTGTTGACTTATTCTGTAACATAAAAACTCATTCCAGCTTCTGATTTTGTGCCTTCGATGACAAGATGTAACTTCAGAAGTTTTAGATTCTCCCTAAGATGGGCCTGAACCTGGTACTGGTTGTGTAGAGCTACTTTTATTTCTTTTTTCTATGACTTGTGTTTCTGTTTGTCAATAACTTAACAGATTTTTATTGTAAACTCCAGTTTGAAATGGCTAGCTACAGCCCGGCAAGATTGGTGCCCTGATTTTATGCACATATCTTAGTTGCCAAAGCAGAAATTACATGAGAAGAGAGCAAAATATAGAGACCCCATTTGGGGGCACTGTTCTAGATGTACCCAGCCATCATGCTGTCTTTCATTTATGACAAATTCTTGGTCTCCATTGATATCCACACCTAAACATGCTTCAATTTTCTCTTCCTGCACAGATACAGGAATCACATTAGGTACCAGATGGTTGAGCTTCAGCCCCATTTCTTCCTTTTTATGGTGGCAATATTTCCCTGTCTGTATCTTAATCTGCAAGTAATTTCAAGTCTGGCTATTATTGGTTAGTTTCACTTGTTAAAATAACCGTGGTTAGGCATTGGTTTGAAACTCTTTAATGTTTATTTTATGCATATAAAAATTTCTCTATCATGTCTGCTAAAGGAGCAAATAAGGCCCAAGATTATGTAAAATCTGTAACTTTCTTTTTCTTTTTTTTTTTAATAAGAATATTCTTTTTAGCCTTTCATGTATAATCTGGTCTGTTGTATCAGGATATCTTCATTCTCTGTAATAAACCAACAAACAGAACATTGTCCCTTAAACTTGTTCACTTCCCATGTAAGTGACCAGTTTGTGTTTATAGCACACATCATCAGTACCTACCTCAGACAGGGATGACCTATGCAGTAAATACCTTGAAGGACAATGGAATAATAATCTCACTGTTTCCCTATGAGTAACATCAAGGCTACAGTCTTTTTTGGCTTCTAGAATTTCCAAAGAACATTTTTTCCTAAATCTTGTCATGGCAACTTATTTATTTCAGTTGTTTACTGGAGGCTCTTTGGCACACTGGTCATTTTCTTCCCTTTCCTACTGACTGTTAACCTCAGATGTCTTAGAGGTTTGCAGCCATTTGCTTAGTCAGATATTATTAGTTAGGATTCTTTAATATATACAGAACACAAAAAGAATAAAGACTGAACTATAATCCTTTCTTTCTTTGTACCAAATGAACACTAAATTAAGGTCTGCCTTTTACCCAGGTCATGCCACTTACTATTTCTTATTCTCAAGTTCCATACAGGTAAGAAGAGGTAGTGAAACTATATAATTCCCAGGTATGTGGTATAATGAAAGTTCAAATGCTTTGGAGATATATATATATATATATATATATATATATATATATATATATATATACCTGAATTTAACTTGTTGGTGCCATTTATGAATTGTGTGGTCAAAGGAAACGATTGATAGTAAGACTTATGTCATAAATAATGGAATTAAGTAGAATAATATTTTCAAAGTATGAAGTGATTGGCTCAGGGAATACATGTAGAAAAGAGTATACTTATCCTTACTCTCTCCTATAGCTCAATATATTCATGTATTTGAGAGTTGACTATATGACAGCCACTGTGCCATATTCTTCCACAGGAGGATATGTGTATATTTAAATAAAGTGTTTGACTGTATGGTGATAAATCCTATTATAGAGGCATATACTGATATGCATGGAAGTACTGTTGACCCTTGAACAATGCAGCGGTTAGAGACACTGACTTGTGCATTGAAAGTCCAAGTATAACGTAATTAGTCCTCCATATCCATGGTCACTCCTTATGTACAGTTTCACATCTAAGGATTCAACCAACTGCTGATTGTGATCTAGTATTTACTGTTGGAAAAAATCCACATACAAGTGGATTGATGCCATTCAAACCCATGTTGTTAAAGTTTCAATGGTATATACATATTCTACTTTGCAGTACTTTACTAATTGACCATTACATTGGCTTCTAAAGGATAAATATGGTTTATTAAATCTAGTCTGAGAGTTGACATCCTAAGGTTGAATCTTCCCAGCTTTAATAACACATTTTGCATCTAACCATTTATGGTACTTTCACACTCTTTTTTTCTATACATTTTGCTTAGTAATTATGATATAGTCATATCTAATTTAGCTGATGAATGTGAAGTAGATATATTTTGGTTCATATTCTGTAAAAAAACACATTTGTTTGAGTGATCTTGATGTAATTGTGTATATTTTGGTTAGTGATCATTTATCTTTAGAGGTTGTTTAAAACAGACCTGAGATTGATAGCCTTACATGAATTACAGTCAGTGCCTTATCTTTGTTTTTGTTCTCCCTCCCTTTTGTAGTGTAATTCACTTTGCAAGAGGATATGCATCTATTTTAAAAATTAATCAAAAACTTACTCTCACCTCCAACTGAATATGCCCAAAGTTAACTGTTTATGTGATTACCTTACAGAAATTTCAATTTCTCTGTGAAATCACTTTTTTTAAATGTATCAAGTTAGATTCTTCTGCTTCATCTTTTAAAAATAGACTTTAATTTTTAGAGCAGTTTTCTATTTACATCAAAATTGAGTGGAAAGTACAGAGAGTCCCCATACACTTTCTGCCCCCTCCAACCCTCCTTCCCCACTATGGCTATTCTCCACCAAAGTGGTACATTTGTTACAACTGATGAACTACATTGACAAATCATTGTTATCCAAAGTCCGTAGTTTATATTAGAGTCCACTCTTGGGGTTGTACATTCTAAGAGTATTAACAAATGTATAATTACATGTATCTGCTGTTATAGTATCATACAAAACAGTTTCTCTTTCTAAAAATTCTATGTGTTCTGCCTATTTATCCCTCCCTCTCCCCTAATTCCTGGAAACCACTGATCCTTTTACTGTCTCCATAGTTTTGCCTTTTCAAGATGTCATATTTTTGGAATCATACAGTATGTAACATTTTTAGATTGGCGTCTTTCATGGAGTAATATGCATTTAAGATTTCTCCATGTATTTTTACGGCTTGATAGCTCATTTATTTTTAGCACTGAATATTATTCCATTGTCTAGATATACCATAGTTTATTTATCCGTTCACCTACTGAAGGACATTTTGGTTGCTTCCAGTTTTTGGCAATGATGAATAAAGCTAACATAAACATCTATGTGCAGATTATTGTGTGGATGTAACTTTTCAACTCATTTGCATAAATACCAAGGGGTGTGATTGCTGGATCATATAGTAAGTGTATGTCTAGTTGTGCAAGAAACTGCCAAACTGTCTTCCAAAATGACTCCACAATATGCATTCTCACCATCAGTGAATGAGACTTCCTGTTGCACTATATCCTCTCCTGCAATTGGTGTTGTTAGTGTTTTGGATTTTTGTCATCCTAAAAGGTGTGTGGTGGTATCTCACCGTTGTTTTAACTTGCATTTCTCTGATGACATATGATGTTGAACATATTTTGATATACTCCTCATTTGTGTGTCTTCTTCGGTAAGATGTCTGTTAAGGTCTTTGACCCATTTTTTAATCAGATTGTTTTCTAAAGGTTGAGTTTTAAGAGTGCTTTGTATGTTCAGAATAATAGTCCTTTATCAAATTTATATTTTCTCCCAGTCTGTGGCTTATCTTCTCATTTACTTCATAGTGTCTCTCACAGAAGATTTTTTATTTTAATTAAGTCCAACTTATCAATTATTTATTTTACTGATCATGCTTTAGATGTTGTATCTGAAATGTCATCAGTAAACCCATTTTCTCCTACCTTATCTTCTAGGAGATTTATAGTTTTGTGTTTTACATTTAGATCTGTGTTGTGAAAGGTGTAAAGTCTGTGTCTGGATTCATCTTTAGTCATGTGAATATCTACTTGTTCTAGCACCATTAGTTAAAAAGATGGTATTTTCTCTGTTGTACTGTGTTTCCTCCTTTGTCAAAGATCAGTGTTTTACTTGAAACCTTGCATAATAATTAGTCGAATCCATTTCATCTGCTTTTCACTAATCAAGGTCATTTTAAGACTTGCCTGTACTCCAAGAGGCAAGTAGCCTAAACAATAAGACGTTTGCCCGAGTTGTTTTCCAGAAACTTGGAGTCAGCTGTGTCTAGTTGAAGCTGAGTTGGTTAAGACGGGACAGAACCACTGACCCTACAACTGGGCATGCTCAGTGACCTTTTGAATGTGCAGAGGCCTGTAGCTTGGTTATGTCTGTGTGCAAAACGATTACTGCACCTTTCCCCACGCCTCAGGCCACCCTGCTTCTTTATTTGTTATCCATAAATACCCTGAGCTCCTTACCTTTAGGCAGGCAAATTCGACAGTAGTTCTCCTGTCTCCTTGGCCTTGAGGAGAAACTCTCTCTTTGCTGCAAACCTCGGTGTCTCACTGTTTTGGCTTGCTGTGCACGGGGCGAAACCAACCTGGTTTGGTAACATACTTTTAATTGTTTCTCTTTATTTGTTTTCTATATGCAAAATACTACTGTGTTTTCATGTTTTTTCTGTAATTTAAACTTCGTTTAAACTTGCTACTGCATTAGCAGTAACTAATGCCAAATAGAAATAATTCTGCTCTTTAGCTTTTTAGAAGTTTCTTCTAAATTCACTGATCTTTTAAGTTCAGTACAGCAGCTAATTAATGGAAGCAGAAGCTAACCATACCTAAAAGGAGAAGAGTCTTATATTTCAATGAAGATGCAAATATTGATTACAATTTTGAAGTGACACTTAATATTTCTGAGTTGAAACTGTACTATAACCTGAAATGTTGAATGTCTGAGACTGAGGAATGAACTAAAAAATGATGAGGGTTACCGAATTTTAATACAATGGTAGGAGGGAAGCCTCTCTCTCTACATGCATTTTAAACTGGTAGTGGGAGACCAAACATATTTGTATTTTGATATTATCCAATGTGAGATGCTTGTTCAACACTGCGCTAGTAAACTAAATGTGGTAATTTCGGTCAAAGTTAACAATGTCAGATATGATATTGGGAACAGAGAAAATGGCTGAGAGAGAATGCATTTTCAAGACTGTTAAAAATAAAAGTAAAAATAGTGAAATACGTGAAAAAAAGATTGTCTAGGAGTCAATAGACTTAGGTTCTAGAACCACGTTGCTCTCACTTAATGTCTCTTTGTTTTATTTCTTCAACCATAAAATAGAGAATGAATAAGTAGTTATTTTTTCTCTTCTTCAACTTGAAAATTCCAAGCTTCTAGTACAAGAAAAGTCAAATACAATTCTGGGTTAATCTGGTTCAATTAGCCAGCTTTAGTGACTCATTTAAACACATGTTTACTTGAAATTAAATGCATTTTAATAAAAGCATATGTAAGAAATTTAAATCTTAAGTGGACTATAAAAGCTGACTTTTCCCACTATTTTTCTTTTAAAAGAAAATCAGTAATAAACACACGTGCAAATGATTGTAATGATTTGAATGCTCTACAAATTTGTGATTTTATATTCTGCATTTATTTTTGAAATCCAACTCAAGTACTTGGAATTATAGGATTTTAGAATTAATAGGGGCATTTTAATTCCATGCCTATCCCAGCCTCAATTAGGAAAGTGTAAACTGTGGTCCAGAGAACTTAAATGATTTGTACAGGGTCACACAGCTAATTTATGGCACAGCTGGAAGAATTAGCTAGATTTCCTGATCTTCAGCCCAGTGACCTTTCCACAATAAGCTTAAAGTCCTTAGCAATTAGTATTGCTTCAGTAATCCATTGATAAGACATATAATGCTTATTTGACAGAAATAAGTTTTGACACACATTAATTCATTTTATCCTTTCAACATCCCTGCAAGGTTATTATCATTCTCATTTTTATACACACACTAGAACAGATTAAATAATATGCCCAAGGTCATATAACCAATAAGGGGTGAAGTGTGAATTTGAAGAATCACTTTTGCCTGACTCCAAATCCCAACCTCTTTCAAGGCATTATGTTAACTTCTTCAAGTTTCCATTGAGCATCAGTATTATAATTATTCTGAGGGCACCTTATTTATGTCTTTCACATTAGTCTTTATCAGGGCCGAGTAATAATCCAAATTTATCATGATTATTTTCTAGTACTGCTCTATCATGAGGCTTTCCTTAAAGTGAAGTTCACATTAGGATATGTGCAATAATGAATGGGGTGCATATATAAATTATCAAGTAACCTTTACGGTTGATTACTCTAGAAGTGATTCACTCATTTCATGCTTTAAACATATTTTTATTGTATTTGTGTGTTTGCATACACATATGAGAATTGTGCTGATTATCTTCTTTTCACCATATCAAGATGGTCTTAAATGCTGATGGAAGGTCCAATGTATAACTTTTCCGAGAATCCTAGCATCAACTTTCAGAATAAAAAGTTGTCACTAGAGGCATTTCTCAATGCCTTTCTACTGCATTTCTGAATTAACAACAAATGCAGATTTTTCTTTGATGGCTCTTTTATAGCTGCATGCAGCTGGAGAAAAACTAACTGCCAAGGGAACTCAATTTTCTTTATCATCAATTTGACATTGGTTAACAGATGGCTTCTGGATACCATGGTAGTCTTCTTAATTTGTCTTTTTATGTAGTGCTGCAAATACTCTTGGTTAATTGCTTGATTATTACATTTAATTCTTTGTCAACAATATACCTCATTGTTTTGGAACATATCCTAGGATATAGGTTATAAAAAGCAGATATTTGAGTGTTGAACTTCTACCATGCCTTTAAAACATAAAGCAGAATACTAAAGGTAGGCAAATATTTTCAAATATCCCCGTCTTAAAATACAGGATGCTTTCTCTGAAATATGCCGCTTCTCCAGAATACAGTGGATTCTCAAGAGCTAATGTAATACAAAAGGTAGAAGAAAGGAGATCTACAAAAAAAAAAAAGTTGGAAACAAATTTAGAGACATTTTAAGGTAAAACATCTTTGCAATTGAATATTAAACTAAGGTTAACTGCAACTGAAGTCTTTTTTTAGAATTTAAGTTGCATTTAAATGTTATACTTGGGATAGTGAAAATTTTTCCACTATTTCAAAGGGTATGTAAAAATCAGCTTACAGTTGATTGAATCTTTGGCATTCCTTAAAGTGCAAATGTGAACCCTTTCTCTGACTACTTTGATAATTCAAAGAAATGAACAAACTTTTAAAATATATAGGGTTTGAGGAGGCTAATTCAATCAGAAAATATTGCATACAGTATTACACATACATGCATTCTTATACATATACAAAGAGGAGAGTTCCATATATGATCAGAGAATTCATTTATCATTATAGTATCACCTTATGTTATCAATTCTGACAGTAGTATATTGACCAACCAAACATACCAATTAAAACAATTATTTTTTATTTTAATCCTAGTTTTTTATTTTCATTTATTGATTGTTAAATGGTAAGGCTAAAGCTTTCTCAAAAAATGACACAGAATTAAAATTTTACTTACTATTGTACTTTAACAAAATAAATTACTCATTTCCTTCTTTAAGCATTTAAATAGATTAAAAAAATGGACTCAATGGAATCAGGAAACCCTCAAAATAGTACTTGGCTGCCATTATGATAGAAGATCTGAACTGTTGCTAATAGTGAATATTCTATTGAAGTTTGTGCTGCCACCTATGGGAAATGAAAATTCTTCGCAATTAATCTAAAATGTAGAAATTTCTGTTGCCAATTATGAAAGAAAATTGAAACTTCTAAGTTGATTTTATTACTGTTTAACTGTCAAAGAAAGGTCCATTTGGAGAAAGCTGTAAATTCTTAGCTGTTCCTTAGAAAATCCAGATTTAGAAATTGAGCTACATAATCCACAAGGCTCATTTCTAAGGAATGTCTTCAGTATCAAAGCAGTATATTTGCAATTAAGTAATTAAAAATAGTACAAAGAGAGTTAACTGTTCATTGTGAAATCTTAGGTAAGATTTTAATTACATAAGATTTTGATTTGTATCTTGATTTAATAATGCTTCTGTTGTCTTCACATCCCTTTCTTTTCACTTGTGCCCTTTTAACATATAGCATCTTATTCAAAGTGATGAGCAAATGAAACTATTTTATAGCCTCTAGCCTGCCGATATAATAATGTAGTAGAATGGAAAGAGAACAGCTTTGATTCAGAGGAAGTCTTTGGTTAAAATTCATGCTCTAACACTTGCTACTTGTGTCACACAAGGAAAATAACTGAGTCGTTATCAGAAAGTAGCACTGGTAGTACCTATTTTATAGGAATGCCATAAGAAGTACTATATGCAAATATAGTGTTTAGCAGAGTACAAAATTGTCTCAATAAATATTTTCTTTCATTCCAAAATATAATCTCTGTTATGTCAACTAGATCCAGAAAAACTGAGTCATAACTCATCCTGTGGCTTTCTTTTAATCAATAGAATATGGGAAAGGTAATGAGATGTCACTCCCATGATTATGTTATGTAAGACTCCCTTGCTGCTTTTGAAGAATAACCATTTTGGGAGGCCCAGTTCACCAGGAACTGAGGGAGGCCTCTAGGAGCTGAAGGCACCTTCCAGCCAACAGGGAGCAAGAAGTCAGTTCCCTTAGTCTATAATCACAAAAAAATGAAGTCCTCTATCAATTCAAGTGACTCTGGAAGCAGAATTTTCCCTAGTCTGTTCTCCACATGAGAACACAGCCTTGCTCATTACATTAACAGCATTCTTCCAGAGGACCCAGTTAAGATATGCCTAGATTCCTGATTCACAGACACTGTGGGATAATAAATTTATGTCTTTTAAGCTGCTAAATTTATGCTAATTTATTATGCAGCAATAGGAAAACTAATCTAGTGAAATAGAGATTTAAAAATTATTTATTTTAAGCTTTTTCTAATATTTGTCATGTACAAAGGTGAAATTTTTTATTGGTCCTTGGCTTTAAAGAAATTTGAAAGCTAATGCAAGAAACTACCATACTGTGTACATTGTCTTAAATTTCATGGACTATCTGTGTGAACTGAATAAAAAGGGAAGCAATGAACCCAACCAGTGGAAGACTATTTTAATAAGCTTAGGTTCTTATGCAGTATTGCTGCCAACTGGCCATATATTACAGAAACTACTTCTCTCTATACCCTTAATTTACACATTTCAGATTTCAAGTTACATTTTTTAGATACATGCACTTTATGATTTGTGTGTGTTTTATCTTTCATAATGGTGCCTGGTGATTTTCAAACCTGGCTGATCACAGAAATCATACTCAAAGTTTATTATTCTTCTTCTCATTATTGTTGATGTTATTATTTTCATCATTATCAACTAGTTGTCATCTCTGGATATTCTGATTTAGTAAATTTTGGATGTGGTTATGGAATCTGTGTTACAATAACTTCACAGGTTATTCAGATCAACTTGATTGGGAAACAACTTACATATTTTATTTATACATATATAACACTGTAAGATAATGGTCTTCAATTCACTGTAAGCTACATGATAGAGAAAGCAATCACCCTGGTTGTAGACTATCCGAAAAGGCAATTGCAAATGAAAACAGTTAAGAAATCTTCATTTAACCTTTGATTCTCCTGTCTCATTTGTTCTGTTTTTATTGATTCTTGCTCTGGAGGTTACTTTTGTGTCCTTAACAAAGCACGTATTCTCCTTGTCCCCTATCCAGAAATCCTCCTCCTTCCTTTAGAAGCTCTGATGCTGGGAAGACATGAGAGTTCTTCTTTGGAAATGTTTAAAGTCATCAGCCAAGGTTGGAGCATGCAGGTAAGTGTTTCCAGTTTTCCTTTCTTGTTTTTGGCTTCCTATTCTCCTGGGTGGATCAAACCAGGGAGTTGACAGCATCGTCTGGTATCCTGATGTAATTAAGTTCTTTAGCTATACTTCTTATTCAAAAGTTGCTTTTGACTTATACATTGTTAACTTATGTTAATTTTTTTGACATCACATTCTTCAGACATAGCAAATAGTATCTGTACTTTGTTATAAATATGCAATGTGTTGGCTATACATGACCAGGAAATGAAGATGGTAGTGGTTGTTTTGTAGTTTTTGAGACTGAAGCAATTATAACAGGATCTAACCTCAAATATAAGAGGACTGTAGCTGCCTTCCTCTCATCTTCCCTAATTCTTTTAAATAGGTAGGTAGGTAGGTAGCTAGCTAGCTAGAATTCACATACCATAAAATTTACCCTTTCAAAGTATATAACTCATTGGCTTTTAGTATATTTAGAGTTCTGCAATTATCACTGCTATCGAATTTTAGAACATTTTTTTACCACCCCCAAAAGAAACCCCATATCCATTACTCACTTTCTGTCTCCCAAGTCTCTGACCACAAATCTACTTACTGTCTCTATGGATTTTACTATTCTGGAAATTTCATATAAAGTGAATCATACAATATGTGTTCTGTTGTGACTGGCTTATTTTACTTAGGATGTTTTCAAGGTTCACCTATATAGTAGCATGTATCAGTACTTCATTCCATTTTGTGGCAGAATAATATATGAGGACACCACATTTGGTTTACCCATTCATTAGTTGATGGACTTTAGGTTGTTTCCACTTTTGGATCATTGTAAACAATGCCTCTATGAACAGTCATGCACATGGTTTTTAATGTACATATTTTTTTCATTTATCTTGGATATATACCTGGGAGTGAAATTGCTGGTTTATATGGTAACTTTATGTCTAAAATTTTGAGGAAATACCAAAATGTTTTCCAAAGTGGCTGCACCATTTTACATTCCCATTGTCGATGTATGAAGTTTGTAATTTCTCCACATTCTTGTTTACACTTGTTATTGCCTATCTTTTTTAACCATCTTAGTGGGTATCTCAGTGTGGATTTCATTTGCAATCCCCTAATGACTAGTGACATTAGCACCTCTTACGCAGTTATTGACCATTTGTCTATCTTTTTTGAGAGAACATCTGTTCAAAACCTTTGCCTGTTTTTTAATTGGGTTGTCTTTGTATTATTGAGTTCTAAGAGTTCTTTTTCTATGTGTTTTTTTTTTTTTTTTTTTTTTTTTTTTTTTGCGTACGCGGGCCTCTCACTGCTGTGGCCTCTCCCGTTGTGGAGCACAGGCTCCGGACGCGCAGCCTCAGCGGCCATGGCTCACAGGCCCAGCCGCTCCACGGCATGTGGGATCTTCCCGGACCGGGGCACGAACCCGTGTCCCCTGCATCGGCAGGCGGACTCTCAACCACTGCTAAGAGTTATTTTTATATTCTGGATATAAATTTCTTATCACATTCTTGATGGTGTCCTTTGAATCAGGAAAGAAATTTCATTTTGATTAAATCCAATTTACTTACCTTTTCTTTTGTTACTTGTGCTCTTGGTATCATCTGTAAGAAACCATTGTCTAATCCAACATCACAAAGATGTCTGTGGTTTCTTCTAAGAGTTTTATAGTTTTAGCTCTTTTCATTTAGGCCTGTGATCCATTTGTAGTTAATACTTTATATGGTGTGAGGTAGGTGGTCCAGATTCATTCTTTTGCATGTTGGTATGCAGTTGTCCTTGTACAATTCATTAGTTCAAAACACTATTCTTTCCCCTATTGGATTGTCTCAGCACCTATGTCAAAAATCAATTAACCATAAATTAATCTATATGTTACTCTTCCTGTATTTACCACTTATATGTTCCTTTATATATGTACCATACTCTCTTGATCACTCTACCTTTGTAGTAAGTTTTAAAATCAGATAGAGTGAGTCCTCCAATTTTGTTCTTCAAGATGATTTTCGCTATTCTGGGTCCCTTGAATTTCCATATAAACATTAGGATCAATTTGCCATTTCTTAGAAAAATGCAACTGAGATTTTGATAAGGATAGCTTTGAATGTATAGATGAAGTTTGGTAGAATTGACTTATCAATATTGGGTTATTTAATCCATGAACATGGATTATCTCATTTATTTAGATCATCTTTATTTCTTTCCTCAATGTGCTATGTATACTTTTCTGCATACAGATACCATGCATACTTTTTAGGTTTACACTTAAGTATTTCATTTCTTTGGATGAAATTGTGGTTGATTTTTTTTTTTAATTTCAAATTCCAATTACTCATTGCTGGCATATATAAAAGCAATAGAGCTTTGTATATGGACAGTGTATCCTGGGACCTTGATATAATTACTTAGTTCCAAGAGTTGTTTGAAGATTCTTTGGAATCTTCTACATAGACAGTCATGTTGTTTGCAAATAAAGACTGTTTTATTTCTTTTCAAACTGCATATTTTAAAGTTATTTTTATAGTCTTTGTGCCATAGCTAGAACTTCTCATACAATACTGATTAGGAATGGAGAGAGAGGTGATTATTGAATTGCTCTCTAGAAGGGAAAGCCTCTTAGCATTAAGTAAGATGTTAGCTGTGTTGTTTGCTATCAGTGTTATAATTAGTTTAATATGCTACTTAATTTTGTTTGCTAGTATTTTATTGAGAATTTCTGCATGTATGTTCACAGGAGTATTGGTGTTTAGCTTTCTTTTCTTGTGATGTTTTTTGTCTGGTTTTAGTATGGTCATATTGACCTAGTAGAGTGAGTTGGGAAGTATTTCTTCCTATTCTTTTATTTGGAAGATTATGTGAAGAATTGATGTTGATTTTTCTTTAGATGTTTAAGATTCACCAGTTAACCATCTTGACATAGGCTTTTCTCTGTGGAAAGGTTTTAAATTACAAATTTAATATCTTTACTTGTTACAGTTTCTTTCAGGTTTTATATTTTATATTGAGTCAGTTTTAGTAGTCTGTTTCTAGGAGAATTTCCTTTCTACTTTGTTGGCATATAGTTGGTCACAGTATTCTTTTAATTCTTTTTACCTCTATAAAGTGAGCAGTGACAACTCTTTTCTAATTACTTATTTTAGTGATTTGATTTCTCCCTCCTGTTCATTCTCTCTCTCTTTGGTTCAGTCTAATGAAAGATTAGTGACCCAACTTTTGATTCCATTGATTTTTCTCTATTTTTTTTCTATTCTCTATTTATTTCCACTATAATTTCTATTATTACCTTCCTTGTACTTGCTTTGGGATTAATTTGCTTTTTTACTAGTTTATTAATGTGGATGGTTAAGTTGATTAGATATCTTTCTTTTTTTATTAATAAGTATTCATAAATATAAATTCTCTCCATGCACAGTTTTAACTGAATTCCTTAATTTTTGGCATGTTGTATATTCACCTTCATACATCTCAAAGTATTTTCTAATTTTTCTTTTTCTTCTTGAACCCACTGGAAATTTAATAGAGCGTTGTTTAATTTCCACATATTTGTGAAGTTCTCTAGTTTGCATCTGTTATTTCTAATGTTATTACATTGTGGTAAGAAAACACACTTTTCATGATTTCTGCCATTTTAATTTTGTATAATTAATATGACTTTACATTTGTTAAGGCTTGCTTTATGGCCTAACATATGGTCTATACTGGAGAATGTTCTATGTGCACTTAAGAACACGTTTACCTCTGTCATTGGGTGGAGTGTTTTTTAGATGTCTATTAGGTGTACTTGGTTTATAGTGTTCAAGTCTTCTATTTCCTTGTTAATCTTATGCCTAGTCTTGCTATCCATTATTCAAAGTGGGGTGTTGAAGTTTCCAACTATTATTGTTGAATTATCTATCTGTCCCTTCACTTATGTCAGTTTTTGCTTTGTGCATTTTGGGGTCTCTCTTACTAAGTACATATGTGCTTATAATTGTTATGTCTTCCTAATGATTGGCTCCCTTTTTCATTATAAAGGGTTTTTTCTTTTTTTCTAGTAACAATTTTTATCTTAAAGTTTATTGGATCTGATATTAATATAGCCACTTCAGCTCTCTTTTGGTTATTGTTTGCATGGTATAAATTTTTCCATTCTTTTATTTTCAGTCTGTGTCTTTGTATACAAAGTGTATCTCTTATAGGCAGGACAGATTTGGATCATTTAAAAAAAAAATTCAGCCAATTCCTGCCTTTGGATTGGAGTGCTTAACCCACTTAAATTTAATGCAATTACTGGTGAGGTAAAGTTTAGATCTCCTGTTTTGCAATTTGTTTTCTACATGCCTTATGTCTTCTTTGGTTCTCTATTCCATCATTACTGCCTTCTTTTATGCAAAATAGGTATTTTTCTTGGGTACTATATTCATTTCTTGGTTGTTTATTTTACTGTGTTAGAGATATCTTTTAAAATTTTTGCCCTGGGGATTACAGGTAACATCTTAATTTAAAACCATCTAGTTTAGTTTAATGTCATCTTAATTCCAATGGTATACAAAAATTTTGTGTCCAGAATCTGGATGTAGAATTCTTGGTTGACAGCCTCTTTCAGCACTTTGAATATATAACCCCACTGCCTTCTGGCCTCCATTATTTCTTATGCAAAGTCAACTCTTAATCTTCTTGAAGATACCTTGTATATGATTCCCCCCCCTCTTGCTGACAACTCCACAGATTAAAGAGTACAGTTTAAGAACTGCATTGAAGGCATTGAATACTCAAAGTTCATAAACAATAGCTCTGACCTTTCAGTAGGACTTTCTAGGCCCATCGTTTTAGTGCTTTAAAATATAGATTGTGTTTATCTAAATTGCATAGATTTCTGTTTTATTCCTATTATTAAATAGTGTGATTGGTACTATGTGTACTAATCACAGTATCCATGAGATCTTTTCTTAGACTATAATTTCTTTGAGGACTGAGTCTTCAGTGTATTCAGTTATTAATACCTCATGTCTTGTAAAGTGTCTGGTACTTTTGTTACTTACTCAATTTAGAAAATATATTAAGAACCTAGTATATACCAATCACTGTGAATTATACCAGAGATATAAGATGGAAAAATGTCTAGTCTTGAAGCCCTCATTTCTCTTAGAAATTTAATGAATAATCTTCATTTGTATCATCAACACATTATACTCCTGTAAGTGTTTAAATGTTCCTGCATCTTACTGAGTACTATGAGTAACCAGAGAGACTGAATGAGACCATCATAGAACATTGAATGTAAAGTATCACAGTGTGCATAATTTGTACATTTATGAAAATTGCATAGAGATCCATAGAGAGACTGGTTCCAGGTATCAGAATTATTACTACATTTAGCTGAAATGATCCAGCTAATTTGCAAGTTCATCAGTAATAATTGCTGAGTCCTTTTAATACTGAAATATTATAAAAATTTAAATATAAATAAAGAATATAACATGCTAAGTAAATTAAATACAAATTAAGTTATTAAATATAAATTAGGAAAAATATTTTGCTGTCTTCCAGAAAGTTCGGTTATTAAAAATATCCTAACTTGCATGTAGATTATTATGTTCTTAAATTGAAAGAAACAGAAAACTTTATGGAATTTTTAATTGACATATTAAAATTGTGTCTTTAATTGACACTTTAATTGTGTCTTTTCTGTAAGAGTAGGGTATAGAATATAGTTTCAGAATTAGCATTTCATGATAACAGGAATATTCCATTCCCATGGGTAGAAGAAGGAGGCGTAGGTGAATACATGAAATGGATGTCATTTGAAGGAATACACAATGACTAAAAAAATGATTTTTATGTTTAAGGATCAAAAATGTCTTAGCTCAGGCTGCTGTAAAAAAAATACCATAGATAGACTGAGAGGCTAAAGCAATAGACATTTATTTCACACAGTTCTGGAGGCTGGGAAGTCCAACCAAGATCAGGCTGCTGACATATTCAATTCCTGGTGGGAGGCTTCTTCCTTGTTTACAGATGACCACATTCTAGCTGTATGCTCACATGGCAGAAAAAAATATTTTCTTAATTTATATTTAATAACTTAATTATATTTAATTTTCTTCTTATAAGGACACTAATCCCACAATGGGTCCCTACCTTCATGACCTCATCTAAACCTAATTACCTCCCAAGGGATCCATCCCCAAATACCATCACAACAGGAAATTAGGGCTGCAACATATGAATTTGGGAGGACAAAAACATTTGGTCCATAACAAAGCATAATGTAAATGAACATATAGTTTTATAACTGAATGCAGAGGATAATTCTTGAGATTTTACAAGCATTGAGGGGAAAAAGATAATCAGACAAGGAAATGAAAGACATTGGTTTGGTCCTCGAGTTTAGTTTCCAGTTTAGTGTCCAGGTGGAAAGACAGAACAATCACAGAACACAGTGTCATATGCATCCCACAATATCAATAATGTGATGCTTATGATGTGGATATACTGGAGACCACTTTTGGAGTTTACCTTTGATATTTTGAGGGAATCCTTTCTAACAGCTCTCCCCTATCCCCTACGCACCTTCTCCTAAAAATGAATTTCTGTGCTTACAGGAGAACATATTATCCGAATGAATGAGCAAATACTTTCCAAATATCAAGGTTAAAGAGTGTTTATTTGCAGTCTTGTTTTATGTAGGTTTTAACAATTTTTGTTTATAACTTTATGCAACTGCTTAATTTGACTTTTTATTGCCATATCATCCTCAGGTTCTCTTAATAATATCATAAAATATAAAACCAAATATGTGTATTAATAAAATATATTTCCCCTTTAACATTTAACATATGCTTTATGATAGGTCTCTCATGGTATCTCTCCATGTACTTATGTTTATGAAACCTTAACATAAAGGGAGTTTCTGTAAGAACACTTAAAATATAGACTCTCAGCAAAATTCCTCCTTCATTAACACCCTTTCGAGGCAAGAGAAAACATATTATAAGTAGAGCAAGTTTAAAACCTCACATTTTGTTCATATTAGGATTTGCTTTGATTTACTTGTTTTTTTTAAGTAAATGAATACAATCCAGGGATTGATGATACAACTCTGGGTTTTCTTGATGCAAATTTATAGAATATTTAAGATGTTTAAGACCACACTTGTTTAACTAAGTATTGGATCCATCTTTGAAACCCAGTTAGCTATAAAATTTATGTGTCTCCAAACTCTATCTTCCAACACTGAGAAAATCTGAGACATGCTGTGAGCACCTTCATTTCACATGATTGCTTTGAAATGACTACTACAGGCTTCTATTAAGGAGGCATTGTGGAAAGAACAGTTTAAAGAATTATAGTGGGGAAAAGTCATGGAATTTGATACTACTACTTATTAATTGCTCTAGGTGCTGAGTGTGAAACTTAATTTGTCTTAATGTGAGGTGAAAAGAGCACAAATTAATTTGACATGCAGATTTCATGCTTTCGTAATGATGCTGAAAGTATTCTGGTCCCAAGAAAAAAGCAGTATATTCATTTCATAGCTCAGTGACTGTACTATGTCCTGTCTGTAGCAACATCGTACACATCTTTCTTAAGGCTGAACTGGGTGAAATCTCTAATCTAGTCCTATTGGTCTTCTTGATAATAAACTGATAAAGCGAAACTGACCTCTTGCCTCACAGCCCTTGGGACTAAGCATGCCATATACCACAGTGCGGGGTCAGGAAGCAGCACATTGATTCTGGAGATAAACTTACAAAAAGTAACTGTACCTTACTTAGCTAGCAGTAGTCCTCAAACAAAACTTTGAGCCTTTTCTCACTACTTTCTGAGTCCTTAGTGAAAGCGAAGAAATCCTTGACTTCTCCACTTCTGACGTCTACAGATATGATAAGCATGTGATGAAACTGTTCCTTTTACAGTTTGAACAGCCTTGTTAAATTAGTAATTATGTGTGTGTGTTCCTGTTAAGAAAAAGTTACTGTGAACAGAGAGCTCAGTATTTTGAAATCTGTACTCCCTTAAAACATTGCAGGTATTTTATTAACGTCTATGACTCAGTTTTCCCTTTCAGAAAAATATAGAGAGCTAAAAATAGAGGAGAGAAACAGACCTGCCTAACATAATGCCTGTTCAGTTAACAGCTATTTACCATAATAGCTCCTGAATATTTTTACTATGTTTTCAACAAAATCTTCTTTTGTTCCAGTATGATGACTTTTCAGTTAAAGGCACACTAAATTAATATGCTATAAAAAGTGATACTTTGACATTTTAATTTCAGGCAAAGACACAGTCAATAATTTATTAGACAAAACAGTTCCTAGAAAAAATAATAGAAAAAAATAATTGAATTGTATCCCATGTCTGGATAAACCCCAAATATTTTTCTTTTGTATGTATGCCAGTAAAAGGGATGAAGAAATAGCATCTTTTGTTTACTCTTGCATCTCTTGTGCATGTGAACAATTTCCATGTATTTCAAAGTGCTCTTACGTTTGATTGGCTTTTCTGTTTTGCTCTAAATGTATTAAGTGAGGTTTGAGTGCAGGATAACCGTGAGCCACAGAGAGGGTGAAAAATTGGCAATGTGAAAATGGTGCAGTGAGAGAATGCACCACCCAAAAAAAGCCTGCATCTCATATTTTTTCCACAACTACTATCTTTTCCTTCTTAAGAATAATAAATTTATGTTGCATAACTTTTAGGTAAAATACATGTTCTTTTGCAAATTGTTTTTTCCTTATATAAACATTTTATTGTCAATTGATTTTTTTCTATGTGTGAATATATTTGTGTATCTATATATATGTAATTTTTCAAAACTTTTCACTTAGTGATGAGGTTTCCAGCAATGAATTAAGGCCCTTAAGCAAGAGATGGATGAATTTCTAAAGGTCGTGGGGAAGAATATTTTTCTTTTGATCTAGAATCATACTTTGATTCACAGTCTGAAACACTCTTCATGAAGAAACGAGATATTCCATCCAACTCTGCCTCCAGTGTTTTCTATATAATTCTCTCAGGTGAAGTCATTTTACTTTTGTAAACCCTTTCATCCAATTCATCATCCATACCAAGATTCATAGCACCTATGAGATCTTAATTTCAGTAATTATTCAGATATTAAAAAAGTAATTATTGAACACTCTTGCTGTTTCAGTAATCACTCTAGGTGGTCGGGGATATGCTTAGTAAATAAGACAAACAAGATCCCAGTCCTCAAGAAAGAAGAACATACCAAGTTTTAATAGGTGCTAAAAACAACATGCTGGTGAGATAGAGAATAACTGTGTGAGAGAACTTATTTCTGGTCATACTATCCTATACTTGCAACTTTCTCACTTCTTTATTTCTATCACTTTGATCACATCCGAATTTTCATTTCATAGATATTTTCATTTTCACATAGTGTATCACTACACCCATTATCCAGTTTCACTTATTTTCTTATATAGTAGAGCTTCTATAATTCAGTATGTCAACTACTTTCTAACTAACTTTTTCATTTCCGATATTTTTCTTTATTTTTCCTTTGCCCTTCTGACAACCAACCTTGGACTAAAACTATGAACTACTTTCTGGAGAAGAATTATACCATGCTGACTGACCCATTAAAATGTATTATCTCTATCTTCAGTTAGGCCTTTAGCATTTCTCAGACATCTTTGTATTTGTCTCTGATCAGCTCTTTGTTCCTGGTTCCCATATTGCTATTGAACAGCATAATTGCTTTTCTCATAATCTCTACCCCTGCTCCTTAAAGTAACAGGTGATTTTCTTACTTAAAAAAAAAAAAAAAAAAAACTAGATATAACATATAAACTTTCTCAATGGTGTGCTCTTGATATCAATGACATTTTCAGCTAGTTCTCATCTTCTTTTTTCTGCCTGCCCTGCACATTTTAGAGGGAGTAGTGTCCTTCCTTCAGTTTACTTACACTATATCCATACATCCTTCTTTCTTTCCATGGGCATTTCCCCATCCATAATGCAACTTTTTCTTCTAAGCAAGTACACATGCTTATACCACTCTGGAGAAAAAATAATAATGATAATGAAATTCTCAACATTTATTCCTATTTCATTTTGGTGTTTTTCCTTCTTCATTTCTCCTTTGAATTAAATGTGATTGGGAAGAGTTTACTGAGTGACCTTAAAGCTTGAGGCTATGGGGTGCTGCAAGCCAGATAATTCTGTGGTCACTGTAGGGTGGAGTCTGTCAGGCTGACCAGAAACTTGTGTTCACTGGCCAGCACCCGTCTCCCCTGGGCAATGCTAGAGGAAAACAGAGTAACCCTTACTTTTTGGCTGAACCTTTTATAACCTCACCCTTCAGATAGCATAAGCCTGCTTAGTTTGAAACCTCACTAAACTAACTTGGGTATTACTAAATGTCCAGACTCATATTTATAGATAATTACCTTATTTTCATTTATAAATTCCTATATTTCTGCATAAAAATTATTATGTTGATACTTTAAACTCTAGGTTTTGTGTTTTTTTTAATAGCTATGTAATGTAAGATTAGACAGTATTCAAATACTTATTTACTAAATTTCCTGATGGTGGACATTTAGGATATCTCTTTTTTTTTTTTTGTAATGAAAAACCACTCAGTTATAAAGATTCTTATTCATGAATTCTTGTATTAAATATCTGCTTTCACTGTAGAATTTCATTTGTTTATGTTTATTTCATTTGCCAGTCTGTATTTTCCCTTCAGCTACTTTCAAATTTTGTCATTGTCTTTGGTTTCTGTAGTTATATTAATATCTGTCTAGGTGTCTATCCTGCTGCATGTTTGTTTCTCAAATCTAAAAATTCATGTGTTTCTTCAATTATGGAAAATTCTTAGCCATTATGTCTACAAATCATTTTTTATCTCAGCCTTTTAGTTCTCCAGAATCTCTCTTTAGGCCTTATTCTGTTTTTCATTTTTCTTAATCTCTCTTTTATTTAGTTAGTTTATATCTTAATGTTAGAGTCTAGATTTCTTTATATTTTTACTTATCTCTAATCTGCTGTTTCACCCAGCTATCCAGTTTAAAAAGTTTAAAGCAGTGTTTCTCATGTGTAGATTTTAATTTTGCTTCTGAAACTTCTAAAACTAAAGGTACTCTATCTCCATATCTTCCTGCTCTAAACCATGAACTTTCTTGATTTGGGGAAATATATCTTTATTTTAAAAAGCTCTGATATAACTTTGATTATTTTCTCCCTTGTACTCTCTCTTCATCATAGATGACAGATGGAATTTCTGGAACTAATCTCTGTGAATCTCAATTTGGTTTTTTTAGTTAATCATTTTGTTTATTTTCATCTTATTTTTCCAGAGACTGCCCTTTAACTGTTATAATTTACTAATCTTTTTCAGCTAATTCCTAAGGTATTTATATGCATATGACTGTTTTTAGTTCTAAAGTCCGTAATCATTTTTTTAATAACTACAGTGTCATGGATTTAATATTCTTTTTAACCCACTAGATGTATTATTTACAGGTTTTACATTTTTGTTATTGTTCTAATAACTGTTTTCTCTGTTAGCTCTTCTGATTATTGAGTTTGGTGCTCATCTAATAATATTTTTAAAACTTTGCTTATATGCTCATCTTTGTTTTTGAGTTTTCCCCTAGTTATTTTCTGACACTCTACTAGTTTCTCAAATCCTTACTCAGTGGGTCATGAATAAGGGTGAGATGTGTTACCAGACACAAGAATTTTGACTTCTGGGTATTAGACCTCATTGCTTTTCTGGAGTCTTGCCATAGGCCTGTCACTTCAATGAAAATTGCTATCACTATTGCTTCAGTGCAAGGGCAAGTGATTCTCTTGCCAACACTTAAGTACGGTGTTCAGTAAGGGGCTGACCTACACAGCTGATAGGGCTTTCTCAAACTCTCTAGTCTTCTGATAGTACTTTGCTTATTTGTATTTCAAGTATATTACAGCTCTTTTTATTTTTTATAAAAAAAATTATGTACTTTGAAGCTAGAGATTTAAGACTATGAGTTATGCTTTTGTAATCATTTTACCGATTTAATCTGTTACTGTGTTTTCATCACAATATCATTAAGAATAATTAAACAATCCTTTTTTCTTTAACACAATTGATTTTTCTGTTGCTAAGTCCTCTTAAATTGTCTCCTAATTTCCAAAGCTTCTTTACCCCTTGTTTCCTTTCTTTGACTCATGTGACTTTTGGATTCTCCTTCCCTAATTTTTTTTTAGTTGGTTTGTTTATATGTTTTACTTCACTTCTGACACAATTCTCTCTCTCTGTATTTTTTTTTCTTTTTTTGCCTTCTAGTAATTTTTATTTTTATTTTACTTTTTTTTGGTCATGTAAAAAGCTTGAACATATTTACTGTATACAGTTCAATGAGTTTAGGGTAAGTATACACCCATGAAAACAGCACCACCATGAGGGCCATAGATATATCCATCAACTCGCAAAGTTTCCTCCCAACCCCTTTATTATTATTATTATTAATTTTTTTCTTTGGAAATAACAGTTAATATAAGGTCTACCTTCTTAGAAAATTTTAAGTATATAATACAGTATTGTTAGCTGTAGGCACTATGCTATCCATTAGATCTTCACACTTGAAGATTTATATATTTGCATAACTGAAACTCTCCATATCAAAAGGGAAGATGTAAAATTGTCTCTTTTTGCAGTTGACATAGTCATATATAGAGAATCCTAAATATTCTACTAAAAAACTCTTTGAACTGATAAATGAATTTAGTAAAGTTAGAAGATACAATCTGCATACAAAAATCAGTTGTGGCTCTGTATACTAACCATGGACTATCTGCAAAAACATATTAAGAAAAGAATCCCATTTACAATAGCATCAAAAATAATAAAATACCTAGGAACAGATTTAACCAAGAAGATGAAAGATCGGTACACTGAAAACTATAAAACTATGATGAAAGAAATTGAGGACAGAAATAAATGGAAAGACACATGATGGTCATGGATTTGAAGAATTAATATTGTTAAAATATCCATACTAACCAAAGTGATCTACGGATTGAGTCCCCATCAAAATTCCAATGGCATTTTTTCAGATACAGGAAAAAAAAGAACAAAACAGTCCTAAAATTCATGTGGAATTACAAAAGACCCTGAGTAGCAAAAGCAAGCTTAAGCAAAAATAACAAAGCTGGAGGTATCACACTTCCCGATTCAAATTATATTAAAAGCTATAGCAATGAAAAGTGTATGGTACTGGCTTAAAAGTTGACATATAGACTAATGGAACAGAATAGAGAGCACAGAAATAAACCCATACATGTACAGTCAACTAACTTTTGACAAGGGCTCCAAGAATACAAGGTGGGGAAAGGATAGTTTCTTCAAGAAATAGTGTTGGGAAAACTGGATATCCATTTGCAAAAGAATGAAATTGGACACATATCTTATACAGTACAAAAATCAAGTCAAAATGGATTAAAGACTTAAATGTAAGACCTGAAACCACAAAACTCCTAGAAGAAAACATAGGGGAAAAGCTCCTAGACATTGGTTTTGGCAATGACTTTTTTTGAATATGACACCAAAAGCCCAGGTAACAAACACATAAATAAAAAGTGGGACTACATCAAACTAAAAGATTTCTTCACAGCAAAGAAAACAATCAACAAAATGAAGAGGCAGTCTACATAATGGGAGAAAATATTTGCAAACCATATATCTTATAAAGAGTTAATATCTAAAATATATGAGAAACTCCTACAACTCAATAGCAAAACAAAAAAAAAAAAGTACCTGATAAAAACTGGGCAAAGTCTTAAACAGACATCTCTGCAAAGAAGACATACAAATGGTCAATAGGCATATGAAAATATGTTCAACATCAGTAATTATTAGGAAAATGCAAATCAAAACCACAATGAGATATTACCTCATGCTTTTTTAAATGCCTTTTATTAAAAATACAGCTACAAATGTTAGTGTTGGAGAGGATACAGAGCAGAAAGAACCATGGTATGTGCTGTTGATAGGAATGTAAATTGGTACAGCCATTATGAAAGACAGTTTGGAGGTTCCTCAAAAAATGAAAAATAGAACTGTCATATGATTCAGCAACCTCACTTCTGGGTATGTATGTAAAGGAAATGAAATCAGGATCCTGAAGGTAATATCTGCACTCCCGTGTTCATTGCAGCACTATTCACAGTAGCCAAGATAAGGAAACAACCTACATTTCCGTCAATGGATGAATGGATAAAGAAGATGTGATATATACCAGGGAATATTAGTCAGCCTTAAAAAAAGAAAGGAAATCCTGCCATCTGAGACAACATGGATGGACCCGGAGAACATTATGCCAAGTGAAATAACCCAGACACAGAGAGTCAAATACTGTATGATCTCATTTATATGTGGAATCTAAAATAGTCAAGTTCATAGAAGTGGAGAACAGAATGGTTCTTTCCAGGATTTCGTCGGGGCAGGATGGGAAGATGATAGTCAAAGGATACAAAGTGATACAACTCTTCTGAATCACCTAATTTTTTCTCAGAAGTTTTTCTCATCATTTTTCTCCATGTTAATAAATGATAAAAATATCCAGAGTTTTATTCCTCAATTGGTCATCATTGTTTTTCATATTTAACAACCATTCATGATAATTTGCTCAACATAAATGAATTACCACGTAAACCTAGATCTTATTATCTAGAACATCTTCAACTCAGTTATATACTCTAAATTATTACCCATTAATCTTGTGAATTTGTTTTAAATATATGATCACATTACAACTTTGCAATTTCTAAACTTCGTACTTTAGATTCTGGGATTGTGAGAATTCCTCTATAAATACTAATAACAAAGCAATAGAAACAATATACCTATAATAAAAACATGTCCTTATAACAGTTAATGTCTGAGGAGTTCATGAGATCTGAGTAATTGAAACTGCTGTAATATTATTTCAGACATAAAACACCTGCAAAAAGAGCCATGGTTATCAAAAATAAATATTATTCTAAATAGCAGAGGCCATGCCATATTTTGTCCAACTATTTGAATTTTACCTGAAGGAAACATTAACTTGGAGGGACTGGTGTAGTATAGGTACTATGCCAGATATGTATGACAGATTATACCTTGCTGATGGTACTCTTCTCATCCAAAATGGCATCTAGAATATTCATCACTAATGGCCATGTATTCCTTGCATACAATTCTGGCAACTGAGTAGAATACTCTGTGTGGGTTTTCAGAAGCAGAATATTTACATTCTTGATATGAGGGACACTCTTCTTTCATTTCTGAGTCTCTGTGGTTTTCTGTTCTCTGTCATCATAAGCTGTTTGCAATTTCTCTGGGCATTGAGCCATTCTGGTGTGGTGTATAATCTGTTTTGTTCAGCAGTTTCTCATCATGCAAAGATGAAATGCCTTTTTTAATCAGTAATTTAAATTATTATTTTCCTCTTGTGATGGATTTTTGCAGCTTCTGTATTTACTTTATTACTAGTGACTAAGGCATGTTTTCTCATCAGGAGCCCATCAGAGGTTTGCATTTAGTATTACTTCACTATCATTCAGCACTCCATTCTTGACAGTATCTAAAAGTGAGGCAAGGAGTCTGTGGGTTAAATAGTTTCAGTGAAATAACTCCTGCCTTCCTCATAGCCTCAGACTGCACTGCAAATTTTTTTAGGCTACTACTACCTATATTAACACAGTTAATTTATTTCCTGTGTCCTGCATTTTATATGGTTATGGTTTTGCCTTGAACAGAAAGAAAGAAGCTATAAAGTAACGTTAACAGTTTTCTTCCCATCTTTTCTTTCCAACCTCAAATATGGATATAAATTTCTTGTGGACAGCTAAACTTATCCCTGAAGATTTAAGTGAGTGAATAAACTATAGCCAAACTTTTGGAAATTTCTCTAAATCAACTGAGGATCTTACATCATTCACCAAAAAAAAAAAAAAAAAAGGAAAGAAAGAAACCATAAAAACTTTGAGATATATTCTTAATAGCTGTATTTCTTCTAAATTTCCTTCTTAATTAATTTCAGTGGACCCAAATTTCTTCATTCATTCATAAAGTTAAATAACTGGAAAGAAATTTTGAGTGTTTTTAAATCCCATCCCCATTCTTCAGATAGAACCACTTGGAAATTGTCGTGGAAGATAAAAATCTGTCCTGTTTGTTAAAGATCCTCAGAGGTGAAAAGTCCACTTCCTTCTTTAATAATTATTCTACATCTCTCATCTCTTACTGTCAATATTTTCTAAGGCCTAACTAAAATTTTGATAATAATTGAAGTTTATGTCACTTATTCAGAAGCAAATATAACAATTTTTTTTCAGCAAGTCACAGTGCTAGTGTATTTCAGTCAGACACTGATCTTGCCATTATGAAATGTTTTAGCCTTCTAAAATAAATAAGCTAAGTAATTAAACAGCTGTGGAAACTAATGACAAAAAATATGCACGTAGTGGCATTATTGTTCATAGAAATGTTCAGTTCCTTTCAGTTGGAAGGACAAGGACACACTCTTGTGAAGAGCTGAGTTGAAGATGTGTCAGTGCTTGAAGAAGAGTTATATGAAACCCAGGGCATTAGGACGTATTAGTTAAGATCTAAGATGCCAGAAGAAAGAAGTTGGAGTTTATTCTGGTAGGAGCAGAGCAAAAGCTTATTTGAATCCAAGTTCTGTTTTACGGCTTCAGGCAATCTATAGAAACATCTCTAAGCCTCAGTTTCTCATCTATAATCTAATGATAATAACATATAGATTTCAACATATTTGTGAGGATAAAGTGAGATAGAATGTTCAAGGTGTTTATTACAGTTGTTTTTTTGTTTGTTTGTTTTTTTTTTTGCGGTACACGGGCCTCTCACTGTTGTGGCCTCTCCCGTTGCGGAGCACAGGCTCTGGACACGCAGGCTCAGTGGCCATGGCTCACGGGCCCAGCCGCTCTGCGGCATGTGGGATCTTGCCGGACCGGGGCACGAACCCGTGTCCCCTGCATCGGCAGGCGTACTCTCAACCACTGCGCCACCAGGGAAGCCCTTATTACAGTTTTTGACACATAGAAAGTGATCAGTAAAAGAAAAGAAAAATGATAATCAATAATGATGACATTATAATATTTTATGGTGGCAATAGGAAACCATCAAGAAATTTTGAGCAGTGAGTGTGATTATAGCCATATTTCAAGAAAATTAATCCAACAGTAGTATGTAACTGTAACTAAACAGTGGAGATACAGGAAGTAAGGGGCTTAGGTTTATAAAAAATAGATATTTTAAAGGCTCAATTAAGGATAATGACAATAATGAAGATGGATATAGGGAAGATTATGGAGACAATATTAAATCAAGGAAAAAAGTTTTTCATTCTAAGTATAGTGAAGTTTTATATATTTAATTAGTTTTTATTTTTTAAAAAATCCAATTCCTTTTGCTTACTGCTTATATTTTGTAAACTATTTGGTCACCCCTGAAACTTGCCCTGTCTCGCTTGTGCTGTGGATTAAGTAATTAAAACCTTCATCTCGATCAGTTTTCATAAAGCTTTTCAAAAGTTAGCAGTTGGCAGTTCCTATCAATTGAATAATTGAATTTCACAAAATTTAATTTAGGACACATATTAACTAGTAAATAGATCATAATAAATTATAACTTTACTTTCCTATAATTCTTTCAAGAAATAGTCATTTCTAGCACATGAATGGAAGGAAGAATTTCTTCAGGGAAATTCCTCTACAACAGAGTAGTGTAAACTTCATTGAATTTTGGTAAATGTATTTCATAGCAGTTGAGAATTTATCCTCAGGTATCAAACACCATCATTTACTTGAGCAAATTTACTTTTTTATTTAAGTCGTAGCTTATTTATCTGTAAGTTAGAGGTAATGAGAGTACTCAACTCATAAGGTTGTTGTGAGGATTAAATAAAATATATATTTATCACATTGCCTGGTACTCAATAGTATAATTGCTATTATTATCATTAACATTAAGCTTCAAAGGATGGCAGATACTCTCCATTTGTTGGCGCTGAATTGTTCATGGTCCTATTTTGCTCCATTTACTTTAATTCTTAACCAAATATGTAAACGAATGAGAAATAAACTAGTTTTATCAAGTTTGTTTCTAAAAGGCTCAACGTTAATATATTATGTGTTGTCAAGATCCAAGGTTGTTGAAGAATTGCAAAGATATTCAGAGTTCATGAATCAAATTTCTTCCATATTGGTGACTAGAAAGGAGTTAACCTCCAAATAATCTTGGATTCCATGGTAAAGAAATTGAGTTTAAAGACATGATCTCAGTTGACTTTGGACTCAACTCCTATTCTGCTTCCTGAGGGCAAATATGAAATCATTGTTATTGTTTTGAAATCTGTTGCTTTTCTTCCTCCTCTGACTGCTTAAATCTTACTACTAGTTTGGCTTTTAGTTAATCTCTCAAGAAATCTTGTTCCCAATTTATGCATATTAATAATCAGAGAGAAATAAGGCAGGAGGAACCCTCAAACAGATCTGTATCTAAACAGCATCAGACAGATGTCAGAGACTGCGTAATTTCCTTTGGTGGTCTGCTGTTGTGCTTATATTCCCTTATTTTCTGAAAGTAATGTCTGTCCTTGATCTCTCTGGCTGAACTTTAAGCTGATTTAATCTTGCTCTTTCTACTGTAGAGATCAAGAACATCTGGTTACCAGCTCCTCCTTACTAATCTTTTACACATTTGAAAACTATTAATATATTATCACTAAATTTTTTCTCCTGCAAGCTAAATTATTTCAACTTCTTTAATCTTATCATTACTCAAAAGACCTGTTTGCCAACTCCTTAATCATTTGTGTGGCTTGTGTATAGCCTCTTGTTTACTTCTCCAAGCTCACTCAAAATTAGTAACTTTGAAAAGACAGGATTTTCTGAAAATTATAGGCATCATTCATGAACAGGTGGAGAAATTATGCTTTCCAGAGTTTATGCTCTGGAAAAATTTTTAACTGTGACCTAAAATATGCTATATCACTTCTAGGATAATTCTTTCCAGCATGAGCTTAAAAAAAACTCCCTACTTCTATTATTTGTCCTCTCCCTCTAAATTCCATAAACTGCAATCCATACAGTCTTCAGAATGAATTGCACACTTAGAGGAAAAACTGTTTTAACTAGAGACTTAAGATGTTTATATCAAATTTTAAGTTTTATAATAACCCCAGAGTAAGAAATAGAAAAGACCATTAAGCGAAATTTTGGGTTAAACAAAATCATATATTAAGTGCAGAATCATTTATGAGTAAATCTTTCTCTCTGTTCTATTCCCCCAAAGTCTCACCTTTAAAATTTTTCACAGAAGCTTGTGCTTTTTATTTATGGAATTTATCACAGTTTGGAACGTTCTATATCTTTATGTGGTTAACATCTAGACTCCCACCATACTTTAAGCTCTATGAGGGAAGGAGTCTTGGCTGTTTTTCTCAAACTTGTATCTCTGGTGTTTAACATGTAGTAGATAATCTAGATATATTTGTTGATTGCATAAATGAATGATGTGTTATTTGTGGTTGCACCTGAAGAGATGTACAACTGCTATTTTCCTATTAAGTCTGAAACCATTTTATTTATTCCATTAAGGTACATGATTATTAAAAGGAAACACAGTCTAGGAGAAGATAATATTATGTCATTATTGAAAGTAAACATATTAACCCAAATTTATCTACCCATTCTTAAGAAGAAAGCAAAGACCTAAAAAAAATGGGAGATAGCAGAGGTCAGTTCTTATGAGTGTGAGGTGGGAAAAGTAGATGAGAAATCAGTGGTCTTTTGCTACTTTAGTTGGAATCTGTAGCAGGAAGACCTAGATAGCAAGATATGTCTTCTTTGAAATGTCTTCTTTCTTTGGAATAAATTGGTCTCGAGAGTTTTAGGGGTGGGGAGAGCACTACATGGCTAGTAAAACTTTAGTAAAATAAATACTATAAAAGTGAATGGCTTTTTATCAAAGAGTCAACACCACAATTTAAAAATAACTCGTCTATAATAATTTATCTGCTTGTAGCAAATTTTCTATGATAAACATGCAAATAAAATATTCTCAGTCTCTATCACTACAGGATAATTCTCTTCACTTTCTAATCTTTTAGAGGAAGCCTATACATTTTGTTTACTTCTTGTTTCTGCAGGCTAGAAATGTAATTTCCAGCAATATTCTTATAATATATTAGCATAAATATACTGTAAATATTTTGAAAAATAAGAAATAGTAGTAAAAATAATCTAAAACTTACTAGATTCTAGATTTCCTAGTCTTTATGCAACTCAAAAGAATTTACTATATCTCTAAAATATAAATTCTTATTAAAAATGCATTTATATAAAATACAGTATGTCATGGAAATGATATGTGAAAATGGTATATTACCAGATTAAGAATTAGAAAATGAGTTTGGTCAAGGCAGTGTCACTGATGCTTTGTAAAGTTGAACACATCTCTGACCTTTCCTATGTTTTAAATCAGGGAAATCACGAAACTGGTTTTCCTGATTTGAAATCAGTTTCAAATCAGGAAACTGATCTTACAAATACTTTAAAACTTTCACAGGCTGGAAAATGTGTAATCTTTACTCTTCTCTGTCCTTTAATACCTGTGTAAAATGGCATCCTGTTCAGGTATGGAAATATCTCCTCTACTGTTTCCTTATCTCTATCAGTACACAAATACAGGCTCTTGTTACATTTTATATGAGATGGCAACATTCTTCTAGGTCATTCGCCTGCCTCCTTCCATGATCGCCTCTCTTTTTTCCATATCACTGCTGCCAAACTCAGTTTTTTGAAGCACTGGTTCTCTTCCCAATTGCCTTGTTAAGGAACTTCTAATAGTTCATTACTACCTATTGATGCCGAGAGCTCGGCATCTGTGCACCAGTGCCAAATCAAATCTTGGAGACAGTTTGGGTGAAGTAGAAAAGAATAGTTTTATTGCTTTGCCAGACAGAGAGGGGCACAGTGAGATCCTGCCCTTGAAAACTGTGTGTCTCAAACTGGGAGGATTTAGTGAGGAGTTTTATAGCAATAGTTCAAGGGTGGGGTTGCTGACAAGATTCGGGTGTGTGCAGGGCCTGTACTCCTTTAAACTTCTCCCAGGTAATCTTCTTGATGAGCTTCTCTGGTTCCTTTAGTCTGGCCTCAGGTGGTCTTCTCTGCTATAAAGAATGCTGACATCTTCCATTTGCTGGGTTTTAATTCTATAAAGGGCTTAAAGACATTGTCATGTGTATCCCTTGAGTCAGAGCCAGTACCCTGCCCCAAGGCTGCACTATTGTTTCTTGGCTATTCCTCCCTTGACTCTGCATCCCTTCCCTTCCCCAGATTAGCAACTGTTCGAATCTGCCCTTTGGAACTCAGGGAAGGTCATGGAGGCTGGAGGCTGTTCCCTACAAGAAATGGGGGACACTGAAAGGCTTTTGTGCCCAGGAACCCCACAGGGTCCTGCTTGGTTTCACCATCACATTGCTTTTTTTTTTTGATACTTTTGGACCTATCTTAAGCAGATACTGCATGTTGCTTTCTGAATATACATTTTCCCCTTATTCCTTCTTCTCTGATACATAAGTATGCCACTGTAGACTGTTAAAAATAAAATAGAACATGTTTTCCCAGGTCCCTTGTACATGGAGGTGACCGTGTGACATAACTGGATAATGAGAGGTGAGTTTACTGGAAGCTTTCAGGAAGGTAGGTTTCTCTTTGCCTTTCATCTGTCTGGAACACAGATACTCTGATAGTAGTGCAGGAACTAAGTTGTAACCAGCTGGCTAAAGATGGTAAAACTGGCAGAACAGAAAGAGAGAAGGATCCAGGATGTAATAGTGCCTTAGAGCTTCCGTACTGTCCCCAGGCTGTCTACCTCTAGATTTCTTGTTTCATGGGAAAAGTAATCCCTCTTTTGGTTAAGCCACTGCTATCAAGTCTCTGTTACACACAACTGAGCATAATAATAAACTGATACATGCTCCTGACCCAAGTCTCACCTTTTCTGTGAAGCCGCCTCTAACAAACCAACCAGTCTTTGATTTCTGCAGCACATATGCTTTCTACTACACTACATTAAACCGTTATTTATTCTGTAATTTTGTTCACTTGTAATTTTGTTAACTTTAACACTGTGCTAGATTGTCCATTCTTTAAGGGCTGGGGCTATTCCCAAATTTATTAGAATATAAATTCCTGAGAGGCAGAGGCAAATTTTACATCCAAATCTATTCACCACTTTTCTCTTCCGTCAGCACCACTTGTACATTGTAAGTACTCAAAATAGACTTTGGGTATATGTGTGTGTGTGTGTGTGTATATATATATATATAATATATACGAGATTTTAATTAACTCAGTGATTAATGCTTAATGATATTTATTCTAAATTTATTTCTTTAATCAAGAAATTTATCCTTTAGCCATATCCGTTATTGGGGATGTTCTCACTCCAAAATGTGTAGCAGATAATTAAAATAAAACAAATCCTGTATGCTCAATTTTTTTTCCTCTCTTGTAATTGTATAGGAATTTTGTGAGGAATTATAGATGAAATTGAAAACAAAATTAACCTCTATGTCTGGTTATTGCCCAAAATCAGGTAAAACATAATGCAAAAATAATAAATTAACATGTTTGTTTATACTTCTATCCCCAATCAATTACCTTTGAAGAAAGGGATACTTGAAGTACAAACCTTTGAAGAGTGAAACAGCTGCAACTTAAAGATTTTCTGACAATCTTAAGTCTTTCTAATAAAGAATCTTGTGTATTATTTTAAAACTCTAATCACTCTCTCCTAGGTCTGGGTGAACAGATTGTGTTAGTATTAAAATCACAGCAGTCATTCTAACATAAAAATCACCAAGGGAAACATGAAGATATGAATGCAATAGGATTTTTTCACACTCTATAAAGTTTTCCTCTTGTTAAGCTTTAAAGATTTTCTAGTGTGTGCCCATATTAGCACTATTTCTAAAACATCTGACAGTTGTTACACTGCCTATAATAAATGAACTAGTATTGAAGATAGAGAATGTGCCTACACTAGCCATTTAAAATGAAGTGCTTCGGAGAAAGTGGAATTGCTTCCTTCCTAAGAAAGCCTTTACCATCTGTATAGGCACTTACTGTTTCATGTGCTTTGTATTGTGCAAGTTTGGAATATGTTATTTTGTGTTCAGTCCTCTTAATTTTACAAAGCACACTCCTGCTCTTGTTGGAAGAGAGTGGTCTGAAGTCTGTGGCAGTGCTAGCATAAGCTTGGGCTTATGTTAGCCCATAACATAAGGCCCAAGTATCACACTACTTGGGCCTTACTTGGTTTCCTGACTAATCACCTGTGAATGCCCACTCACATATCTCTTCCCTACACTCACCATCTTCTCTACCTTACCTTTCGTGTTTTGTGCTGGATTAGGCCCATGCTATAAAGTTTATATTGTTACATTATTAGCTTGATGAGTAAACTTGAATCTTTCTGGAAAAAGGTCTTTCGGATTCTGTGGGTGGGTAGTGAACCAGGATATTATGAGAACTTTTCCCTGGCACGATATACCAAAGGCAAATGGAGGCAAAGAAGTGTAGATCCTTCCCTCCTAAAGCTGGTTGTCTGTGGCAGTTCCGTGGCTCCACGGCTTCAGGGTCTCTGTGAAGACCAGGAGGCAGAAATGTCCAGATGAGCCTCATCAATTTGTATAGCAGCTCTGATTGGCTGAAGCTTCTTATTAAGTGTCTTTGCTTTGGAGTAGTGAAATGAATCATTCATCTATTACTTCAGAGTTTAAGCTGTACCCCTTTTAAAGCGATCTGCTCCTCCATAATTAAAAAAGGAAACCTTGTATTAATACTGTAAAGAGTATGAGTTTAGGAAATAAAGTAATCTTTAGGCTAATTACATTTCCTAAATCTAAAATACTCAAAGGTCCATGTGATTTTTACTCTTTACCTTGGCCTTTGGTGATCAGTAAGACGTCATTAAGAATCTCAGAGCAAGTGATACTCACAGGTCCTTATAGAATTAAGAGGATTTGGGCCATTAGGAGGTTCTGGCCATAAAACCTAGATTCAGATGCAGAACTCCAATCCTTGAAGTGACCTCATTCAGTAAACAAATACTCCATCCCAGAAAGACTTGTTATATGGTGGGTTATCAAGTCAGATACCCAGGTACAAGAACTTGACACACCAGAAGGGTTTCCTTTTCAATGTGTGCCCAGAGCCTAAAGTTAGGGTCAGATTAGCCCCAAGGAAGCTTCAGTTTTGAAACAGAGCTAAATAAATTCATCCATATTATAAACATGACTGATTTGTGAGTATATATTTGGGATCAAGGTGATGAGCGATTCAGTGGCTAAAGCTAGGTGTATATGTGTGTGTGTTTAGGTCCATGTGTTGAAATACTGCACATGCTTAGGCTTTTGACAGCTTCTGCTCCCCACCAAATATTCAACTTGGATAATAGAGATATATTTTTCAAAGATATTTACATTTTGCCTACCTACTTGATAGCACTGTATTTGGAAACGACATTAATTTTCTGAAAATACAAACTACTTGTGTGAAACTCATAAGTTTTCCTCTGATTTTTAAGTGTATATAAATCATTATTATTATCTCTAAAAGGTGGTTCTCAGGGTCAAATTCTGCCAGCAGAACAGCAACAGAGATAGAGTGCATGGTAAATACAGCTGCAATCCTAAAACTGCACACACATCTTTAATGCTTTCCTTTGTACTTTTTGTTGGTGACCAGTGTTGAGGGAAAGTGATTGCTTTCTTCCTTTTATCAGTTTCTATTTGTATGGTAAACTTTGCTTTCTTATCTTTCCTAATTTACTAGCCACAACGAGGTTAGCTTACTTGCTGATGATTGCACAATTTTCTTACTTCCTATAATGCTCTCTGTGATAGCAAGGATAATCATGAAGATCTGATGGTGCTTTCTGTGATTTAAAAACAAAACCAGATCGTTAGTTCTGTTAATTGAGGGCTTTGCAACTAATTTTCTCCTACTTTACTTCTGCTGTATCCATGAAGTCTGTACAATGCCATCCACATGGTTTTAAATTTTTTAAATTTTATTTGTTTTACACATGAGACTCATCACTAAATTGTAAACATCTCACGGGTAAAAATTAATGTTTTTGATGTGAGGGGGTAAATAAGTGAATAAGATTTTATCCACATACCATGGTGTTTTAAGACCTAAGTCTAACCCTCTCAGAAGCAAGTAAATGGGAGGATACTGAAAGGTTCGGAGAAATCGAAAGTCAAATAAACGGTTGTTATTTCATTGTTCACTGCTGTTTGCTAATCCCACTGTCTGTGGCTGAAATATCAGTCAAAAAGCATCTCCCGAGGACAAATCTAGTTGTCGTATTTCTATATCCATGGATAGAATGTTCACTACCTGCATGTTGACTTTAAATATAAATTGTCTCTCTGAAAATCAAACAAAAACATGATGACTTGTCACTTTTGTTTTTCTAGCAAATTAGGAAAATTAAAAAGAAAAGTTTAACGACACTTATTTTTGAAAAGAGTGGGGAGCAATAGGTACTCCAGTATAGTTTTGATAGGTGTATATATTGGAACAATATTTTAGAAGTCAGTTTTTATCTATAAAAATTTCCCAAACTTTATTACCCAATAATCTTAAGAAACTGTTCTATAAAAATAATAACATGAAAAATAGAAAAAGTAGAAAAATATGTGCTGTAGCATTTGTTGTAGTCTTGATTTTAATAAAAATGGGAATCTGTCTAAATTGACTTTAGTAGGAAATTGGTTGAATAAAGTATGAACATACATGCAATGTACTATATCAATTAAAAGGAATGAATCTGTGTATATACACTAATTTAAAAAGGTGTACACAAAAGGTTTTAGCTTTAAAAAGCATCAGGAATAGTTTGATTTCATTGTGTTGAAAAACTTTGAAAAAATTTATGTATACATACACAAATTTGTGTATATCTGACTTATTTACAAAATATAAGAAATATGAATTTTGCAGGCCTAGAGAGAAATTTGGAATAACGTATATCAAAAACGTAGAAATTATTCCTTTGGTGGAGAAACACCAAGGCAAATTTCATTTACTTCTTTTATTTACAATGGGTAATTTTTACTTTTGGAGGCATTTTAATGTGTGTGTGGGGGGGGGAGGTTCATTTTCAAGTAATAATAATAATAAAAAAACCCACCAATTTTGTACTTAAAAATCAGGTAAACATATCACTCTTTACTATTTGTATGAGCAAAAGCAATTACATATGTAAAAGGCATGGCACATGTTTGGCTTTCAAATTCACAAATGCATTGTTATCAAGCTGTCGTGCTCAACTGTTGTGATGAGGACAATCTTATAATCAGTTTGCTGTTCAAACAATTCACAATTATTGTCAAATACCCACAGCACAAAATTCTTTTGTAATTCTTAAGATGATTATTAGAACCTTCCCTCATCTTTCTCAGGGTTTAAGGAGATTATAAAATCTATAGTTCTGAGATTGTGTGTTGAGCCTATACTGGAGAATAATCATGCATCTATTCTGTCCTTTGACCTCCTGATTCCCACTGGCAACCTTAATATACACTTCTAAGAGTATCTGTTAACTATTACAAATTCAGTTGACTTTAGCTATATCCAATTTGTAAGAATTTCCAGGCTCTGTTTTTCTTGAACTTCATCTCTCACAGAACTCAAGTGCTCACCAAATACTCATTGCATTTATTCAGTCGTTTATACAATCATTCATTTTGTCATTCAAATCTTTATTTCTTCACCATTGAAAGATAAGGCATAATTGCAAAATTATACTGGGAAGAGGATGATAACAGAATCAAAACATATTTCAAAGATGAGGAAATCAAGGTAAAGAAAAATTGAGAGACTAAACTCAAGATATGTGATCTATTTTGATATAAACGTCATATTTTCTCAGTATTAATATGCTTTTGAAAAGTTGTCACAATTGCATTTAGTATAATACACATTAAAGATCAATTAATTCAGCTTACATAGAAATAGCTCAGTGACATTTAAAATTTTTTAAATTGTTTTGTCACACCCATAAACTAAGTTCAGTCATCCAGATCAATGAGCCAATGAAGATGCTTTAATAGAGATTAAAGCATTAGCACAAAGCATAGCTAGAGTATGTAGGAAGCTGCTTTTACTGATTAAGAATAGAGCAACTTCAATGAGAAAGGCTACACTGTATCAGATTACTGGTATAATTTTTGAATTAAGAGTCATTTTTTTGTTTAATCTGATTTTCCTTTACTGACTTTTCTCTGTATTTGTAGGTACAGAATTGATAAAATATTATACAATACTTAATTCATTCTTATGTTCACATAATCTTTATGTTTGTTGAACCGTTGTTCATGGATGATGTCTAATATGCTAGAGGCCTTAAAAACTATGGAGCCAATTGACTAGTGACTGAGTTCCTAGTCATCATCTAGCTCCAGGTTTGAAACATCAGAGAGCTGACCATCTTTTTGGCATACTGTGCTCACTGCTTGGAACCACACTTTACATTGTATATAGATAAACTGAAATGTGTGTAGAGAAGCTTAGCCAACATGGTCAAAAATAAGAGTAAGAAGTAAAGATATAAGGAATGATTAAGCTGGAAAAAATAAATATGAATATGATATTTTTCCTCAAATGTTCAGAGGGGTGTTACATAGAAGAAAGATTGAAAGTATTCTGTACACCTCCAGATGATCAAACTGGGATCCAAAGATAAAAGTTATAGAAAGACCTCTTGGTAAGGAGATTCTTCCTAGCTAGTAATGCTCTGTTTCTTTCCAGAGATCATAGTTGCTCTACCAGTAATGCCTGTGTTGTTATCTGGGTTTCTTATTTATTTAATCCTTAATATAGGGTGGCAGGCTTCTATAGCATATCACTGGAGAAAACCTCTTAATTTGGCATTATTACCAATTGTCAGTTATATATTTACATAACTTTATTATTCCCTAAGACATATTTTCCCCAGTTATGCACACTATAGGATTTTTGAATGCCCTGTGGAAGTTTAGAAATCTGTTATTGGCAATTTTACAGCATGATCAATATAGGAAATTATAGTTAAATCTGGCTACACTTGGTATTAATGAACAGATGCTAATTATGGGTGATTAATCTTTCTTATAAGTGAAATTCAAAATATTTAGAAATGTATTGCATAACTTTTCTTGGGATCTGTGTAACATTTATTCGTCTTTAGTTTTCAGAACCGAATATGTTTTTATTTGTGAAAGCCAGGAATTTTTTTTACGTTTCCTTTTTGACTCCTCTCCAGTTCTCTGCTCAAGATCTTTGCACAGGAAGAACATTGCTGGGGAAGACTAATTCTAGAGTACAGATGTTGCAGAATTAACAAGTATTTCTTATTCCTCTCTTCCTTTCCTCCTTTCCTTCCTTTCCTTTCTCCCTGCCCCCTTCCTCCTTCCCTCCCTTCCCTTCCTCCCTGTCAGTTCTGATAATGGATAGCTCCTTCCTTTCCTTGAGATTTCAGCTCAGAGAGTCACTTCCTCAGGAAGACTTTCCCTAACTCTAAACAAAATATCTGATCACTCCCTACCCCATTGATTTATTGATTTTATTTTATCGAATTTATCAAAAGTTGTAAATTTTTTTGTCTTTTTAAAGAATGTGTTTACAATTTTTCATTCTCACTGGAATGAAAGTTCCATCATATCTAAGATAATGTTTATCTCATTCATCATTGTGTTCTGTGCATTTTAGCACAGTTCCTGATGTATGTGCAGGGGTGTATTTCAGTATATATGCGTATTTGGACAGATATTGGACATATACTTCACTAATTAATCTTTTCATTTATTCATTAAACATGTGTTTATTGAGGACCCTCTAGATTCAAAATTGACTAGATCCAACTAGGGTGACCTTTCAAATATGAGGGAGAAATGGAGTTATTGATAGATTATGCCAAAATTGAAATGGAATTTTTTACTATCTAATCAAACTCATTACTTTTTCCCAAAGGCATTCAAGGTATCCTTTTTTTTTCTCAGCCTGAGATTTATTATAAAATACCCAAACCCAGATCATAATTTAATTTTGTTTTTATCATTTATGGATATTAATTAGGAAACAGTGGTATACTAAGTTAAATTTCCTGCTTGAAGCAAAAAGAAAACATCTGTGAAAGATCTGAAAGTTAAGAAATACAATTTTTAAAGAGAACATAAGGATTTTTTACATGAACCTCCAATCAGTTAATTACCTGTCTCAGATGCTTGTTTTATATTAAAACTTCAAAAATGAAAGAGAATAACTGTTAGAAGGTGACTATGAGAATTTTTCTTGTTTCTGAGCCTTTTTTTCTTTAAAATAATAGGCTTAGGGGAATCTCTCTTGTTATAATTAGAGAAAAACTGACTTCGGTCTAGATTAGAGTCACTAAAACTGATTAAAAATAAACCGTGCAAGTCTCACAAATATTTTATTTGGGAGACATATCTTACATAGCCTGGACTTTTTCTGTCCTTCCAAAAGGAAATCCTGAATAGAAAGAGAAATAGATGCCTAACGTAGGAAGAGTACCGTAGGCATATATTTCATGTGATAATTGCTTTTCTTTTGCATTTCAGAACTACAGGCGAAAGCAAGAAAAATGTAGCTGGTTTTATTACCCAGAGGAAAAGCAAGCACTATGCTTGTCAGGTCTATCTATGAATATTTCTCCCGTCTTGGGAAATCTTTGAAAAATAAAATCATGTTGCTGGCTATCTTGCAGTGCACTCAAAGTTGTTGTTAGGTTTTTCCCTAAGAAATGTCAGCCACTGCCATTACCAAGTAACTGACCAGGTCACATGGAAAATAAATGTTTTCACACTATACTATCTGCCTTTGTCAGGAACTGAGCTAAAAAGAAAAACTGACGAGAATCTCATGGATATTTATTCTAATTTCACTCTGCGCAAATTATATTCATCCTGCAAACTCTTTGACCACAAACTATTCTCTGTTGCTATTTCATTTACCTCTAAAATTTAGTACAATACAGAATTTTATAATTTAAAAGTGTAGATCAAATGCAACTGGTTTTTGCCTAGGCAGGATGAAAATTTGAAGAAATCTGCTTCATCAAACATTAATTGAAAATGGATGCAATTAGATACTGGCTGCCCTGCTGGGACCATAACTATACCTCTGAGTTTAGTTACAGTAAAGGAGAGTAGTAGGAAGAAAAAATGAGTGAATGAGAATGTAATTGGGTTTCTCAGATTGTTCTATCTGGAAAATGTCACATTTCAGAGATTTTGCTGTCTTTCTTTTCAGGATAGAAGGTTAGATTCAGGAAAGCTTGTGTGGATATAGAAAGGGCAAATTGCCTCATCAGTGATCCACCCCATCTTCAGCCACTCTAATCGCTCTCATTCCAGCACTCAGCTAAGCCACAGACCCAAGGCCAAGTCTACTGCTGAGACATGTGAAGAGTAGCATATATATTTTAATATTTATTTATTTATTTATTTATTCTTGGCTGCATCAGGTCTTAGCTGCAGCACACGGGATCCTTCATTGCAGCCTATAGGCTCTTCATTGCCATTCACAGGCTTCTCTCTAGTTGTGGTGCATGGGCTTAGTTGGCATGTGGGATCTTAGTTCCCTGACCAGGGATCAAACCCACGTCCCCTGCACTGGAAGGCGGATTCTCAACCACTGGGCCACCAGGGAAGTCCCGCATATATATTTTAGATCAAAGAACTCGAAAAAAATTAAAACGAAAACTACTGTTCTACCTTGAGATATGTTTTCAGAATGAGTTTCTCATGTACTTTCTTAAACCAAATCCTCTGTTTGTCAATGTTTGCTTTTGTGATTGAGTTTTCTCTAATTTATCCATTTGCACCATATGATATTATTTCCAGTTATTTCAAAGAGCTCTGGAAATTGCCAAAGCTATCCAATGAACATTTCTTATAGATTATATAACTTTATCTGCCTGCTTTTAAATTTTTATTGAAGGGTGGTGACATCATCTGCAAATGACTTCAATTCCAGTGGCTTTTTTTTCTGTCGATTTGTGCTAAAGATGTCTGCTTGATTCCTAGAGAGATGCAACTATTATTAATTCTATAAGTATTCAATGAATATTTATTATTATACTTTTACATTACTAAAAATTCATCTCCCAAGAAGGAACTATTCTATCACTGTTTTGTCCACTCATGTTTTCAGATGACTCTCAGTCAAGAATATCCAACAGAATTAGTTTTACAATTATTACAGCTATATTCAGTTTTTACAATTTTATATTATCCTGACTAAATTTCCATTTTTTTTAAACAATATTTTACTTATCACAGGTTTCATTTGTATGAGAAACAAAAGGAAGTTTGCACAGATTTGCCTCAGACAGTTTGCCATGTCTGATGATATTAAATTCATTGAGCAGAGGAAGCAGTAGTGACCAAAATGGAACAAGGATGGAAACAAGGAAAAGTTCTTCATTATTTTCTTCCTCTCTCTCAAATGAGTAAGTCTATTTATATTACTTTTGATTTGTTACTTGAGATTTTTTTAAAGCTCCGCAGATGAATGCATTTTACTTGGAGTTACTTTGTTTCATTGTGACTGAAAATATAACCTATCTCAGCAAGGTGATATAGCATCAATGCCAAGATAACATGTACACATAGACTCTTCAGGAAGAAACTAGCTTAGCAAAGGAGTCTCATAATAAATGTACACAATACATTACTTAAAACATAAAACTTGTTTAACTCAGAAGGCTTTCCATTTGAAACCTTGAATATAACCAATACAAGTATTTGTGGAAAAAAAGTGAGGCTCTGGACTCCAGATGAGAAGTGGAACCATTGTTTGTAATGGTCAGTTTCTTGGTAGTAATGGCTGAAATTAATAGTATGGAATAAAAAGCTAAAATGTCCAATTGTAAACTCTGTCTTCTGGAACTTTGGATTCAAAAGATTAACTACAAATTATGGTGATTTGGGGCTTTGCTTATTACTCCTTGTTTATATTTTTTTCATTTTAAAAAATACATAATCAGAGAATTACAGAAAGTTAAAGCTGAAATTGTACTATGATTTATCAAATCAAACGGGTTCATTCTAGGGGCAAACACACACTGATACCTCCTCTGTGTTTAATTCCGCAAATATCAAATATGAGTTCAAACATTCTTCAAATATATGTTTATTTGTTTATTAAATATATGTAATTCTGTTTCAAACTTACATTGCACACATCTTTCTAATAATGTAGTGTTTGTTTATTTGTTTTATGCTAAAGGCGATCTCCAAATATTTCTATTGTCTTGTTAAATAGGGACATGACTGTATATGGGGGAAGAGATGGATAGTGTGGGTGAATAATTTGCCTTCAAAACAGGTAAATCTAATTTCCAGATCACACACTAAGCCTATATCACTCTTCAGGTAATATTTTATTGGAAAATAATAAAGAATCTGCCTTATAGCATAACCACAGAAACTAAGACAAAAATCTGCTTAGATAACTGGCTAGGCATGCTGCCAGTTTGAAGTAGGGTCATTTGGGGTAACTAACTATATGGAAGCTGTAAGAGATGGAGAGAATACCTTATATTTTCACACAGGATTTATTTTGTGGGTTGAGTTTTGCAAAAGAGGAAAAGAAGTTGGTAAGCAAAAGCACCAAAAATGTTTTGGACTATATTTTTGTTACTCTTCCAAGTTTTTTTTTTTTTTTTTCCTCAGACAATATCTTGAATAAGTTAAAATCTGTATTTCATATCTGTAATGAACATACCAAGTAAAAAGCTTATGCTATATAATATAAAGTATATACAGGTGAAAAAGAATAAGATTGTGAAGTCTCCCTTTTATTCTGATACCTTATCAGGGATAAGTTCCTTATCAGGGAACTTCCCCTGAAGGTTGATATTTACAGTAAATGTAGTTATTCTTACTTTTCCATTGTCAAGGGCAATGGAAAACTGAGATTTTAATTGCATGGATATCTGCCCACTCCCAAACCCCTCCTCAGATATCTTTATAAGTATTGTCAATCAGCACATGTTTCTATCATCTGGATAAAAAGAATCTCCTTCTTCAGCAAAATAGCTGCTGCTTCCCAGCTACACACTTTATGGTACCGTTAAATATTTTACTTACCTGTCCCATTTTTTCCTATCCTGTTCTACATAGATTTCTAGTTTATTCCCAATAAAAATTATATTGCTGTATAAATACTCAATTGTATGAATTAAGGTGGGAAGGCTCACCAGCTTGCTCAGGTCTTTGTTTATTTATTTATTTATTTATTTATTTATTTTTTCCCTAATAGTAACACATGGCTCTGTCCCTGAGTTCAGACGATTGGGCAGATTTATTTTAGATACTATTGTACAGTCCTAGTGTTCAATATGAGAAAATATGTATACTTGAATCAGCGTTGGTGATTGGAATCGACATATAGAAATTGACCTAGTTTAATAATCAGTTAAAAAACAGAATATAAGTTTAACTACCTGTTATTCCAGTAGGCCAGGGAAAATACTCCTTAATTAGGAGAATATGAACTCCACTTTCTTCAGCATATTTTTTTTAAATGTAAGATAGTTTATTGAAAGCCTTGTTACTTTCCTGTTTTTTGTATGTTTCTGTATATGTGGTAAACACATAACACAGAACTACAGGCATAAACACAAGATTTCAGGGAGTCTTAAATGCCAGAGTAGTTTTGTCTCTAATCTTTTCTACTAAAGATAACTACCTCTATTTCTTTTTAATAAAGTCACATGGTAAATTCGTATAAAGCAATGCAAATAAAAGACTTACACTGACATCACACATCTAAGTCCTTTTTAATCCATGAAAAAGCAGATATTTCTCCCTGTACTTTTAAGAAGGTTAATTCATGGAAATCTCTATAGGACGCTTTAAAACTTGCAATTCTTGATGGAGAAAGACATGTAGCCCTTTTAATATTAGAGCTGTGCCAGAATGTCCATAAATAATTCCTACTCTCCCACAAACCAGAGTGCTAAGAAATGTGCAGACACTGCAGATTTTAACTGTTTTCTCCACTTGCATTCATATTACAATAAATGAGAATAGATTTTTAATATCCATTTCTATTACATGCATTAACTGAAGCTGTGGGGATAACATGAAAAATTTCCTGTGATTTGAGTCTCTAGGGAGGCCCATATGCTTATGTGTGGGCAGAACATTCAGCATTTCTGCTTTTTTTTTTCTTTTTAGAGTAGCTTAAAATGTTCTAGGGATTGCTAAAGGTCACAGAGCCTTTAAGCACTATTTTGTTTGTTCAATTGTAACCCTTTCCATTAATATTTTTGGAAGGATGAACCGGTTTCAATTAAAAAACCTGAACTGAGAGAAGTTAAGCCAAACTGAAATGTGCATGAACAAGTTTAGAGTGTACACTTCTTGGCATTATTTTCTTTCCAGTGGATAATTAATATGAAAATGCACCATAATACTGAATAATAAAGTCCTTCTGTCCACACTTGAAATTAAAGTAGGATACTTAGAGCAACATAATTTTCTATAAATGTTGATTTGCCTATGTCTAAATTGATTTATTTACTGTGGAGGAGTATAAAGATATAACTTTCCACAGCATATACTTTTTGGTGGAGTATATACCTGTATAAACCTATTATTTGGCAATACACATTATAGATACTTGCCAAAAAGGAATTAGAAAATCAATGACAAAGTTGGAATGTGGTCTCTGAAGTCTTAAATTAATGGAATTCTGCTAGAGACATAAAAGTTGATTCCCTGCTGTTCACATCTGTTGCATCCTGGATAGAAAAGAAAAGAAAAGAAAATGTTATGGGAAGAGCTGATGCTTGCATCTCTGACTCTTCCTGATTTGTGCTGATGACAGCCGAAGCTGCAGTCTTGTCATCTTCTGCCGCATATTGTCATCAGCAAGGTGGGAACACGTCCCTGAATTAAATTAGAATTCAATGTGAAAATCTGATTAGTTTCACAGAAATTCACTTTCTGGTCTAACCTGTAGAAATGCAACTGTTTTAAAAGTTACTACAACAATATTTGGAAATATTATTCAATGTAATCTACCTGTAAGAAAGTATTTTTTGAAAAGTTTCCTCAAAGAGAGGAAAAGAAATCATAAACATAATGTGAAAATTAAGGCCACAGTCAAGGTAAGGAAGAATCTGGTCACAGCCACAAAGGCGTGACGAAGAGACATAATCAAATGTTCTATAAACCGTGAGTTTACACCATTTCCAACACACTAATGTTTTTTTCTTTGTCTTTTTCCTTCTTTTTACTTTTCTTTTTCACTTTACAAATAGATTTGCTAGTCTTCTACCTCCTTAAGAATAAAAGTAGTATGTATCAGAGTCAGGAAATGGGCTGAAAACAGTTACATGTATTACATCAATTAACACTTTATCCTATGACTTAGATACTACTGTTATCTCCAATTTACACATGAAGAAACTGAGGCTTACAGAGATTAAATAAATTACTTAAGTATTCCACTAATTGGTATAGAGCTGGGATGTCTTTCTCAAGACAGAACCTTGAAGCCCCTGCTCTAGGAATGGAAAGGAGTAGATACAGAGAAAAGACAAGAGTAAGTTGCAGTAGGTTGCAGGGATCCTGTAAAGAGAGCTGTGGAGAAAAGCACACACACGCAAAAATCATCAGAGTGATTCCCTTCTTTAGGGATTTCTGTAACAGGATAAAGAGCATAGAAAGAGGAGAAGTTTAGGTAAAATGATGAATGAAGGGTGAGGATTCTGAGAGAGCCAAATTCTAACCTGGAGGTCTTTGGAAACCCCTGACCTTGAGATATAAAGAGGATAAATAAATGTAGGTGGCTACATTAGAGCTGCAGGGATAGGTGAAATCATTTAGCAATAAATAAATAAATAAATAAATAAAATAATGATAGATAGATAAAGTAGAGAAGAAAAAGAGCCAGCAAAGATACTGAGAAAAAATAGCTATGTTGGGACTTCCCCAGTGGTCCAGTGGTTAAGACTGTGCTTCCACTGCAGGGGGCACGGGTTTGATCCCTGGTCCAGTAACTAAGATCCCACATGCCCTGCAGTGTGGCCAAAAAGAACAAACAAACAAAAACTATAGTGGCAAGAAAAGAATCAGTGTCCTGGAAATTATGAAGTTAGAATTTAAAGTGAAAGGGAATGGCTACTAGTGTTAAATGCCACAAAGAAGTCAAGTCAAGATTAGGGTCATAAAGTGCCTGTCTGATTTGAATATTACCAGTGTGTTACATAATTATTAGGTGGCAAAGTGAGTTAGAAGGAGATTTTCAGAATAGAAGAAGAAATAAATGAATGTTACTTGAGCAATTAAAAATAGTGAGAGTAGATTCTTAGCAAATCTGGACATAGATGGATGTAAGGATGATAAACTGAAAGTTGATCTTCCTCAATGTATCATGCATACAGGCTGCTTGGAAGGAAGACATGTGGAGGAGGGATTGAAAATCTTGAACCCCAGAAAATGTGTGCAACAAACTGTTCACTTCAATGACTTGAAATTATTCACTTCAATGGCTTGAAACTTATTCCTGCTCGAGATTGTTATCAATAGTGGATTTAGAAGGAAACTTGTTTTGATATAAAGCAAATGTAAAAGGTAACAAGTAAAGTTCCTAGACTGGATACAAAAATAATTCAGGATGAAATCCAGGAAGAATGCTATGCTGAAAAAGTTCATGATAATCCTCAGCAGCATGGCAGATGAAAAGCAGTGATAAAAAATGGAAACAAAAGAGTCAAGGATTAGTATAGTTTCCTCACAAATTATAAGATGTTTTCAAAATTTAGAAGAACTAGCCCTTCAACTTCTAATGGAACAATAATGAGATTTTGCAGTCGCGAGAAGTTTGAAAGAATGGAGTTGTTAACCTCAGGAGGAAAAGATAACTATTGATGTTGGTTCCAAAGGAAAATGGGCATAGACAATTTCCTGGAGTGGAATTATGGTTGGGGGCATGTGCCTGGCAAACAGAAGCCATCCTCAAGTACATCAGTCCTCTTTTGTATATTTGTTTAGAAGTTTTTACTTTATTCAGTTATCCTTGCGCATAGTAAAAAGTGTCAAGTATTTCTAGAGGTTAATTTTGAGAAACAGCATCCCACTGCTATTGTTTCTCAGCAACAGTGGCTTCTATTTCTTTTAGCTGATTACTTTGAAAATTGACTCAATATCTCTAGATAATGACCTTCTATTATTAGATCTTTTTGTTTTTTTATTGTTGTTTGGGTTTTTGTTCATTTGTTTTCAGTTTTGGAACATTATGTTTTGACTTCCAACTATAGAAAATAAGGGCTTAGCTTTTTTCTTCGCTGTTTACTCTTTGATTTTTTCCTGGAGTTAATTTTGCTTTCTTGTTTGTTTAGTTTTCATATGTGTATGTCTCTAATTCAACCCAAACTTTTGTCTATTACCTATATCATCTCTCAAGACATTTTGGTGCAGCAGGTATTCTGAAGATTTAATCTTTATGAACAAGTGTCTTTCAGAATCATCTCACCTGTTATAATCTGGATGGACTACCCCATGTACATACATGTACAACTATCATCCTGGAATCTCCTTTCCAGATCATCCTGAGGACTCTATCACACTCCTTTGTCTCTTTCATTTATCCATCCATTTCATCTATTCACATGTATTGACTGTGTGGGTAATTTGTTAGGCACTATGTATCAGAGGGGCGGGGGGAAGAAACAAAATTCATTGCTCTTGTTGGCATTATATTATAATGATTGTCAAAAGAGAATAATAATAATATTATATTAATAATAATAATATTCTCCACTTCTATATGGATGCCTAAAACCAAGTATAAGAAAAAACAGAGACTCATACTCATGGTATTTGGTAGAGAAATACATGATCAGAGCTTATCTTGCATTGTTTAAAAACAATTTGAGAAATCCAACAGAATTTCTTAACTTTCCATCTTACTAGTCCATTCTAGAGTTTATTCCACTGTCCAAACAGTGTTTTGGAGGCACTAAAGGTGAAACCTCTTTCAAAAACTTTGGAACCCACAGTAAGATTTTGCTACAGAAAGTATTAATGAACTTTTCTAATTACTAAAAAAGAGTTATGTGAACTTTGAGGACCATGGAAAACCTGTATTTATTTAAATAATTTTATTTATATATATTTACTGAAGTGAAAAAAATTACCAATAAGCTACATAGAAAAAGAAAACACAAAAAAGCAAAGGTGTCATTAATATTGTCTTCACCTTCAAGTATCCTTGAAATCAAAATCAAAACCCTAAAGCTAGATATGTTTGGATTAAAGAGAACGGTACTATATCTTACATATTTACTTTTGTCCTAAATAAATATTTTGAAGTATAATATTACTAATTAACTCTTGTTTCCCAGGTAGTTCTCTGACTCTTTCTGAGAAAGGGGTTTTTATAGGTAACTTTTTGCAGCTTTGTACATATGAAAATATCTTTATTCTCCAGACACACTTAATTGATAAGTCAGGTCATTATAAACTTTTAGGTAGGAAATACCATCTTTCATCAATTTAATTTCTAGAAATGTAGAGGAGTAATGCCATTTTGATTCCTGATCTTTTGATTAGGACTTATTTTCTTTCTCTAGAATCTTTTAGAAGTTTCTCTTTGCCCCCCATTTTCAAAAATTCCTGAATGATGTTTGGGTTTGTCTTCCCTGAGCAGAGCAATTGTTGGGTACCTTCAATCTGGACCTTATGCCCTACAGTTCTGGGAAATTATCTTTATGAATGTTAATAATGTATTCCCGTACTTTTTTTTATTTTTTCTTTTTCTTCTATCCAATTATTTGGACATTATTTGGGCATGTTGGGAAGGCCCTCTAATATTTTGCTCTTTTCTCTCCTACAGTCCATTTCCTTCTCTCTTTCCCATAATATCTAGGAGATATCCTGAGCATTTTCTTCCAACACTTATTAGTGAGTTTTTTAGCACTGACACCAAAATGTTAATGTCCAAAAGTTCCTTTCAAATTTGTTGAATGTTTCTTTGCCAAGGGATGCCTTTCTTGTTTCACAGTTCCTGTATCATATATCTTTCTGGTATATTTTATTTTTATGTTTTCTTTCCTCTATATGTAGTGATTTTTCCCAAATGTTTTCTTTCTTTTTGTTTGTTTTGATCAGCATCTTGCCCATTAGTAGCTTTCAAATCTTTCTCGTTATTCTTTGTTGTTTTCTCATATTTAAGACTGTAGCACTACAAAGCTTGTGAAAGCACTGAGCATATAAGTGGAAAATGCAGATACAAGCTTTACGATGGGGTGATGTAACTGGATATTTTAGATGAGGATGTGCTATCATGGTCTTTCTTTTCTTTTCCTTTCTCTCCCTTCCCTTCTGTCCAGAACCATCCCATCTCTTCTCTTCTCTTAGGCTACTAAGCTTCCTGATAGAAGGTTCTTCAAATATTTTTCTTGGAGAGTAAAGACCTGGCTTCAGTGTTTCAGTCACCCAAGGAACCCAGTGAAGGAAAGGTGCTGCATGTAAATCAGCACCTTTTATAAGCACGCTCATATTTTCTTCAGTCTGAAGTATGGTGCCTAGCAATGAGACTCTGTTGCTGCTTATTCTTTTTAACTTTTTCATCCACAGAATAAATATCCAGTTGTTTTGCAAAATGAAGAAGAAATCATCTTGCTAAGCAAAGCAGAGAAAGGGATTTGTATTCTCGAGTGACTCTTGAACAGGTTTTCAGTCTAGCCTTCTTGTCATTTACTCTGCATCCAAGATGCCAATTCCATTTCAGGATTCTATGGAAAAAATTAAATTGGTTCTGAATTGACCCTTTATGGATTTATGATTCAGATTTCTTGGCTATGTTAGGTATATTTCCACTCATTTTAATGCTTTCCAGCTTCCACAATTGTGATACTATTGTCTTTTTTTTTTCTTTCTTTTCACTTTTGTGGGTTAATGACTTAAAAATTCACATTATTGTTGGTTTGGTAGAATTTCATTAGGTAACAAAATAGATGTTTGTATTCAATCAGCTATCCTTACTTTAATTTCTACTCACCTTCAACTTTTTTTGAATTGTACTGGGGAGATTATACGAACACCATTACAATGTCTGGCAGAGTTAGTAATACGCATTTGCTAAATTAACTAACACATGAAGAATGAATGAATAAATGAAAACAGAAAACTTGACTGTCTTTCTAGTGATATTGATGAGCAAATTAGTAAATATAATAGTAAATAGAAACATTTGAGAACATACATAGAATATTCCCCACTTGCAATTGAAGGTTAAAATTTGAAAGAACATGTATTTATGAGCAGTGAACAGATGGCTGTGGATATGAAGTTAAAAATAGGATTTTAAAATTCTTATTGTTGAAGACATTGGATCTTACAGTACTCAGAATAATGTAGTTAGCAAAACATTCCTGTCTGATCACAGTAATTTAAGCCGAAATATCAGATGAGGGAATTCTCAAAACAAACTAGATTTTGTAAAAGAATGAGGTATGTCATGTAATCACTGTAGAGAGGATGCATAGGAAGTTCATATAGAGATATAAAGATATTGATATATAGAGCTTCAGTAACTGTTTACCAAAACTATGCAAATAAAGTGAGGACCTGATATTTTAGTAAAAGTAGGTGGATGTGTTCTTGTGGTTATGCCAGAAATTCAATAGAATAGAACTCATTTTTAGAATATGGCCGTTGCTTTTAAGAAGCAATTCTGTCAAAGAAGTTGGATGTAAGGAAGTACATAGATGCAAAGTAATCCACAAACCCAGATAGGGACAGTGTTACTCACCAGATACCCAATTTATATCCCAATTCTTGCAACTAGGCAGGATTAACTATATGCCTAGTTCTGAGCAATAAATTATGGGCAGAAGTGATGTGTAATGTTTCTGAGACACAGCATTGAAAACATGCACATGATTTTTCCAGCCAGCACACAGTGAATCAGTGAATTGTGAAATTCCGGGTAGTAGAGATACTGTCAGCCTGGGACCCTGAATAACTACATGGAACAGAAGACTCTCCCCACTACCAGGTCTACTTGAGCATATATCATGAGCAAGAAATAAACTTTCTATGTTGTTGCTTGTAAGCAATTTACATGTTATGGTTAATTTACTAGTGAAGCATAGCCACCCAATCAAGATAAATTCATGAATGAATTTAGTGATGATTATTAGAATGATAGAAAGCAGAGTTTAGCAAAATTTTAACAAAGAAAGAAAATACACATGTGAAATGAGAAAATCTTATCCACATTTTGACTGGAAGTTTTATTCAATTAAAGCAGAAGAACTGATCCTTTTTTATTTGCCTGGCTGAAAAGTCAAGAATTTGAAGATCTGTTCTGTCTTACTAATGAAAAATTACTAAACGGTAGTTAGAGCATGGAACTAAATTATTGGCACAAAGTGATCATGATTAAAAAATATAAATAGGAATTAGGATGTATAATCAGAAACATGAACTTCAGGAAATACGTTAAGAACTTCACAGAAATAAAAGGCATCACACCATGGATTGAAATAAAGAGAAATAGATTGAAGACAGGGAACATTTGTAAAAACACATAGTAAAGAAATGTTAAAATATCTAAGAAATAGTAAAAGGAAAACAAGCTGCTAAAAAATTACCATAATCATACAGATTACTATTCTATCAGGTTAGATTTTTAAAGGATCAAGAAACATACAAGCAAATAAAAAATACTGACTTAAACTTCAAAGGATATCGACAATGAGATTAGACTAGAAATGAGACAAACAGAAACAGAAGGTTTTTAAATTTTGTTTTGGTCATAACAAAGAGAGACCAACAATTGAGGCAATATTTACAGAGAACAAAATTAAACAGAAGTCAGTTTTATTTTGCTGCATCAAAGAAGATGGTCTTGAAATTGAGAAACATAGCATCTTGCTTTAATGAGAAAAATAAATGAGATGGTTAGGGGTATATGAAGAGACTAGATATGTAATTTAATTTCGTCATAAACACCAGGCTTGTATAAATTAACTAATAGAATAGTGTAAGAAATATATATGTATATCCATATCTGTACCTCTCTTTCTCTCACATCATAGAAGTTGTCGGAAATATTAGAGAAATCGTGGAGGATAGGAATAGAACCAAAATCATGGAGAATGGAAATAGAACCAAAAAATGAAGTTTGCAGTTTTCGAAAAATATGGATTCCAAAAATTATAATCTAAGTAAAATGAGCATCTTTTAAAAATTTTTTAGGTTTCTTCCTTCTCTAGGATTAAGATCTCACTTGTTATTTGGCAGATCCTCAGTGTACAAAGTTTCTGGCAAAAGTAGGCAGTTATAAATATCTGTATCTTATATCAGAGTTTGAGTTTGAGTCATCTGACAAACCTTGGATTTTCTCTTGCTCAACCTTACTTCAGTCATTCCACATTTATTCAAATAGAGGGATTCACTATTGCAGAGCATTAGCATGATTTCTGAGCTGTGTCATTATAAAATTCAATAAGCATGTTTTTTATGATTCATCAAAATCATGATAATTTTGAGGGGGCCAACTATGGAACAAAACAGACATGTGTCCATTACTCTCACTAGTATTTGGCAAAGAGGTTAGAATGCTCATGACTTTATTTACTGATCAACTTTTAAAAAAAATTTTGTTACTATATACATTATATGAGAATATGTTAAACTTTTCAAAAACTCAGAAATACAATCCCAGTAAATAAGTAACATTAGTTCAACAAGGCTTGCTGTTACTGAATTAGTGCTGGTTCCTAGTACCCCTAAAATTCCTTTATGATTACTCCAATACCTTTGTTTAATAGTCCATTTTCTAACATTTCTTTTTCAGGTTTGTCAGATGACTCAAACTCAAATTTATAAAATAGAAGCATAGTGAGCCTAGGAAGGGAATTTTATTTCCATTCCACATGATTTGAAGAAGCTGTCCTTCATCCAACAGATATTTATAACTGCCTACTATGTGCCAGAAACTTTGTACACTGAGGATCTGTTGAATAATAAATGAATAATAAATGAAATCTTAATCCTTGAGAAGGAAGAAACCTATAAAAATTTAAAATATTTCAGGGTCTGTAGTTCATAAGGGAGATTATACTTTTCTGTTTACTTCTAAGAGATAAGAACCAGTGGCCTAAGGCATAAGTATTCAATATAAACAAATCCTTTCTATCCATTGAAACTGCTCATCAACAGAATAGGATGCTTGGTAAGGTTTGAGCCCCACCTCTTTCTGGCAGATTCTTATCTGGTGTGGATGTTGATTTGGGGTGAAGGATGCTGCTTGAGTTTCTCAAAAGATGATCTCTATTATCCCTCCCAAGACCCTGTAGTGGTATTATTCTTAGCAGGCATGCCCTGAAATATATAGCATGGATGCTTTTATTTCTTTAGAAATATCGGTTCATGGCTAGCAGAAAATTGGAGAGATAGGGTAACAGTGGATATACTAAATTTAAGTAACTTGGATTTCAATTACAAAAAAAGCAATAGAGGAGTTGTGAGAAATAAAGCAAGCACTTCATAAGAGTATTAAATTAGCATACTTTTATACAATAATGAGGTGTTATTGTCACATTTTGTTTTACTGCAAGGTGTGCATTTAAAGAAAGACACGTAAATTAGGCTAAGCTCAAGGTGCAGGGTTTTCAATTCTTATATTTTCTCACAAAAATACCATAGCTCTAAATGGGGGTCCATTGGGACATGAATAAGTTGATTGTTTTAGTTAAGGGAGAAATCTGCCATAGGAGGGGAGTTAGAGGTATGATTTTTGATTCCCTGCAGGATAGAAGAGTTGACATCATTAGAATTAAAAACCCATCAATGCCCAGCATGTCGTTGAGGCTGTAGTTGGAAATGCTAAGTGATACTGATACACAAATATTTTCAGGGTCATTTGCAAAAAGAGAGTAGAGTCAGAACTAGACACTTTTAGATTTACTGAACAGAAAAGGAAAATGAAACACAGAATAGTTGAGTCTGCAGAGGTATAGTCCTATTTCAAGGTTACTGTTAGTTAAAGAATTGACACTAACTCTAAACCGTTCCCTGCAAACAAACAGCACAGGAGAGACATGAAGTATGTTAGCTGTTCACTCTTCTAAAAATTTAGCCAATTGATTCCATAGAGATTCTGGCTTAAAAGGTTAAAAAACCTTGCTACTCTAATTCTAATTTCCCAGGGTGACCACTATAAGATTAAGTGAGAAAGAACAACAATGAAAAAGACAGCACAGAAAATCTGAGCAATAATTCCACTTTAATTAGACAAATTTTTATTTGAAACAGAAAATCCAAAGGGAGAATGTAATTCACTCTACAACAGTTTATATTATTTTTAAGTTCATACATTTTAGTTGTAACTCCTTTACAAAACATGCCAATAGTAATTTAATTAATTTAATCCTAGATCATTTAAAGGGAAAATTCCTAGATCAATATTTTGGATGGTTTGATTTAATATGCTAGTATCTTTATATCAATATTTCTCTTTGCAGTTTCCCAGTTCCCAAAACTGTGAAGGGTAGCAGAACTTGCCACCCCAAAATATCTCTGTCATAAGGATATTTTGAGCTGGTTATTTATTTATTTATATATTTAAAAAAATATCTTTATTGGAGTATAATTGCTTTACAATATTGTGTTAGTTTCTGCTGTATAAAAAAATAAAGCAGCTATACATACACATATATCCCCATAACCCCTCTATCTTGTGCCTCCCTTCCACCTTCCCTATCCAACCCCTCTAGGTGGTCACAAAGCACTTAGCTGATCTCCCTGTGCTATGCAGCTGCTTCCAACTAGCTATCTGTTTTACATTTGGTAGTGTATATATGCCGATGCTACTGTCTCACTTCGTCCCAGCTTACCCTTACCCTTGCCTGTGTCCTCAAGTCCATTCTCTACGTCTGCGTATTTATTCCTGTCCTGCCCTTAGGTTCATCAGAACCATTTTTTTTTTTTTACACACCATATATATGTGTTAGCATACGTTATTTGTTTTTCTCTTTCTGACTTACTTCACTCTGTGTGACAGACTCTAGGTCCATCCACCTCACTACAAATAACTCAATTTTGTTTCATTTTATGGCTGAGTAATGTTCCATTGTATATATGTGCCACATCTTCTTTATCCATTCATCTGATGATGGACACTTAAGCTGCTTCCATGTACTGGTTATTGTAAATAGTGCTAATGCATATTGTTGTACATGTCTCTTTTTGAATTACGATTTTCTCAGAGTATCTGCCCAGTAGTGGGATGGCTGGGTCATATGGTAGTTCTATTTTAGTTTTTGAAGGAACTTCCATACTGTTCTCCATAGTGGCTGTATTAATTTACATTCCCACCAACAGTGCAAGAGGGTTCCCTTTTCTCCACACCTGCTCCAGCATTTATTGTTTGTAGATTTTTTGATGATGGCCGTTCTGACCAGTGCGAGGTGATACCTCATAGTGGTTTTGATTTGCATTTCTCTAATGATTAGTGATGTTGAGCATCCCTTTGTGTGTTTGTTGGCAGTCTGTATATCTTCTTTGGAGAAATGTCTCTTAAGTTATTCCACTCATTTTGGAATGGGTTGTTTTTTTGATATTGAGCTGCATGGGCTACTTGTATATTTTGTACATTAATCCTTTGTCAGTTGCTTCATTTGCAAATATTTTCTCCCATTCTGAGGTTTGGTTTTTCATCTTGTTTATGGTTTCCTTTGCTGTGCAAAAGATTTTAAGTTCCATTGGTCCCATTTGTTTATATTTGTTTTTATTTCCATTTCTGTTGGGGTTGAGTCAAAAATGAACTTGCTGTGATTTATATCATAGAGTGTTCTGCCTATGTTTTCCTCTAAGAGTTTTATAGTGTCTGGCCTTACATTTAGGTCTTTAATCCATTTGGAGCTTATTCTTGTGTATGGTGTTAGGAAGTGTTCTTATTTCTTCCTTCTTTCCTTCCTTCCTTCCTTCCTTCCTTCCTTCCTTCCTTCCTTCCTTCCTTCCTCCCTCCCTCCCTCCCTCCCTCCCTCCCTCCCTCCCTCCCTTCCATTTATTGGGGTATAATTGCTTTACCATGGTGTGTTAGTTTCAGCTTTATAACAAAGTGAATCAGTTATACATATACATATGTTCCCATATCTCTTCCCTCTTGCGTCTCCCTCCCTCCCACCCTCCCTATCCCACCCCTCCAGGGGGTCACAAAGCACCGAGCTGATATCCCTGTGCTATGCGGCTGCTTCCCACTAGCTATCTACCTTACGTTTGGTAGTGTATATATGTCCATGCCTCTCTCTCGCTTTGTCACAGCTCACCCTTCCCCCTCCCCATATCCTCAAGTCCGTTCTCCAGTAGGTCTGTGTCTTTATTCCTGTCTTACCCCTAGGTTCTTCGTGACATTTTTTTTTCTTAATTCCATATATATGTGTTAGCATACGGTATTTGTCTCTCTCTTTCTGACTTACTTCACTCTGTATGACAGACTCTAGGTCTATCCACCTCATTACAAATAGCTCAATTTCGTTTCTTTTTATGGCTGAGTAATATTCCATTGTATATATGTGCCCCATCTTCTTTATCCATTCATCTGATGATGGGCACTTAGGTTGTTTCCATCTCCGGGCTATCGTAAATAGAGCTGCAGTGAACATTGTGGTACATGACTCTTTTTGAATTATGGTTTTCTCAGGGTATATTCCCGGTAGTGGGATTGCTGGTTCATATGGTAGTTCTATTTGTAGTTTTTTAAGGAACCTCCATCCTGTTCTCCATAGTGGCTGTACCAATTCACATTCCCACCAGCAGTGCAGGAGTGTTCCCTTTTCTCCACACTGTCTCCAGCATTTATTGTTTCTGGATTTTTTGATGATGGTCACTCTGACTGGTGTAAGATGATATCTCATTGTAGTTTTGATTTGCATTTCTCTAATGATTAATGATGTTGAGCATTCTTTCTTGTGTTTGTTGGCAGTCTGTATGAGCTGGTTATTTTTAAAAAACAGCAGATGTAGGAGAAGCTCTGAACACCAAGTAGAAGTTACCCTTTTGTAAGAGACATTTATAAGGGAAATCTCCATTTGTAAGGGTGCCTTCCTGTGTGTACCAGGGAGAGAAGGGTGGCTAAATCTCTAGAAACTTATCAATGAAGAGGGCAGGGACTTAAATCTGCATAACAACTATATACCCTTGTTTACTGTGCTTTACTTGATAACCTCCAGTAACTGGCTTCTCCACCCCCAACATCTACCTTTTGTCTTTAACTGGAGATGGTATTTAAGGTGGTGGCTTGGGCTGTTTTAGGGAGTCACTTGGTTTTCCAGTGTCTCTCCCAAGTATACAGTAGGTATACATGTTATCAAACTTCTGATAGTTTTTTTTTTTTCCTATTAATGTGTCTTTTAGCACAGGGTGGTCTCAGCAAGAACCTAAAAAGGGAAAAGGAAAATTATATTCCCTCCCTTACAACTGCCTTTAGCTTTCATTGTTATGCCTCATTCATGAAAAGAATAGAGAACCTAAATAGAGCACCTTTTTGAAATTTCTAACTGCCAGTGCCATTCAATGGCATGTATTAACCCAGGTGAAGAATAACTTAACTTCTTCCTTTTGTTCATTTCTTTGGAGATAAGAGTAGCAAGTATTTGCCAAGTAATTTAATAAGCCTTTATTTATTTATTTTTTGTAGATGTTACTTTTTAAAATTAAAAAAAAATTTTTAACATCTTTATTGGAGTATAAGCCTTTAAATTAATAAGCCTTTAAATTTTGCAATTGAGGATTTATCACTGAACTTAAATTTCAAGGCATAAATACTATTTATTTTGACAATCACAAACTTTACAAATGATAAGAAAAAAGAAAAGCTCTAAATAAACTCAGCAGTAAATTCATCAGCTCGGCATCTCATTCCCCTTTTCTTTCCAAGCTAAGCCAGTAGAACCACTGTTGCCCTAACTCAAGCAGAAGAGAATGAAGAAAGTTAGAGAAGCTGAAATGAATATATGTATTCTTTTTTGTCTTCTGTAGTCTGAGCAAGTGTTTTTTTATTCTCAGTCATTAATATGCGTAGGAATCATCTGGGGATTCTGTTAAAATGCAGATTCAGATTCAGTAAATCTGAGCTGGGGACCTGAGATTTTTATTTCTAATTAACTCCTAGGTTATGGTAATGTTGCTGGGCCTAGATTACACTTTTAATAACAAGAGTCTTCAATCTTAATTTCTTATTCTTCTTTTGATGTTGACCTAAAGAAAAAGGAACAACCTAAGAGCTGTAATCAGGGGGCTTACTGAGGACTGTAGCCTGAGAAACAGCCTCTCAGTAGCTCTAAGAAAACTGCTCCAAAGAGTCAGAAGGAGAAGCCTAGTTTATGTATGATTTTTGTCTAGGGAATACATGCAGTTAAGCATACATTTTGGTAAAAGATTACTGCTATTCACAAAAAACAGATTAATTCAACTTAATGATTTTAGTGCTTTTATTTGTATGAGAAGATGCAAGAATCTGGGTTCATTAAAATTCTTCCTGAGCTGTACATCTGAGGGGGCTGTTTTCCCAAAGCACAGAGTTCCTCATCCTGTTTCTATTCCCAAATTCCTCTCAGGGTACACTATCAATCAGTGACTACAGTGGCTAATGAATTAAAGCTGGGTGCTAAGCAATACTATTTGTTCTTCTTGGTTTACATTTACATTTTCCTCCTAATGTTATTTGAGTTGGTCTCTTTTGAGTCTTCTCAGTATTGGCTAGTTTATCTTGGTGTTTCTACATTAGATTTATTTGTCTTTTTGTAAGAAATGCTCTACTCTTTAATTTTTTTGAAGCCCAAATTGTGGTATTAATGGAGAAGGGTGGAGAGTATGATGCAATATGATGGTTTCGTTAGTGTTTCAGAACAGGCCTCCCGAAAATGTGCAAATTTTGGCATGTGGATTATTTTGTGCTAAAGGCATTGGAGAGCCTGTGGCTCAAGAGAACTACTGCCTCTTCCTTAACTATTTAGAAGAATTTAAATTGGGGATTTTTCCCCAAAAAATCACTATTACCAGAGGTAAATTTTATCTAAATGGCCCTATCTATATATGGCAGGGCAAGCATTTAATTACCAAACATCTGCTCTTATTATCATCCTGTGAATGACCCTCCTGTCCTTGGAAGCCTTAGGCCTCCATCCCATTCCTTAGCTCAGGATGGCATATATACCTCATTTTATGAAATTGAAATTTGATTTTATCCTGTTAATCTGTCCCATGTCAATTTAATTCTTAGACCAGCCAGAAGAACCTAGGAGGATAGAGGAAAAATTTCTTTCTCTCTGACATCATCATGGATAAAGCCTGTAAGTGGATGTAGCATGAGCTTTGGAGGAAGCTCCAGAGCAGAGTGCAGAAGAGAGGGACACGGCTGAGTTTCAGCTTTCCCTCTTTATTTTGGGTATTAGATCTATATAAATAGCTCTAGTTTCCATTCATTGAGCACCTTCTCTATTCTAGGTCCTCATTTAACCCTTTTAAGAATTTTTGTTTTTAAATATTTTAATTAACTTAAAAGCTTATTATCCTTGTTTTACAGATAGGGAAAGGTCATGAATCCCATTTAAAAGGTGAGGGTTAATAAGTCTGTACAAAGTTAAATAAACACTTCTAAATTCAATTTCTGAGGCCAGCGTTACCTTAATTCCAAAACCAGGTAAGAGATTACAAAAAAGAAAAAAAAAATTTAATTACAGACCAAAATCTCTCATAAACCTAGATATAAAAATCACCAACAGAATATTAGCAAATTGAATCCACCAAAATAGAGAAAAAACATTCTACACAACAACCAAGTGAAATTTATTCTAAGTATATAAGACTGGTTCAAAATATAAAACTCCATCAATGTAGTCTACCATATCAGTAAGATAAGGAAGAAACTCATATGATCGTATCAATTGATACAGAAAAAGTATTTGAGAAAAACCAATACCATTAATGATAAAAACTATCAGTAAACTAGAAAGAAGGAAACTTCCTGAACTTGATAAATGCATCTACAAATAAAATCTGCAGCTGACATAATAGGTAATGGTGAAAGACTGATTGCTTTCCCTGTAAGATTGTGAAGATTGCAAAGATGCCCATTTTCACTGTTCTTATTCAACATGGGACTGAGAATTCTAGCCTATACAGTAAGGGAAAAAAACGGAAATGAAGTCACACAGTTTGAAAAGGAAGAAATACAACTGTCCCTGTTTGCAGATGACGTGATTGTCTAGATAGAAAATCTCGAGTCTTCAAAAAAACTTGAATAGGTAGGGTCAACAAGATTGCTGAATACAAGATCAACACACACACACACACACACACACACACACACACACACAAGAATTATATTTCTATATACTAATAAGGAACACATTAAACTTACATCAGAAATGCAGTACCATTTTAAATGCTCCAAAGAATATGAAATGCTTAGCCATACATCTAACAAACATATGCAAGAGCTATAGGCTGCAATGTATAAAGTGTTGATGAAAGAAATAAAAGAAGACTGGAGTAAATGGAAAGACATATCATGCTCAAGGATTGGAGGATTCAACATAGGACATATAAATTTAACGCAATTCCTATCAAGTACCCAGCAAGATTTTTGTACACATAGATAAGCTTATTCTAAAGTGTATTTAGGAAAGGCCCTAGAGTACTGAAAGCAATTTTGGAAACGAAAAATAAATTGGGAGAAATCACTCTTCTACTGTTAAGACTCACTATGTTATAGTAGTTATATAGTAAAGTGAAATAGACATTGTAACACTGTTACAGAGAAAGTTACATAGATCAATGGAACCAAATAGAGGAACCAGAAATAGATCCACACAGGTATATGCAATCATTTTTTGACAAAGTTACACAAGCAATTCAATGGAGGAAAGAATTGTTTTGGAGAAATTTTACATACAAAGGCATTAAAAAAAACAACCTTCTGCCTACGTCTCACATCTTAATAAATATGAATACATATATAGCTGGTGAAATATGAATAAACTCTAAATCATACCAATGATAATTACCTGATTTTGAGATTGCATTATTATTATACAAGATGTCAATACTGGGGGGTACTGGATACATGGTAAATTGGACCTCCTTTTACATTCCTCTTCAACTTTCTATACATCTATAATTTTTTCAAAATAAACATTTAAAAATTGTCAGTAGTTCATTTAAGATCCTACACAGCTTGAAGAACATGCTGCTGACTTTCTGACCTCTCCAGAGCTAGAGTTCCTATCTGCTGCTGCTATACTATACTATACTCCTCTAACTTCTAGCAAACAACGTTCTGGCGTGGAGGTAGGAGGGCAATGATAGGTTGTGGAAGTTAATATAAGGTATACAAATTCTGTAAGTAAAGATATATCCTGACTTACTGTTTGGGAAACCCATCTTACTTGGAAAGTTGGGTTTATAACCTCAGTAAAACACCAATTCCTCTTTTGTTTCCTGACTCACATTTTCTGTGCTCACTACTAAGTATAAACTATGTTGAGATGGAATTTTAGGGGAATTCTAGGGGAAAACCTTCAATGTACCTGTTTGCACATCTTCTTTCTTAAGGGTTACGTTCTACCCTCCTGGAAGGTTTTTAAAGGACAGAACTGTTTCCTTACTCTAATTACAATTTCAAGCAACCACTATTGTAAAGACCTTTCTCTAGCTTAGTTTTCAGTTATTTTTCACTCTAAAATGTTTAAAGTTGGTTCTTCCTCCCTAAGTGAATTCTTTCCATATTGCTAGTTCTGTTTTTTGTTGTTGTTTTCTGTTTTCTCTTCCTTCTCTCTGTTTTAAGCATATAGAATCACATCTGCTTAACTCAGAAACTGTTGAGATTTCATGGGGATTTGGGGAGTAGCAGGCATCCTGGCCTGGAGATTGTTATTACTTTTTGATCCACCTCCAGTAAGCAGTCTAACAATTCCTCTCACACCTTCCACCAAAAGTTTTCTTCTCAGGCTAATTGACTGTTAATGGAAGATAAGTAAGGCATTTAAACATCCACATCTTCTCAGTATACATGATTTATATCACCCTCTTAAAAAACAGGATTTAGGGAGCAGTCATTCTTTTTTTTTTTTTTCCTCTGTCACATCAGAAACTGGGTTTGTGGGATGGATTGGGAGACAGATTTTATTTTCTACTTGAGTTCTTCCAGGAATAGTAGTGAACTGCTAAAGTTGAAGTTACAGGGGTATAAGGACAGCTAGTTTTTTACATAACTAATCTATAGTTGAATTTTATTTGAAAAAAATACTACATTTTCATTTGAAAATAGAGTGTTAGCCAGATAAATATCACTTCTTTTCTGTGAAAATTAACTCATGAATTTAGATTTTGGTAGATTAGGAGTCTATATGCATAGCATCTAATCTCTGAACCAGTTTTTGGCCTCTTTAATACAATAACTTGAAAATTACAAATTACACCCTTTAGTTTCCCTGGCTAAATAAAATAAATAAAGATAAGGTCATTTAATTAGACTTGTTTCAGACTTGATATGGAAATAGCTAGTCATTAATGAAAAATGAAGTAGAATCTCTGGAGTAGGATGTGCTCTGACTATTGTCTTACACAGTCTATTCCCTGATGGTGGTTGTTACAAGATGGACCAAGAAATGAATGAGTGGCTCCCCAAGAGAAATACATTCTATGCACATAGTTATCTGAGCCAGTTGTTTGAAAACAAATATTTTATAAAATATAAATAATTCAGTTAGCTTCAGGAAGCAGTCCCTTATCCTGTAACTCTCTCGAAGCTGTTCCTTCTCTCAAGTTACACTTATTGTTCAAGCATCAATCAGCTCTTACAATAGCCTTCAACCTGCCCTTCCGAATTTCCCCAAATGCAAGTTGTAGTCATTATCACCAGAGTTAACTTTCTCGAATGCAAATTTTACTATGATACCCTCTTTAAAAGTATCTCATTACGTTTCAGCCTTGCTGTCTGTTCCATGAGTAGCATCTTTACTTTGGCTTGCTCAAAGATTACTCTGTAACATGCAAACTGTATGTGAAACCAGATTATAAACAACTGCACTTATTCCAGGAATGGCAGTTTTACTTAAATGTTGGGTAAACTCTTTAAATAAAAATACCGATTTATTACAGAATAGCATGAAATGCCATATGAATTTTGAAATAAAATAAGAAACCTTGAAGAAATGTCATGCTTGTAAAATCAATCTTCTTTGGATTTTGTGTTCAGACTCCTTATCATAGTGTATAATTCTTTTAACAATTGGACCCCAGCTAACACCATATCCTGTGGCTCCTTACTACTTACTTTTCTCTGAGCTATCTCTGATGGACTACTAGTACCGTTCCCCAAACTTCCCATGCTCTTTGTGCATCTCTGAATTCTTTCATGCTGTTCTCTCTGCCTAAAATACCATTTCCCAGTTTCTCTGAGTTGTGAATTGCTATTCATCCTTAAAGTTTACAGATTCATTCAAACTACATAAATATATTATTCTTTCCTCTGTATCTAAAAATAATACTTCCCATAAATCTATTCAAGTATATTTTATGTTGTATCATGCTTATTTTATGTATTTGTTACTTTTACTGGTTATGAAAGCTTTAAAGTTAAAGGATATGTCTTATTCAGTTTTTGTCTTCCTGCAGTGTTTACACTCCTCCTTCCAAAGATTTCATTTAGATCCCCTTTCCTTGAGTGTGGGCTGTACTTTCTGCCTCCCTTATAACAAACTGAATGTAGTGGAAATCACAGAGTAAAACTTCCAAGACTAGGTCATAATCAACACAGAATTTAGTACCTGGAAGTGATCCATCATGCTGCCATGACAGAGATGTAAAATCTCTTTGGCTGGACAATGAATAAAACTGGTAGGATTTTGAAAAGAAAAGTGGTAAAGGTTTTAAAAGCATTGAAAAAAACTCTGTGTAGAAGAATGGTGACAATTCATAAGGCTTTGTGTGAGGGCTAAAAATAAAGCTATCAATGATTCCTGCAAAAACATGGAAAGTAGAAAATATACCTAATGAACTGGGAGATTTAGCTATGGAGCTTTCCAGAACAACTGTTGGAAGATGCCATCTGATTTCTTTTTGATACTTACGGTAAAATATGAGAAAAGAAAGATGAACTAAAGTAAGTATTGTTAAACACAAAGAAGGAAGATTTGATTGCTTTGAAAATTCTCAACGACTCCAGATAGTAAACACTGCCAAGAAAACATGCTGTACAGATGAAATCAAGACTGGGACTGTAAAATCTTTGTTAAGATCTCATAAGACTCTGAGGTGAAGCTTCAGAATACCATTCAGTCAGAAAAAAGCTCCTCCAAACATTTTAAGGGTATGCCTTGCAGATCCTCTAAATTAAATAATAGAGGTACTAAGGAGCTTAAGGAAATTGCCCATCAGCAAAAGTCTAAAATAGAAAAGGGCATATGTCAAAAGAGGTTTGTCAGTGTGACCTTTGGCACGTTAAGATTAACAGGAGATCCAAACAGTTTTAAAAGAATTATTTTGGTGGAAACAATGTCACCTTGGACTGAAAGGGACGGTTTAAACTGGTGGTAATTTTGCCAATATAATGTTGATCCTCAAAAGTTCTTGCATGCATTGGACAAACTACCTGGCATGTTGTAAAGACATTTCAGCAACTATATAAAGTCCACCTTTTGAGGTACCGAGATATTCTACCAATAACCAGTGAGAAACTGAAGTCTTTAGCCAATGGCTATGTGATTGAGCCAACTTGCTAGGGTATCATCTAGTCCAGGTAAACCTTAAAGTGACTGAAGCTCCAGCTACTGTCTCAACTCTAACATCATGAGACACTCCAAACCAGAACCACCAGTAAGTTGCTCTTGTATTTCTGATTCTCAAAATCACTGATATAATATTTGTTGTATTCCATTAGGTTTGGATTAATTTGTTACACAGCAAGAGATGACTAAAACAATTCTTTTTGTCATCTACTGTATTGTTTGGTGTGTAGTTCTCAGTTCAAATATTTGCTGGAAGAGAAAAGGAGAGAAAAGATGAAGACAGAGTGGGTGGAATACAGAATAGAAAAAATATGGAGAGAAATCATGATATTTAAAATAATTTAAAGGTTTCTCAATGACATTTTTTTCATAATATATGTTAAAAGTTATTTGGCTTTAAAAGTAAAAATGTCTGAATTTATATCAACAAATTAAGACAAAGATGGTGGGCACTGATACTGATCTTTTCTCCACATCACATAGGCATTTTATTATGATTTTCATTAAAATTTGTCATTTAATCTTAGCAAAAATTCTGGGAGTTAGGTTTTATCTCCAATTTATATATGAGAAAACAGCCTTAAGGGTATGAAATAACTTGTCACAATCATAAACCCAGTAAGTAGCAGAAGTAGAATCTGATCCCACATCTATCTGATTCCAAATTTTCTAATGTTTTGCTGTTGTATGAAACATATATTATTAATGATGCCTAGTGGATCTGGAATAGCAAAGAACTTTCTTTTTTCATTTATGTATTATTGATTATTTACTAAGAAGTTAAAAGTATTTATTAGCAGAATATTTGGGGATATTCTGGAGTCGACTGTGTTCAACTTTATTTGCACATCAGCTTTGCCTCAGGAGACTGTTTGAAAAAATACAAGTGTGGGGTGCAACATAAGTAGGCCTAGTAATCTGTTTTTTATAATCTCCATAGAATGCAAAGTAGGGAAAAATTGTTCTAGGCATTAACTCTAGACAATTCTAACTTTTCTTCTCTTCTAACTCACGTTGGTGTTTCAACTTTGCTCTTCCCTTCCTTTTTCTTTCTTATAAAAACATCTATTGACTGTCTCTTAGATGTTTAACACTTTAATAAAAAATTTCTGCATATAACTAAGAAGTAGAAGGATTAGATCATACATTGAGTAGAATTCTGAGATCCTTTATTGAAAATAATATTGACTGTTGTCTATAATGATGATACTGGGAATAAAGGGTTGAACTGGTGGGTAATGCACATATGAAACAATCTGAGAAAAATTGACTATTGGCTTCTTACTCAATTAGAGTTTCTCCTACGTTTAGCCCTTCAGTATATACCACAAAATTTTTATCCAAAAAAATTATTTTTCTTATATTCCTGTATACTTTAAGAATCTCTAAACAAATACTATTATTTATAACATTTATAACTTTATGGTTTAAGTATCAGCCACAGAAATATTGTACACATTTGCTCATTCACTTTAAAACAATCATTTTGCTTTCTGGACCTTTATCAGTTGTGGGTTTTTATTTTTGTGAATGTGTATGAACTTTACAAATTTATTTTATAAGTTCAAAAATTTCTTTTAGGTCACCCGAGTAATTGCTGATTATGTTATTCTGGCCTGTGGGATTGTGAAAGCATGTTGATGATATCAAAACAAGAAAAATAATCACTTCTATTCCTAGAGCCCTGAAAATGTTACTTTGTCCTTCTCCTGACATTCTTCATGACTCTTCTGACTCCATGGTTTGCACTTGAGCTGTTCTCACTGTGGAGAGAGCCCTGGATTCCCTTAAATCTAATAAAGTCCAATTAAGGACTGCTAGTTCCTGAGCTGCATACCCTAAGGACACATGTTAATGATGAGTTTAAAATGGTGTCCTATTAGAGGCTTACAGAGTGCCAGCCACCTTAGCACTTCATTTTTAAAATGAGTGATAATTGGTAAGACTTTAGCATTCCTATTTAAAAGATAAGGAAGTACAGATTCAGGGAACTTCAGGACTTCATCAAGGTTACCCAGACAAGCCACACTTAGAGCTTCTTAGATTATGAGTAGGTTAAATAATTGAATGACAGAACTAAGATCCATTTCAATAAGACCCACAGTTTTAGTGTTTGGAGATATGTGTGTGTGTGTTTGTTTGTGTATAGATATATATTTGGATTTGGGGAAGAGGATGTTTCTAGTTTTGCTTTCATTTTGAAAGATCTGTCCAGATTTTTATGAAATGGAATTGATTGGAACATTGACAGAAATTCCATTTTGTGCTGTGGAAGAGTGCAGAAAATTTAGGGCCTAATTCTATGATTTGCAGCTATGATGAAGGTAGTTCTTCATGAATCATTTGAACTGTAAGATTATACAGGAGAAAGTGAAACTATTTGGTCACCATCATCACATTCTTAGAAATGAAATTTGCAGCATGAACATTTGATACCTCACACCCTTCTTCCACACCCTGCCTATATGGGGCCTTTTCTGTGTGTAATAATATACGAATAGGCCCAGAATCAGTACAGTTAATCTCTTCTACGTCCCAGGGTGTTAAATCCTCCATTAACTCAATTCTTGTTGAAGCATAGAAAGAAAATGCCCTGGAAAATATACTGGTGATTATATTTTTCCTTATGCAGTCTGAACCCAGGTATCATTTATAGAGGCAACATACGATTATATAGGAAAACCTGTAAATACCACAGGCAGACTTTCATAAATTCAAAGTATTAAGGGATAGAAAGTGGTCTTAAAATGAATCTAACAAAGCCTATTATATGTATATAGTTTTTATTTAAGATATGAAATCAGCTAGATTCCTATCTTTTCAACAAGAGAACATCCTAAAAAACAGTATATTTAAATTAAAATATCATAAATAATGTTAATTTTCTGTGAAAAAATTGGAAGGAGTATGTCTAATGATAATATAGTAATTGGAAGGGGAACTCGTCAAAGAAATGAACTAAGGGATAGTGCAAAAACATCATAATGAGAAATGAAACAGCACACCAGAAATTAGAAGCAGACATTAATAAGAATTAATGTACACACACACAAACACACAAATAACAACTTCAGAATGAAATCACATGACAGCATATGTCCTTAAGTGTGTAAAGGGGTCTCTGACTCATACCTGTGGTCAGATTAGCTCTGAAGATGGAATAGGGTCAGATGAGGATAGTTCTAACAGCATTAGATTCCAAAAATCCATGAAGATGTTCAGTCGGAGTTCTTCCCTTTGGGGCCATGGTTATAGGTCACGTACATGCTTCCCAGAAATATATCTTAGTAATTTGTCTGAAGAAGACATAGGTTGGCAGGTTTCTACTTTGGGGCATAAAATATTTAGAACATTTCTAGGATTGCTGTAAAATTTTGAATTTCCTACCATTTTCATATGTTTATGACCATTATCTTCTTGATCACAAAATTATCCCAAAGATGGAGCCAGAAGGAAGTTACTTTGCAATCCAAGTCATGTGTTAAGTAGTAGAGAGTGGTCAAGAAGCATCGACAGGAAAGTGCTCACTAGTAGTCTCTTAAGTATATTATTCTTTCATGGAATTCTTTTATGGAAGTGTAGTGATTAGGTCGTATCTTCATCTTATAAATCCCACACTGCCAAATCCCAAATTCTGTCAGTCGTTCGTTCAATAATTAGCACCGACAGTGAGATTTATTAATTCCCTGATGTATCAAACTTCACCAGCTGTCTTGAAGTTGCAGAGCATAATGGTAGGATCTCAGAATCATACCTGTGCCTGACTTTCACATGGGGATAAACACTAGATGATGCAAATTAAAAATCTTTTAAATGAATTAGATCTACTATACAATTTTTGGGTTATCTTAAGGTGATGTGAAGCTAAATTTCTGTGATAATAACTTCCATTTTGTGTTTTCTAGATATTACTGGAATAGATTTATAAAAAAAGTGAAAAAAGTAAATAATTAAAGAAGAACTTGTGCTATATTTTTATCCACATCAAATTTCACCTGTTCTTGTGATGAATACACAATTTGTTCAGGCTTTTCTTTATTACTCAGCTCTGTTTAGGGAATATTTCCTAAAGCAGTGATATTTTTAGAGATATTTCTTTTGCTATTTTTGTAGTACTTTATAAGAGATAGATATTTGATGAAAATTGGAAATTTGAATTCGTCATTTTAGGGTTTCACCCTGGAAAGCATTTGTGTGATAATAATACTGTAAACTATATTGTTCTATCTTTATAATAATCAGTATTCTCACATGTTTGTGGTTTATTTATCTGGTACTGAAAGGGAAAGTGTCCTCTGTTAGACAAAGTGTGTATGACTCTTTACTCCAATTTAGAAGCTTTAGGAGTTTCCACAATTTATTAAGACGTTTTCATAATGGGTCAGTTTCCAGAAGACATCCACTAAGGTTCAGCTCTTCACATGAAAATTAAGAAAAAAAATACATTTAGAAAGATGGCACTTTAAATCTGTGACTTTAATGCAGCAGGAGTGCTGCCTGAATCTTTGTAAAAGCAAGCAATACCGAGAAAATTGATATGGTTAAGAGATTAAATAAAATATTTAAAAATAAGGCTAAAGAAGGGAAGGTCTTCTCATGATTCTCTGTTGCCTCATAGACTTTGGTTTCTGTTTTATGCCATGCAATGTTTACCGCCACAGTCAGTGAAAAGAATTTGTGTATTTAAATGTTTCTGCTGTTATCCAGAAAAACTGTGAAGTGCTGCTTCAAGAGGTAGATGAGTATGATTTTTATTTTGGTGAGTACAGTTGTACTAATACGATGTCTAGTTAGGGCAAAGGATGTTTATTAAGGCCTACTGCAAGTCTGTGGTTAAATTCATGCCACAGAGAAGCAAATTTGTTTATTCTGAAATTTACTTGCTCATGTGAAATTGTTCTACATCTTTTCCAATTTGGTCCTGGAGGGCTACTTTAGTCTTTTTTTTCTGCTACAGTGAGGTCCGTTTCAATAGTTGCCATGGCATAAAGAAGTTTGAATATTTAGTAATTATGAGAATTCCCACAAGATCATTCACCACTTACTCTACCTTTTTGTCTTGGGTTTTGTTTGCTGCTCTGTGCATGGTGTTTTTTCCAGCAGACGATGTCAGAACAGGATTATTCCTCACTCTCTCTTATTCTCTGGAGTGTGAGTCACAATAAAACAGAACTCGTGGGCTTCCCTGGTGGCGCAGTGGTTGAGAGTCCGCCTGCCCATGCAGGGGACACGGGTTCGTGCCCCGGTCCAGGAAGATCCCACATGCCGCAGAGCGGCTGGGCCCGTGAGCCATGGCCGCTGAGCCTGCGCGTCCGGAGCCTGTGCTCTGCAACGGGAGAGACCACAACAGTGAGAGGCCCGCGTACCGCAAAAAAAAAACCAAAAAAAACAAAAAAAAACAGAACTCGTAATCCATTACGTTTTCTAACAATTAGAAAAATAACTGGTAAGCCTCTATCTGTGCTCTCTCTTCCTCCTTCCTCACCAAAAATATATTACAGCAATTGGAAAGAACAGTTTGTCTCCTTGAAAGCAGAGGATGAACAAGGATACTAGCTCCTGTATTCCTATCTTTTAGTTTACAGCTGGATAAGTATGAAGAAATAAAGATGATAAAAGGCAATAAATGTATGTGTACATCCCAATATGAAATAATGTTTTACCAAATGATAAAGTGGCTTTTTCTTTAAAAGGTCACTGTTTCCATAACTGTTATTTATTATTGCAAAATCCTTTGGAGAAAACAAAAGACATGATGCTATGTGTACCCCATTGCCCACCTGAGAAAACAGAGGCACAGACTGATAAGGAACTCACTCAAGAGGATGCATGTGACCGTGACAAAAGAGGGATTCAAACCTTTGGAGTTCCAGCTTGCTTGTCTTGATACTGCACCGTTTTGCCTCCTAATATATATATTTTTCACAGTCCAGGAAAACAAGCAATGTTTTCAGTGAGCTAGTAATGTAAGAAGTTAATAAAGGTCTAAAGAGGCTAAACTGCAGTAGTGGCACAGAATAGAATATCTAACTTAACCTTTTGTCGGCATATTTCCAAAGGCAGAGACACGCTTTATAAACTAGAACAACCGCACATAGCAAAGGAATGACTTTAATTCATCTCACTGCAGATGGAAATATAATGTGCTAGTATTTCCATATTTGTATTTCCTCTTTAGTTGTAAACTCAGCTTTAAAATCTTACTATAGTGAAATATTAAAATATACTGAGAATATATGATATGTATATATTTGACCATCAAATCTATGCACATAAAAATGACTGTAATCTGAGTGATGGGATTAATGTAAATAATTTCTTCTGAGTAAAACATGAGGATATATTTAGAACCATTTAGGTTTAACTTTTATGTATGGAAGCAAACTTGGAGATCTCTTATAACACTTCATTTGAAGAAGAGAAAAATAAGGTCCAGAAAAGTGAAATGAGTTACCAAAGACTATCACATCTATATGTCTACCATAGATGTAATTTATAATAGAAATCAGTTAAGTATTGCATCTGTATTTTGAAGGTAAGAAGACGTTTCTGAGTTTCTGAGACGATCTGATAAACAGTGGTCTGGAAATTTCCCATTCAGTACTATTTTTGGAGGGGATTTCTTCCAGGAAATGTTTTTCTTTGTAAGTAGCAGGAAGAACAAGTCTTTAATCTCTCTTATTCTGTGTAAGCAAGAGTGCATTTATGTGCTTGTGTAGATAGATGGATGAATGGATAGATGATAGATAGATGGCATATATTAAAGTCTTAGAGGTCGTAGAAACATTGTTTTGGAAGAAAAAACATTTTAATTAAGTACTGAGGAGTAAATAGATGATTCCAAGTGGAATAATAAGGAGAAGAAATGTAAACATGGGGCAGTAATATGTACAAAGACACAAACATAAAAACACTAGTTTATTCAAGATATTCAAAACAAAAGGTTATTTGAAATGTCAGGTATAAGTAAGAGACAATGAGATTGAAGAAGCAGTTTAAAGGCAGATAATGAAGGATCTTTTATGAGAAGTAATGGATTTGAAAATTATAGCTAGCAATGCAGTAGAATTAGCTTAGGTTTTTTTTTTTTTTGCGGTACGCAGGCCTCTCACAGTCATGGCCTCTCCCGTTGCGGAGCACAGGCTCCGGACGCGCAGACTCAGCGGCCATGGCTCACAGGTCTAGCCGCGCCGCGGCATGTGGGATCCTCTCGGACCGGAGCACGAACCCGTGTCCCCTGCATCAGCAGGCGGACTCTCAACCACTGCGCCACCAGGGAAGCCCTAGGTTAGGTTTTAAACAGAGATTAGTGTAGCAGCAGGTAGGGGAAAGACCAGAAAGGGGAAATATTGACAACAGGAAGTTCAAAAAGGAAGTTGCTATAATGATTCAGACAAGAAATGATAAGAATCTGAACAAAGGCAGTAGCAGTGGGGGCAGAGCAGGATAAACAGAAATAGGACATGTTTTAATTGTTGAATGTGTTAAGACTTCTTTGCTAATGTTATATCACCTGTGAAGAGCATAGAGGAATCAAAGATGATACCATCATATCTAACTGGATATCAGAACATCAATAACTGAGATAATGAGTATGGGAGAAACAGATTGGAGTGAGAATGAAGGTACTGAGTACCATATTTGATGTCCTAAGTTTTGGTTGCCAGTATTATTGGATTGGGAGCTCAAGAGCTCAAGAGCTCTCTTGAACAAAAGAAGAGATAAAGATCTGAGAATCACTAGTCATGTTTTGGTAGAAGCAATCATGAAATTATCCCAGGTAGTGTGTACAGAGAAATGTAAGAAGGCCAAGGACAAAATCTCAGAGAATACTACAATGTGATAATGAGTGTTGAAAGTGGAGCCAATAAATGAAAAAGAAATAGTATTTTCATCTAATAGGAAGTAAGCTAGGCAAACATGATGTCCAAGATTCATAGGAGAAGAGAATTTCAAAAAGTTAGAATGGTGGGGCTTCCCTGGTGGAGCAGTGGTTGAGAGTCCGCCTGACGATGCAGGGGTCACGGGTTTGTTCCCCGGTCTGAGAGGATCCCACATGCCACGGAGCAGCTGGGCCCGTGAGCCATGGCCGCTGAGCCTGCGCATCCGGATCCTGTACTCCACAACGGGAGAGGCCACAACAGTGAGAGGCCCGCATACCGCAAAAAAAAAAAAAAAAAAAAGTTAGAATGGTTAACAAGGACAATTGTGTTAATAAGAGTCAAAGAGATTAACGATTGAATATAGATCATTTGGGGATCATTGTAAAGTGAGGGATCATTGTAAAGTGAGTAAAAGCATTTCCAGACTGGAAGGGAGCAGAAAAGATTGTAATGGATTAAAATATATTAGCATATGAAGTATATAAACTAAAACTAGACTTTAGTAATATTAGTCAAAATGTAAATTAATGAGAATTAATTAAATTTTCTTTTTATTTACTGTAGAGATTATTGTATGAATGAGGCAACAGATCAAGGAAAAGGTATTATCAATTAAGAGAGATATTCCCACAAATTATATTTTATGTAAAGTTGGATATTATAAGTTAGAAAGAATTCGCTGACAACATTGTTGGTGGGTTGAAAAGTTGAAATTATGTCAAAAATAGAAGATAACATCACAGTTATATAAAAAAAGGCAAAGAGTTCTCCTTAGGGAGAAGGTGATAATTATTTCTAATGGTCTACAAATGAAAAAAATTTTGTTTTCAATAACTTTTTAGCTTAAAAAATCTATGAAAATAAAGTTCTTCAGTATGAGGCTGAACTATAGAAAGTACCTAAAAGCAATCTTGTCAATCCACTCAGTGATTTTTGCCTTATTTTATATATCTTTGAGGTCTGTGTGTTTCTCATGTATAATAAGAAAACTGAGATTTTTGAGATTTATGAAAATGAGAGTGACATGGGTACTTTCTTTCTGCATCAACTTTGGCACAGGAGAACGAGTTAGAGAGTGGGTCCGATCAGCATGCAGTGGGCTGCATGCTGGAGGGGGAATTCATTTCCTTTGCCTAAGAATCTACTTAGTTTTCGTAAAATTGGCAACTTCCTAAAAATAAGATGAAAAAATATATGGCTTATTCTTTCTTAAACTAAGGAGATAGAGCGAACCACGAGTCATTTTAAGTTTGGTGCATGAATACGCGTCATAGTAAAACACTGATAATAAAACACTCCACATTCTTTTTTTTTTGGCTGTGCTGCATGGCCTGTAGGATCTTAGTTCCCCAACCAGGGATCTAACCTGTGACCCGTGGAAACATGGAGCCTTAACCTCTGGACCACCAGGGAATTCCCAAAACATTCCATATCCTTAACAGTGCTAATTTGTTGGAGGACCACATTGTATCACTGAGATGACACTAGATTATAATTAAGGAGTCTGAACTTCAGCCCCAACTCTGTAAAAAATTCTGAATAGAGAGGAAATTATAATATTTTAAGGACTTAGTTGTCCTTCATTGTATATCAAAAGCTTAGGACGTAATACTATGCAAGAATCCCTCTAATTCTAAAATTTTGCAAGTTACAAAACCCAGGACAGACATCATATTTTCTAAAGGCAGTAGTATTAAACTAGGTTAGTATTTTTTTTTTTTTTTCCATTTACCAGAATGTATTGGGGTGGCCCAAAAATTTGTTCAGGTTTTTCCATAACATCTTACAGAAAAACCCGAACGAACTTTTGGGCCGACCCAATAACATACATAAAATAAAATGCACAAATTATAAATTCACAGTTTGATAAATTTTGGCAAATGATACACCAATCAAGATATGAAACACTTCCATCACTTTAGAAAGCTGCTTCTTCCTCTTTACAGTACCCATCCTACCTCAGGCAATCACTTATCTGCTGTATCAGTATAGATTAATTTTGGATATTCCAGAACTCCATATAAATAGAAAAATATCGTTTGTACTCTTCTGTCTCTGGCTTATTTCACAGAGTATACTATTTTTGAGATACATTCATCCTTATTACTGCATTTATCAATAGTTTATTCCTTATTGTTGAATAACACACCATTGTAGGAATATACCACAATTTGTTTTCCACTCTCCTGTTGATGGAAATTAGACTCGGTTCTAGTGTAAAGCTTTTCATTTATTTATTTATTTGACTGCGTCAGGTCTTAGCTGTGGCATGCGAGATCTTTGTTGCAGCACACTGGCTTCTCTCTAGTTGTGGCGCTCGGGTTCTCGAGTGCATGCGTTCAGTAGTTGCAGCGTGCAGGCTTAGTTACCCTGCAGCATGTGGGATCTTATTTCCTTGACCAGGGATTGAACCTGCGTCCCTTGCATTGGAAGGCGGATTCTTAACCACTGGACCACCAAGGAAGTTCCAAGGCTTTTCTTTTTTGAACTTATATTTCATTACTCTTGTCTAAAATGCCTAGGACTAAAACTACTAAAATACTTTCCAGCATTGATGAATCTTCTAGTTATACCACATGCTTGCCAGCACTTAATTTTAAATTTTTATTAAATTATCAAATGGTTGCCATTATTTTAAAATTTAATCATTCTAGTAAGTGTAAAAAAATATTCTCAGAGTGAGTTTAATTTACATCTCTCTGATGACTGAAGTTGAGCATAGTTGTGCTTAGAGCTGTTAATGAAATCTGTGTCCAAACATTTTGCCCATCGTTTTATTTAGTTATTTGTCTTCTTATTGTTGAGTTTCTAAATGTTCCTTATGGATTCTGGGTACAGTTGTGTGTGTGTGTGTGTGTGTGTGTGTGTGTGTGTGCATGTGTGTATACATATATTACATATACATATGTGTATATATTTTTTCTTCCAGTCTTTGGTTTGTATTTTTAATTTTATAATAGTATCTTTAAAAGAAAAATAGTTTTTAAAAAATTTATTTTATTGAAGTACAGTTGATTTACAATGTTGTGTTAATTTCTGCTGTACAGCAAAGTGATTCAGTTATACATATTCCTTCCCATTATGCTTTATCACAGGCTATTGAATATAGTTCCCCGTGCTATACAGTAAGACCTTGTTGTTTATTCATCCCATATATTATAGGTTGCATCTGCTAATCCCAAACGCCCAATCCATCCCTCCCCCACCTCCCTCCCCCTTGGCAACTACAAGTCTGTTCAAAGAGCAATAGTTTTTAATTTAAATTAAATATATTTAACTCTCTAATGGTTAATACTCTCAGTGGTATTCGTCTCCTGCCTATGTTATGCAGTGCTTGCCTACGTCAAGTTTGTGAAGATTTTCTCTTTTCTTATTGACCCATTTCAAATTACTTTTGACAATGGTCAACTTAGGAATTGAGGTTCATTTTTTATTTTCTGTGCAGATATTCAGTTGCTCTAGAGCCACTTTCTGAAAAGACTATTCTTTCTACATTCACTTACTTTGTAACCATTGTCAAAAGTCAATTGGCCATATATCATTAATTGACAATATTTCTATACTGTTTAATTGACCTATACTTCTGATAGAACACAAAGTCTAGATTCTTATTTTTTGTAATGTTAAAAATAAGTCTGAAGATCAGATAGTATAAGTTCTTTAATTTAATCCTACTTTTTCAAAATGCTTGCTAACCTATATTCTTTGCATTTCCAAATAAGTTTTAGAAACAGTTTGTCAATTTCTATAATATCTGCTGATATTTTGATTGCTATTTTGTTGAATCCATAGAAAAATTGGGGCATAATGAATATCATAAAAATAATAAATTTTCAATACATGAATATGGTATATCTTTCCATTTATTTAGATCTTTATAAATTTCCCTCAGCAATGTTTAATCATTTTTAGTATAAAGGTATTCTATATATTTAATATTTTCCATAACAGTTTATGTGTTTGATGCTATTGACTTTTCAAAATTTTATTTTCCAGTTTCTTTTTGCTAGTATTCAGAAGTAAAATTGATTATTGTATTTGACCTTGAATCCTGTGATATTGCTAAATTCAATCAATATTTTCTTATATTCCTTAAGTTTATATCCCAGTTAGATAGATATACTATCTATATAAATAGAGACAATTTTCATTTTTTCTTTCTGATTTTTAAAAATGAAAGCTTTTCTTGCCTTATCAAACTAGATAATACTCCAGTTTAATACGTAATAGGAGGGGTGAGAATAAACATTCTTGTATGATCACATGATTTTTCTTTTTTATTCTGTTAGTATGGTGAATTGCAATGATTGATTTTCATAAATTGACTCAATCTTATAATCCAGGGAATATGATTATGTGTTCGTGATGGATTATCCTTTTCATCTATTTTATTATTCAATTTGTTAACATTTTGTTTTAGATTTATGTGTCTATTCTAATGAAGGATATGGTAGATCACTTCTTTTCTTTTAATAATCTCTTTGTCAGGTGTTGGTATCAGGTTTATGCCAGTCTCATAAAATGAAATCAGTTCTGTTTTGTTTTCTGGTAAAATTTGTGAAAGCTTGGAATTAAATCATTTAAGAATTTTATTTATAGGATGATTTTTGTTTTGAATTCAATTTATATAATAATTTTTAAAGTTCATTTTCAAAATTTGTGGGGTTTTTTTGCATAAAATTATTAATATTCTCATTTTATTCTTTTAATATGCATAGGATCGTTTGTGATGTCTCCTCTTGCATTCCTAATATAGATAATTTACGTTTACTCTTTTTATTCTTAATTAGCATTTCTAGGTGTTTATAAACTTTATTAAAATTTTCAATGATTGGCTTTTTTTATATGTTGACTTTCTTTGTTATCTGATTTCTCTTTTTTGGCTTTTATTTATAGAAACTTATATCATTTATCTTAGCTTATATAGGCATTAAAAGTTCTAAATTTCCCTCCAGGTACCTCTTTAGCTGCATCCCAGATATTTTGACATATTTTATTTATATTATTATTCATTTCTGAATATTTTCTCATTTACCTTAGAATTTCTTCTTTGATCTATAGGTTATTTGAAAATGTTTAATTTCCAAATATCTCTTTCTTGTTGGTTGCTAATATAATTTTGTTGTGATGTAAAAGACTACTTTATAGGATTTAACCTTTAAAATACATTTAGACTATTTCATTGGCTTAGCACGTTTTATCTTGGTGAATGTTCCAAGTGTACTTGAGATTATGTTTGTGTGTGTGTGTGTATGTGTGTGTGTGTATGTGTATGTGCTCTGGAGGTGTAATGTTCTGTAAATGTCAATTAATTCCAGTTAGTTTTTAATGTTCAGACTTTCTAAACATCCACTGATTTTGGGCTGGAATAGGGTGGGGTATTGCCAAAAAGATTTTTTGTTGTCAGACTGCCCTTTTCCCTGTCCTTTGGCTAGGAGGAAGATGCTTTCCTTGGAGTGTTTTGTTTGTTCCTATTGACAGGTCCAAGATAGAGGCTTCTCCTACCTCCGCGCCCCCTCCCCAGCCAGGCTATAAGGATGACAACAAGGGAACTCAGAAAATGTACCACCATGTTGTTCCTAAAATCTCAAGGTTCTAGGAAGCCTGTCATCTTCTTTTACCTTTGAAAGTGTTTCTGTGCTAATTTGCTGTTATGCCAGAGTTTTTTAGTTATCAGAAGGAGATCGTAGGAGAAATGAGGTCTATCTTGGTCAATCAGAGTCCAATAATTCTTTGTAATTCTAGTCCTCCAGCTGCAACACTCAAAAGACTAGAACTTCCCCTCCATACCCCACATGGCTTTGGTGAGCGAGCAGGGAGCTTATTTTCCACCCCCCACCCAAAGCAGGCAGTGCCCCTACGTAGCGTTTGCAGTGCTGCTCAGGGAGGTAATCTTCCGTCCTCCACTCTGGGTAAACAGATTGTGCCCCAGTTTACACAATTTAGTGTCAGTGGGGTCTAACAGTGATCTGAACTTCCACCTTAGTCTGGTAACAATATGACTAAATAAAGCAGCTGGAAGCAGCGCTGGTTGGCATCCCTATCCCTGGTGTCTGCGTGCCCATAGGAGCTGATCTTCAATAGGTGAATGGTTGAACTAATTGGTACACGTTATAAAATTGCATAGAACTAAAACACACACACAAAAGTACATGCAAACTAGTGAAATCTGAGTAAGGTATATGGATTTTATCCACATCAGTTCCTTCGTTGTGACATTGTACAATGGTTATAACCAATAGGGAAACTGATACGATATCTAGAATCTCTTTGTATTATTTTTTATAACTGCAAATGAATCTATAATTAAGTAAAAATACAAACAAAGTTAAAAAATAAACAAGCCTATGATCATGCCCAACAGCAACAATAGAATATCACTAAAATCTCTCTACTCTGGGACAAAATTCCAACATCTACCAGCAACACTTAACCTCTACTATCTCTGTTCTCTTCTCAACTCTGTAGCATCTGCTTTCTGGTAATCTTTTTATAGTCTCACCCTATGTGTTCATAGCCCAGCCCCCAACGCAGGATTCCCAGGAAACCTCCTCACATGGATTTCTGTGGCTCCAATACTATACCTCCCTCCTCTTCCAAAGATCAACCCTGAGTGTTGTGGTGTTTACCTCTGAGTTCCCCTCTTTTAGGGACCACAGTGTTCTGCTGCTTGTAATCCAATGCCTAAAAACAGTTGACTCATAATTTTTTCCACTTTTATGATTGTTTTTTGTAAGAAGGCTATTCTAGTAGTAGTTAGCAATTATAGATGGTAACAGAAAATTCCAGGTTAGTTCTTAAATAGTTTTCTAGCACCAGTTAATGTTAGGAGTTTGGGAACATCACCGGAGTCTGTTTCCTCATTTATAAAATAATCCAAAAATCCCTTTAATCCCTTTAAAAATCCCTTTCTATGATCATCTAAATGAGCTACCATTCCTACTAAATACTACCCTTATAACTTTGTTGTGGGATTAACATTTTGCAGAAGATGAATAAACTATTTTTGGAATTTAATTATATAATTCTAAACTGGAGGTTAAGCTAGAATATACATGAGTCATAACATCTATACATTCAAAGTGTGTCATGAACTTCACAATGCATGGATTTATTCTCTTAATAGCAATAATGTTTCTCAAAGTTATATTTTCATTAAGAAAACTTAAAACATCACCACATATTATAGTATTGTAATTTAACAAAAAGAAGTGTGAAGTCCTCCATTATAATGACACATTTGAGAGAAACTGCATTTTGGTATGAATCATCCCACTAACACAAAAGAAGTTCTGTAAACAAAGATTACTTCTCTTGTTCTTCTGTGAGATATTAGTACAAATTTGAAGGAAAATTATTAGTTTGCTCTGACAGTCTAAATACGTATTTCTCCAGGAAAAAAAAAAAATAAGGCTTAACCAATACTTTTCTCAAATCAAATTTATTTCAAATACAGTTATTCAACTAGAGTTATTTGGGATCATTAAATTCCTGCTTCAAAGTTACAAGATCAAAAGGAAAAAAAAATCTCAGATATAAACAAATTCTAAATTATAGATCATCAGCTTGAGAACCCGAATATATTGAATCTCACTGGACTGAAAATGCTTCCTAGTTGATTGATGTATAGTTCACCTTTATTTTTCCAGAATCCAGTGGGTGTACTGAGCTAAGCACCATGGTAGATACTAAAGGTATAGTAATTAGTACCTGTCCTTAGGTAGTTATAGTTTCATTAATGACAACAACAAAAAAGATGTGCTTACTTAAAAAATTACATATTAGAGAGCAGATGTCTTAGGGAAATAGCATGTTTAATGTCAAGAATGTTGTACAGGCAACAAGTGCTGTATCTTCAATATTTATATCTAGAGCTACTACCTCAACCTTAAATTTTCTCAAACTATTTAACCCTATGACCTTCATTCCTCTTCAGTTTAGTCACTTGGCAGTAGATTCAAACTGGCAGCATGTCAACATATGGAACTGTTCAACCCACAAAATTTTGAATTTGCAATGTCTTTATTCTGTTTTTGTTCTTTTCATAACTTCACTTTCTCTGTAACTCATCTGCCTCTTCCTAGCTACACGCATTTCTCTATTGTACCTGGATCTCATAGTCAGTAAAAAAGCCTACTCAAAAGCAACTTTTCTAGCTGCTGCTGAGGGGCCAGAAACAGTTTCTTTTATACTCTATATGACTTGGCTATTACACCAAAAATAAATAAATGAATAGATTCACAAGCTGCGGCTAAGCTACCAGCTAGGCCCTCAGAGGCTGGGCTGCCCAGATACGAATCGCTTAACACATTGAATATCAAGTTAAAAGCATTGAGGCCTAAATGCAAATGCCTTTGTCATAATTGTGCTATAGCATGTTTAATATTTAAACATAGGCTTCAGCTACTTTAGAGGACAGCCTTAAGACAAAGGAAAAAAAAAATCTCACTTTTAAGTGACATTCACTGAGGAGTCTTAGACAACAAAAGGGAGATTGATTGTTTGCATGATCTCCTTACCAGTTCGGGCAGCTGTGCCATTCATTCAGTTATTCAGCAAAATTCCTTTACCTTGTTTTGGGTGTTGGTCACTATATAAATCACACAGATTACAAGAACTACAAAACTCTTATAAAGCATTAAAATAAATTGATGATGTTTGTTGAATAGTTGAACAATCACATACAGATTTAAAAGAGACTATATGCTCTGAGATCAGAATAGCAGATTTTGAACCCTAACCCTACCTTGGTCAAATTAATATATCTGTCTTTACCTCTTCTTCTTCAACTCTGTATATTGATAATTACCTACTTCTTACTCTTGCACAGATAAAATGAGAACATATATATTAAGTTATTAGAATGGTGCTTGTTCTATGTAAAGTGCTTAATGTATTTTGGCTGTAATTATCATCATTGTTATTATTTTTCTAATACTATATTACATAACTATTAGTTTACTAGATACAGGGAGAAATAGATACATTTCCTCCTATCAGATAAGTTTCTCAGAGAACACAGCACTAGAGCTGAGACTTGAGAGGTATATGGGAGATCTTCTGATGGATGAATAGAGAGAAGACAAGAACAAGCCAGAAAAGGAATTAAGAGCCCATCACAACATTTGTGGGGAAAGGTGACGTGTGCCTAAAATAAAGAGAGGAGGAAATAAATTAGAGATATTTATGATGTATACTGATACCTTGTAGGCTTGATAAGTTGGAGTAAGTAAATGGGAGCAAAATCCAAGTCCCCCGTTTTCTGGCTTAAGTAACATGGACAGTATTTTTCTTCATTGCAATTGGATACACAGGTAAGGAGGATATTGATGAGAAAATTAGAGGAGAAATAACTAATATTGTCTGTGTTATATTGGATGCATATATCTGCAATCTGTTTTGTTTGAGGTGTTTAATGGAATGCTTACTGGGATGAGGCAGGTAACATAAATGAGGGAGATGGACTTTGTGCCAAATTGGACAACACATGCTCCACTACAGGGCACAAATACGGCTCAGCTCGAAAGGATCATTGCCGTGCTGGAATGTGGGGTCAGTGCTGCTAGATTTCCCTTTTTTTCCAAAAGAATTTATAATCTGCATTAAAAAAATTCTAAATATTGGTATGCAGTATATTTTAAATTACGTGATCTCTAAAATGTCCATGGTTCACATTCATCCCAAAGGTTTCTAGGTGGTGATAGATTCATCCATCCACCCATCTGTTTATTCAAAACATATTGATTAAATACTTCCTTAGCACCAAGAACTCTTGTAGGTGCCAGATATACATGAATGATTGATCTGAGTGCATGTGGTAGTTAACATTTTTGCCCCCCAAAATTACATAAGGAAAAGAAATAGATGGTTTGATTAGGTACTTGGGGAAACACTAGTGGGAATATTCTTGAAGGAATGCTCATAGAAAGGATAGGAAGAGAGTCAGGAAGAATTTGCATGATAGAAAATGATAACCTATTTTTAAGATAGATGCCGTGGTTAACAGAGGCAAAAACTAAGAAAAGACTAGTATACTTAGGAGTAAAATGTATGTGTAGTTGATTTATTAAGTGTGTTGATGGAACCCTTGGAGAAAACGGTTCAGAAAAATAATGGGGATGAAAGTCATCTTTTAGTGATTGGAGAATGAATGGAAGGTGGAGAAGTGGACATGATGAGTATAGCTTATTATTTCTCGAGGCTTGACTAGGAAAGAAAGCTTGGGAATAGTGCAGCAGGGAGTTGTAAACGCAAGGTTAAAGGAAGAATAGTTTTGTGAGATGTGAGAAACTTGAGCATGTTTTATATAAAGTCGGTGAAAAGAGGGATAATGATACAACAAAATAAGGGAGAAAAAAAAAAAAACTTAAACTAGAATTCCAGAAGAGACTACTTTGTAACAACCAAAAGGCTCCTTTCCTCTTAATCTTCTCTGTGACCTTCAAATTATAATGCCTTGGGCTTCCCTGGTGGCACAGTGGTTGAGAGTCTGCCTGCCGATGCAGGGGACACGGGTTCGTGCCCCGGTCCAGGAAGATCCCACATGCCGCGTAGCGGCTAGTCCTTTGAGCCATGGCTGCTGAGCCTGCGCGTCCGGAGCCTGTGCTCCGCAGTGGGAGAGGCCATAGTGGTGAGAGGCCCGCGTACTGCAAAAAAAAAAAAAAAAATTATAATGCCTTATATCACTCCTACTCCTGATTATTGCTTCTAGAACTACTCAATTTTGCTAAAGAAAATTGAAAATATCATATATATGCATATATATGATAGGTACAGTTATGGATATTTTATAGATGAGGAAACAAAAGTTATGCCACCTGCCTCAAATCTTAAACTGGTCAGAAGCCAACTGGGTAGACATATATGGGTTTATAACATTTTATCTGAATGTTTAGCCATCAAATTACACTCAATTTCAGAGTCTGTATGTGGTGACAGTACCAAGAAAATATCACTTGTGAGGTGTTACAGCAGCCAGCTGGACTTTCTCAGTGTGTCATCCATCCATTCATTCATCCATCTGTCAATCCAAAAAATACTTTTTGAGGACTTTCTCTGTCTAATTCTGAGCTGGGAGATGATTGAATATAGACCTGACTAGGATCCACCTGCAACAGTCTTCTTTGACAGCAAATCCAAAAACTCATTTCACCACTGGATTGGGAGATCCCTTAGAGCAAGAATCGTGTCTTATTTGTATTTCTGTGCAGTCCCTGGCATAAAGTAGGCCTTAGGTAAATTTCATTTTGATGTATGATATGGCTCCTGTCTTCCTCTCCAACTTTATTTTTCATCAGTCTGCCTCTTAATCTCTAGTGTTCAGCTCCATGGGTCTCCATTTTGCTTCTGGAACATACCAAGTTTTGCCCTAGTACATCAGCAATTGTTCTTCCCTTTGACTCCAATATTCCTCCCCAGAAATTCTATTAGTTGGCTGAGACATATATATTACTTCTTAGCACCAATATGAATCCTCAGAATGGCCTTTCCTGACCACACTATCTAAAAAGAGACATCCTTTCACTCTCAAAGATATTACAAGTATCAATGCATCCCCACAATCTGCCTGCCATCGTTTACTCTCCAGAGACTTAAGGTAGTTTTTTGGTTTTGTTTTGTTTTGTTTTGTTTTCTGCAGAAAGTTTGATGTGCTTGGAAACTTATTATTAACATGTTTTGATTTTTTAAAAAATTCTGAAAAGATTTTGCATCACTAGAAAAGTGCATTTTTAGATATTTTCTTAAAAATAAGACATTAAAAGTTTTTATTTTTCATAATAGTCTTCAAAATAAAAAATGTGGAGATCTATTTCCTGATAATACTCTGCCTCTAGGTTGCTGTTACATTTTTTTTTACAAATTTCTATTTCTGCTTCAATTCAATTAGTAAAGCTTTTATATATGGCTAAGAAACTTACAGGGAGAGGCTTAAGCATTAGGAGTATCTGACTCATTGACTCAAAGACTGCAAGGACTCTGCAATAGCAATAAAGGTCCCACATTTTCAGAAAATATTTGAGTTTAACAATTTTCTGGATCAAGAAACCTATCCTGTCTATAACCCATTTTTCTTTTTCTTAATTACATTTTTATATTTCAAACTTAAAAAAATGATTAGTGCACATTATGAGGTAATTACCTTCCAACTTCATTTTAATTAACGATGCTATTTTTGGAGATAGTAGTGACACACATAACTCACATAGCTTCGATATTTATATTTTTGTTACTCTCTTTTTAACTCAAATGACTATTTTATTCCCTTCAGATTTATCAAAATCAGAGCTCTCCTGGGCTCCAACTTAGTATGCTAAGCTTTATTTTAGAGCAGATTTTTGTAGTGGAGAACATTAGAGGTTTATAATGGCTAAGTCAGCAGACCTTTAACTATAGTTACAATAAAGGGCATCTCAAGCGGAGAGATCATGCTCCTACAGAAATCTCCACAGTAATATCTCCAAGCTAAAGAGGAACAAGAGCCCCTGATTGGCACTTTGTTACTTGAATGGTCCCCCACTGATGAGGCAGAAAGGACATTAAGGATGGTTTTAGCACAATCTAAAATCTCGCTGATGTCAGACTTAAAGCGATGAAAGCCATAATGCCATTTCTAAAATATGCTCTGGAATCATGAAAGCTTTGCTTTCCAAGACACCCAGGACTTATTCTTCTTCCTACTTATTACTTGTAAAAGACCCTCTTCATCATTATGTCTCCTGTCTTCCACTGCTCAAGACAAACTAGGGAATCATCTTCATTTATATGCAGCACGTTCTTTCTGCTGCTGGTGCCACAATATAAATGTGTTTTATTAAAAATTAAAAATATTGGTTTTACTCTCCATCAGGATGAAAAGTGAAGTCTCATTTTCATTTTCTGTCCTGTTTTCTCACTCCCATCCTTCTTGCATTGTCCCTCAGGACACTGCTATTAACAGATAGGCCACATTCCCAGAGACCTTAAATTATGTCAGCCTTTCCTGAACTCTCAGTCATGAGACAATAAGAGAAGGCAAAGGACTTTTCAAAGGATAGGTAAGGAGATGCCATGCTCCACTGGGATTAAACCTTTTTCTTGATCTTGTGTCAGAATGATGCGGAGAGAAATATATGTGGTGTCTTATCATTTTACAGCACATGGCTCTTAAAAGTTGAAAAGGCTATTATACATTGAGGAAAGTTAAAGGCCCAGAGAATTACCTCACAGTATTCAATTCTCTTTGAAAAATAAAAATAACAGGGCATATTCTGGATGGTGTTCCCATGGAAGTTTGTCTGCTATATCGCATGCTTGTTTCCCTTTTGTAATGTTAACTTTCAGGCTCCTGTTGGTATTTTTGGAAAGCAAAGAAGCATGTATTCTGTTAGTTGCCAAAACTGGCTCCACAGAGCAGCATGCTTTGCCATTTGAAGGTTAAATTCCTTTCAAAGAGACTTGTTGGAACTGTTCTTCTCACTCCTATTAACTAGTGGAACTGTCTGACCTTTATAAGTGCAAGTCAATATTCACACTGTCAGAGGAGTATCAGTGGGAGTAATCTTTTCAGTCGCAGAGAGAAACAGTTTGCCACAGGCAGATCATGAACAGAGAGGGGGAGATGGTGAGCAGTGACATAAAACACTTTTAAGTGAATTCGAACAATGTCTTTGACACAGCTAGGAATTTTATTCAATTTTAGTTATAACAGTGCCTACTGGTCCGTCTAAACTGCAAAGGTGTCATTTTGAAGTAATAAAGACATAGAATGTGAAACGAAGCCTGTGAAACGAGCTCATCCCTTTTTATTTGTACCTTTGAGAACACAGGTGGCTCTTTCTCCCAAAATATACATCTCTGAAAACCGTTCAGAAATGAACATTATTATTTTTAATGAGCACCAATGATCCTTCTTCCCTCCACACAAGACTTAATACTGGGGTGATATTTTAATAAACTTGAAAGAGGGAATTCTTTTTTTTTTTTTTTTTTGCCTTTTGTACCCCAAATTGCCATGAGTTTAACTTCAAAGCAATTTTTTCGAGTAAGTCATTTTCCAATGTGATAGTCACAAAATAAAAGTAAGGAAGGGAACACTATAATGTTGGTTTAAATTTCAGTTGGCTTTCTCTTCATTAATATATCATTATAATTACATGTGTGATCAAGTATGCTATTACAGGGCTTATTTTAATAAAAGCATCTATCAACAGGCTTATATTTTAAAGATTGAGTAAAATATTCAGTTAAACTATTCCTATCAATGGATAGAACATACTTTAAGAACGAAAAGAAATCTTGAATATTACTTAAGTGTGTTGTTGTTAGTGGAAATAATGCAGTAAATTTGAAACTATTTCATTTGTATAATAGAATTGAGCAAATGATTTAATATATCGATATCACTGGGAATTAAGTTCTCGCTATGGAAAAAAGGAGATACGATAGAAAATGGAAGGAAAAAGAAAACTTTCGTGTTCTTTATTTGGAGATCAGAATAAAACATAATTTAATATATATGTATAATGCATATAGGTAGGTACACAAATATATATAATTCTAAACATTTATGAATGTAATTTTATAATTATATAGGAAAGTACTCAAACACTGATGGGAATGAATTGACAGATGAAAGATGTTAAGAGGACTCTCACTGGCCAAATTTAGGACATACTAAGTATGAAAATAAGCAATGATAGAAATGGATGATGATACTGAATTACAATCAATCCATTAATTTATACTGACAGCTATTAAAAAAATAAAATTTAGGGTGACAGATAAATATCTTATTTACAAAAAAATAATAAGGCCAAATAAACCATTAAATATAGAAGAAATTATAGAGATAGCACATCCCCATTTCACAACCACCATAGTAATAATAGACTCAGGAAAAAGTCATCAATAGATGATAAAAACACTGATAAGATATCAGTAAGATTTGTAAGATATCTTTGAAAAACAGGATATGCATGCAGGCTCAATGCATCGTTTTATAAATTATTTATTAATTACCAAGGGAAGAAGTACCTTTTCAACAGATATATCTGGTGAAGACCATTTTAATCACATGACTAAATATCACCTATAATACAAATTGACATCATGTGCTTTGCAATATGATGAACTATTCACCCAGGTAGTACTTCCACCTAAATTTCTTAACCTGAATCTAATCAGGAAAAAAATGAAGAAACAATTATAAAACCCAAATTAAGGGATATTCTGTAAAACAATCGAGAATAGACTCTCTAAAAATGTCAACATTCTGTTGTTTTTAAAAAAAGAAAAAAGTCTGTGGGAAGTTTATAATTTAAAGGAAACTAAAGAATATATGATAACTGCATGAAATGTGCAAACCTTATTTGCATTCTGAATCTTAAAAAAAGTTTATAAAACACATTACTGGGATAATTGATAGTAGGTAGAATTTAATATAGGCTATGTATTAGATAATAGTATTGCATCAGTGTTAAATGTCCTTTCTATGACAATTTTATTATGGTTATGGAAGAGAATGTCCCTCTTCTTAGATGATTAATATTTCATGCTGAAGTAATTAGAGATGAAGTTTCACAATATTTGCAACTAATGCTAAAATTGTTTATTAAAGAATATGCAAGAGAGAGAGAGAAAGGCTGAGAGAGAGAATAGGACTGAAAGAGACAAAGGGAGAAAATTAGTAAAATATTAACAATTGACATATATAGGGAAAAGGTATTTGCTGTTCTTCAAACATCAAAAAGTTCCTGCAACCTTTTGATAAATTTAAAGTCTTTCAATATAAAATTTGTGAAAAAAAGAAAAAAGCACAGTGATTTTTTTTAACTGTTGTATATCCCCCATAAAAGAATAAAAAAGATTGTTAATGTATCACATTATATCTTTGTATTACTTATAATATGATGTCTAACAATAAATTCCTTATAAGATATAGTAATTTATGTAGACAATTCAAATCACCATAGAAATTTAGAGCTACAAGGGTTTTGAGAGTCAGAGAAAATTGTAGAATCATAAATTCCCACTTGCTATGTATTAACCTTTTGATCAGGTTTTCTCTTTCCTGTATTTTAAATCTCTCTTCGTTTATTTTTCTTTTCAATCAGCATTTAACATGCTCTAGTTTCCCTCAACTTAAAAAATAACCTCCTTTTCTCAATCCAAAGCCTGCCTCCAGATGCCACTTATCCTGCTTTCCTCCTTCACATTTAAACCTTCCATTCACTCTCCTCACCTGAGACCCCTTCCACACACACAACTCACCACTCTACTGACACAACTCTTGTCAAGGACACCAGTGACTACCTTGCAGTCCTTTTCCTTCTCTTGCTCACACTCTAGAGATCATTTAACAAGGTTAATTTCTTTCTTCTTCAGGAGGGAAAAATCAAAGGAAAAAAAAAAAGAAACTTCCCTTAGCTTCCACATTTCTTTCATTATTTTAGGTCTTTTATTATCAGTCTCCTTCGCAGTTTCTATAACTGCCCTGGTTCCGTAAGTGTTTGTGATTGACGGATATCTCTCCTAGTGGTGTTTTTTTTCCTCTCATAATATCTAGCAAATATTTCATTTGATTTTATGTTTTCAGTAACCACCTATATGCAGGAGGCTATGGAATCTAAGCAGAACAAACATCTGTTGTAATTCAAAACTTTTATTTCCTGTTTACTATAAGCTATTTTCTTTTGGATATCTTGCAGATATCTGAAATTGAACATGTCCTGATTTTGTAATTCCATTAATGTACTCTATAGTAATGGAATGTTTCTTATTCAGAAATAATTATAAAATGCCTACTACAGGCCAGGTTCTTTCCTAGGAGCTTGTATTCAACAGGCAACAAAAGAGAGATTCTTGACCTAGCAGAGCTTACATTTAATTGTCCAGAAATCTGAATGGCATCTTTAATGTAATTCACTGCCCCATCAAATCAGATATGCCCTCAATTCACTTTTAATCTGTTCATTTCTCTCTGAGAATAATATATTCCTATTCTCCTTTTTCTATAATATTAAGTAATTAATAGAATCAGTTTTAAACTCATGCCAAGTTTAAACCCATGCCAATTGATCAATTATAACTTCACATTAGTAACCATGCTTCTGAAAACCAACCAATTAGTAGCAGACAGTTATCAGTGCCACAATCGACATCCCCCACCCCCTTGAAAGTCTGCCAAGTCCTGAACATGTTATTTTGTTCCATTTTTTTTTCTCAAAGCCTATGAAAGATCAAGAATTTGTTTTGTTGAGAGGTACTATGTCTTACATGCACAGCTCTCCCTTGATTACCAAGAAAAAATTAAGCTTTTTTTTCTGATATTGAATGTTGACATCTTCCTTCCACATTTCCACTCTCATTATCATTACTTTAAGCTGTACATTAGTCATATCCACCAGAGTTGTTGCAACAGCTCCTTCGTTGGTCCACCTGGCACTATCTGTTTCTCTTCATTCTTTGAACCTCAAACAATTCATTCTGAGGCCAGTATTACCTTGATACCAAAAGTAGGCAGACACATCACCAAAAAATAAAATTGCATAACAGTCTATCTTATGAACAGAGAGGCAGAAATCCTCAACGAATATTAGCACACTGAATCCAACAATATATAAAAAGTGTTATATATCATGACCAAGTGGTATATATCCCTTGGAAGGATGGACGGGTTTAGCATATGAAAGTCAAGCAAGGTAGCCCATATTAATAGAATAAAGGACAAAACAACACTGTCATCTCAATTGATGCAGAGAAAGCATTTGACAAAATCCAACACCCATTCATGATAAAAACACTCGACAAACTAGAAATATAGGGGAACTTCCTCAACTTTATAAGGGCATCTATGGAGAACCAACAGATAACACTATGATTAATATGAAAGAGCAGATACTTTCTCTCTAAGATCAGGAAAAGTAAAAGATATTCACTGTTGTTGCTTTTATTTAATATTGTATTGGATTTCTAGCCAGAGCAATTTGTCAAGAAGAAGAAATAAACGGCATCAAGATTAGATAGGAGGGCTTCCCTGGTGGCGCAGTGGTTGAGAGCCCGCCTGCCGATGCAGGGGTCACGGGTTCGTGCCCCGGTCCGGGAAGATCCCACATGCCGCGGAGCGGCTGGGCCCGTGAGCCATGGCCGTTGGGCCTGCGCGTCCGGAACCTGTGCTCCGCCACGGGAGAGGCCACAACAGTGAGAGGCCCACATACCACAAAAAAAAAAAAAAAAAAGATAGGAAAAGTAAAACTATCTCTGTTTATGTTACCAACCAGATCCGCAGACTCCTTAATCAATAGAAATTGATATGATGAATTGCCAGATGAATTCAGGCGAGGCCTTATTGGGGCTCATGCTGTAGCACGAGGGAGCAAAACCAAGTAAGGGGTGCCCTTGCTAGCTCCCCAAGGGGGCAAGCTGACCCCTTAAATGGGGTGAGGGTAGGGGCAGATCAGTGGGTTGGGCTGGAGGGGTGGCTTCAGTGGTCTGCCCACCCCCTTGGTGGTGCTGTGTGGAGGGATCATGCACATACCCTGCTTTTGCTCCTGACACCTCAGAAGTGGCAGTTGGGTTTTGGTCTTTTTGTATCCTGTTGTTCATAATTTGCCATAATTCGGGCATACATGCAGTTATGTTTAATTTCTTATAGTTTCTTTGTATTTTGTTGCTCAAGGAGATGTTTGTACAGGTGCAAGCACTGCAGCAAAGGGTCCCAAGTCCCAGCCTGTCTCATTGACGCAACATGAATGACATGATTTATATATGTACAATCCAGGGTAATCCACAAAAAAACTTTTAGAACTAATAAATGAGTTCAGCGAGGTTCTAAGATATAAGATCAATATAGAAAAGTCCATTGTATTTCTATATACTAGCAATGAACAATTTGGAAATTATATTAATAAAACAATTTCATTTCCAGTAGCATCCAAAACAATTTAAAATTCAGGAATATATTTAATAAAAGAAATGCATGACTTGTACACTCAAGACTACAAAACATCATTGAAAGAAAATAAAGAAGCCCTGGGACTTCCCTAGTGGTCCAGTGGTTGGGAATCCACACTCCCAGTGTGGGGGCCCCAGGCCCCAGGATGCCTGGTCAAGGAACTAGATTCCTCGTGCCAAAACTAAAAGATCCCACGTGCTGCAACGAAGATCCCGCGTGCCACAATTGAGACCCGCCACAGCCAAAATGAATAGATAAATAAATATTAAAAAATAATAAAGAAGCCCTAAATAAATGGAAAAATAAATCTTATGTTTATAGATTGGGAGACTTACTATAGTTAAGAGAGTGATACAACACAGATCTGATCTGTGGATTTACCAAAATCCTTATTAAAAAATCCCATTTTCCTCTTTTGGCAGAAATTGACAGGTTGATCCTAATAGCCAAAACCATCTTAAAAAGAACAAAGCTGAAGGACTTCCTGATTTCAAAACTTATTACAAAGTTTCAGCTATCAAAACACTGTAGTACTGAGATAAGAATAGCAGTTAAACCAATGGAACGTAATTGAGATTCCAGAAATAAACCCATACCGTATGACAAATGATTTTCAACAAGAGTTCCAAAACCATTTAAAGGGGGAAAAAATGGTCTCTTCAACAAATAGTGCTGGAACAATGGAATATCTACATGCCAAAGGATGAAGTTAGACCCCCTACCTCACTCCATATACAAACATCAATTCAGAATGTATATAAAAGCTAAAAGTAAGACCAAAAACTATAAAATTCTTAGAATAAAACATAGAGGAATACCATTGTGAACTTGGACCATGCAATCATTTCTTATATATGATAACAAAGTATAAGTAACAAAAGAAATTGTAAACTGGACTTCATCAAAATCAAAAAGTTTTATTCTTCAAAGGGCACGATCAAGAAAGTAAAAGCACTAGAGACTTTACCCCACAATATATAAAGATCTCTTTCATTTCAACAAAAAGACAAATAACTCAATTTAAAAATAGGCAAAGACCTGAAAAGATATTTCTTAAAGAAAATATAGAAATGGTTAAAAGTGCAAGAATGATGTTCAATATAATTAGTCATCAGAGAAATGCAAACCAAAATCACACTGAGATAACCACCCCTAAGATGGTTAAAGAAAAATTTTAAAGATATATAGTAAGAAGGCTGGCAAAAGTATGGAGAAAATGGTAACCCTCATACATTGTTGGTGGTAATGTAAAATAATACAGCCCTTTTGAGGCGGTTTGTTCCTCAAATTGTTAAATCTATAGCTATCATAACCCAGAAAGTCCACTCCTAGGTACGTTTCCAAGAGAAATGAAAACCTACGTCCATATAAAATCTTGTCTGTGAAAGTTCATAATGGTATTATTATGATAGCCAAAAATGAAAACAAATATTCATCAACTGATGAATGGATAAACAAATGTGATATATTTATTCAGCCATACAAAGGAATGAAGTATTGATACATGCTATAGTATAAATGAGTCTTGAAAACATGATGCTAAATAAAATAATCCAGTCATAACAAACTTATTGTATGATTCTATATATATGAAATGTCCAGACTAGGCAAATGCGTAGAGGCAGAAATAGATTAGTGGTTGTTAGGGGCCGAAAAGAGGGACAGATGCAGAGTGAATGCTAATAAGCATGAGGTTTCTTTTTTTAGGATGATGAAAATATTCTGGATTAGATATGACTGTTGAACAACTCTGAATTTCCTAAAAACCAATGAATTGTATATTTTAAAGAGTGAATTTTATGGTATATGATTTCTTTCTCAATAAAGCTTTCATCAAAATAAAAACAACCCGAAGTAATTGTCTAAAGTGAAAATCTAACCTTGTTAAATCTAATTTTTAGAAAACGCTTTCCAATGGCCTCTTCTTGTATTTAGGATAAACTTCAAAGGCTTTGACTTAGGCTTCTTTTTTTGTTTGTTTTTTTAATAAATTTATTTATGTATTTATTTATTTTGGCTGTGTTGAGTCTTCGTTGCAGTGCGTGGGTTTCTCATTGCAGTGGCTTCTCTTGTTGCAGAGCATGGGCTCTAGCCACGTGGGCTCAGTAGTTGTGACATGTGGGCTTCAGTAGTTGTGGCTCACGGGCTCCAGGGTGCAGGTTCAGTAGTTGTGGCGCACAGGCTTAGTTGCTCTGTGGCGTGTGGGAAATTCCTGGACCAGGAATCGAACCCGTGTCCCCTGCATTGGTAGGCGGATTCTTTACCACCAGGGAAGTCTGGCTTGGGCTTCTTGTACGCTTTGTATGGTGATCTCTGAGTAGTTCTAGTTTCATTTCTTGGCATTCCCTGCCCCAAATATAGATACACCAAACTCTATGGTTCTGTCATATTCAACCTCCTTCAAGTCTGTACCTCTAGAACTTTGAGTTCTTTATGCTGAATTTTTCAAACAGCCCTTCTCCATCTTTTAGTCCACTATGAAACTTCCTTTGTCCATCACTCATTATTAATAGGTTAGATATACTTGTTCAGTTATTCCCTAAGATACTAATAGGTACTCTAGTTGACTATAATTGCTTGTTTAATTTTTTGCCTCTCCCACTAGACTGGAAAATCTATGAAGGTAGAAATTGTGTCTCTCCTGGTCCCATTTTCATTCCCAGTGCTAGAAGTAACAAAACACATGTTTGTTGAATGAATGTATCAGTGAATGAGCTCACACTAGTATTATTTTCTGAGTACTCTTTTGGATGATGGCTTTAGAAATAATTCTAATTAATGAAGCTGGACATTTTTCTAAAAAATATTAAATTTTTCTTACAGAAAATTTACCTGAATTTGTATTCCATATTTATGATGTTGCAAAACTGCTACCTTGATAGACATTATAGTAGGACCATCCCTGTGGGTACATTTCTAACTATGAATATCTGTGTCTTCACAAGCACCCTTAGTCTTCATGCAAATAATGCTTAATCATCTGAATAATTAGTTTCTGCTTAATAAAAAAAAATAATAATAATATAAATAAATTTTCACAGCATCATATAGCTTGAAGGATGAACAGGAATTTGAGTTTTCTTTTCAAAACAACTCTGTTCTTCCCGTCTAACATCAAAAACTTATTTTGGTCAAACAAGTCAGTTTCCATAATCCTATGTCTGCTCAAAGTCAGCTATGCAGAGATCAACATTACATAGGCCTCTTAACAGATTTCCAAGTCAGCTCTGCAGTTTGTTTTAATAAAAGCATTTGTGTCAGCTTACATTTTCAGGTGGTTTATATTATTAAAACAGACAGGCACAAAGATGGTAGAATGCCTGTTTAAAACCAATAAAGATGGGACTTCCCTGGTGGTGCAGTGGTTAAGAATTCTCCTGCCAATGCAGGGGACACGGGTTCAATCCCTGGTCCAGGAAGGTGCCACATGCCGCAGACCAGCTGGGCCTGTGCGCCACAAGTACGAGCCTGCGCTCTAGAGCCCGTGAGCCACAGCTACTGAAGCCCGTGTACCTGGACCCCGTGCTCCACAACAGGAGAAGCCACCGCAGTGAGAAACCTGTGCACCGTGGTGAAGAGTGGCCCCCGCTCGCAGCAACTGGAGAGGGCCCGCTAGCAGCAACAAAGACCCAACGCAGCTTAAAAAAAAAAAAAAAAACCAACAAAGATGGTGATGTTTTCCATCTAAATAATGGGGTTTATTTGATAATGCTGGATTAGTAATTAGTTAGATAATGCTTACTTGGTGATTAATGTAACGTACTGTGATACAATCACAGTTTAACAGGTATATTAGTCAGGGTTCTCCAGAGAAACAGAGCCAATAGGATGTAGAAGTGAGAGAGGAAGAGAGAGAGAAAGAGATTGATTGATTGGTTGATTATAAGGAATTGGCTCATGCAGTTGTGGAGGCTGATAAGTTCTAAGATTGGTAGCTGGCAAGCTGGAGAGCCAGGAGAGCTGACAGTGTGGTTTCAGTCTGCAGACCCACAGACCTGAGACTCAGAAGAGCCAGTGTTTCAGTTTGAGTCTGAAGGTGGGAAGAAAACAAAACAAAACGGAACACTATGATCCAGCTCAAAAGTAGTCAGGCAAGAGGAATCCCCCCTTATTTGGGAGAAGGTCAGCCTTTTGTTTTATTCAGGCCTTCAACAAATTGGATGAGGCCTACTTATATTAGGGAAGGAAATCTCCTTTTCTCGTTTTATTGATTTAAATATTAAATTCATCCAAAAATACTCTTACAGAAATGCCTGTAATGATGATTGACTAAATATCTGGGCACCCCATGGTCCAGTCAAGCTAGCACATAAGAGTAATCATTACAACAGGCACTTACTATGTGCATCTATTAGGTATTTTCCGTTTTGTTATTATTTTATATTTTTCTTTTTTGAGGAATTGATAATAGGTGGACTTTCGAGGAGGTGGTAATAGGTGAAATTCCTTGTGCTTCAGTTTTCAAATTTGTACCTGTGGTAGGCAGAATTCTAGGATAATCCCCGATGAGTCATGCCTTTGTATAATCATCTTGAGTGGGAATTGAACTTGTGACTTGCTTCTGGCCAATAGAATATGGCAAAGGTAATCGGAAAGTCATTCCCTTGCTGTTATACAGTACAGCTGCTCTTCTGTTTTAGCAAACTGGAATAAGAGTTTCTCCTACTGGCTTCGAAGAAGTAAGTGGCAATATTATGAGAGCACTAAGTAGCAAGGAAGAGCCAGGGCCTCTAGTTGCTGAGAGTTGCTAACAGCCAGCAGGAAAGCAGCGACCTCAGTCCTACAACCACAAGAAATTAAAATTTTCTGACAATCACGTCTGCAGCCTGGCAAACAGATTGCAACCTATGAGATGCTGAGCAGAGGACCCAGTTAAACCATGCCTAGACTCCTGATCCATCAAAACTGTGAGACAATAAATGTATGTTGTTCTCAGCCTCTAAGTTTATAATAATTTGTTAAGCGGCAATATAATTAATGCAGTATCCCTGCTACGAAACTCTGCTCTGACCTCAGCATTAAAAACTTTTCTAGTCATATTTTGTAAAGTGGATGGGCAAATTGCATTTAATTACAGCATACTAGGGCAGACATAGAAGGTCCAAGAATCAGATTGAGAATTGAGACCTGTGCAGGGGCAGGGCTGAAAGAAATTCCAGTCTGATAAACAGTAAAGATTTGACTTAGAAATTTAACATGAAGCAAAAGCTTGTTGGCAACAAGTGCAAAATGTATTCAAGTATAGTATGGGGGATAAGAGTGTAGGCATATTTTGATATCTAAGCAGGCTCTTCATGTTGCCAAGTTTGTAAAATCATAGCAGGGGTTTGGCTTCCAGGCACAACACTCAAATATCTAAGAGAAACTACACAAAGTCAAGGCTCTATTCTAATGAAAGCCAGCAGCCTAAGCAAGCAGAAGCAGGATTTAGGGCTGTTAATAAGACAAGTTCTCACTTATGAGAACCAGATTACGTGTAACAAATTCTGAAACTCCAGTATCTGTAATATAGTTACTTTTAATTAGGTTTAATTCAGAGAGTTCTACATTTCTTCCTCATCTCTGACAAAATAAATATCATTGACATCTAAACAGTTAAAGCAAAGATCTTTGTACTAAATTGCATAGTAGAATACAAATACATATGTACGTAAGATGACCCTTTCATTCCTGAGTAGCCCACAGGTGTTATAGAATGAGGACCTCCCTGAGAGGTTCCAGCTGCCTGATTATCACCGAGTACCCATAGTAGGGGAAGGAGGGTTGCACTAAAAGACAGATTTGGGACCAAGCCCATGTCTCTGATACTGTTCAGAAAACATCCACAGCAACAACCCAAACTATTCTCACAAGATGATTTAATGAAAAGTATTAGCAGTTGGTCACTGCCTACCTCGTTCCAAACTGAATCAGTTCATGAAACATTTGGAGTTCTTTTTAAGTTTTTTTTTTCCTCATTTGTCTAACAAATCCACTTATCTCTGTTTGCCTTTAGTCAATGAGCAGCAACCCTAGATTTTTCTTGCTACTCTTAGATGCACATTTACCTAATAAGTGATTGTAGGAAATAGTTATACAAGTTTTTAACTGTTTGCTGAGGAATTCTCAATAAAAACTCATTTTCACATCATCTCTTAATACCGAGAGTACATAAACAGTACAAGCATGCAGGCACAACCGGATGGAAAAAACAACCTAAGATTATTTTGTCACATTAGGACTCCCTGTCTCAGGTCAGGCTGGTCCTAGAGAAGGAACCGAACAAGTCAAATGGCTGCAGCTTAGAATAGAAGGAATATAGAGTCTAATAATGAGGTTCCAAACAATATTACTGGAGCCAGCTCTTTCTAAGGCCAGCATTCAACTAAAATTTCTCATTTAGGTTCAGACAAAATTATAAAATTTTCAGCATCATATTCCCAATTCCCCACGATCTGGACACACTGTATATTTCTAATCTTAAGTATTGCTTTTGATTTTTGTACTCCAGCCAAAAATACTTTTCATTTTAGTCTAGGTTGTCCTATCATTTTTGACCCCTTTATATGCGCTCTCTCTGTTCTTTTTGTCTGGAACACCCTTTATCTGATATTACTTGCTGGAATACTTCAGTTTCCTTAAGTTTTACACCTTATGTTCTGCCTAAAAACATGGTAAAATGTTTTGGTCCTAAAAGAAATATGTCCTAAATGCTGTTCTTGCTTTAAATTATTTCCCTATCTTTCTTTCATTTATACCAAAAATCATCTTATATTATCACTGCCAGCAAGATAGCTGACTAGATATCCTAGAAAAAAATGTTCCTCCCACTGTAGACGTCCTAAAAAATGCTAAGTAAAATACAACCACCAACCTTGTGCTCTCAAGAAAATAAGTGAAATCTGCAGGTGGTGAGAGTGATAAAGTAGAAAACAAGTTTGTTTTGAGGATGCTGAAACCACAGGTGCCTTGAGGCTGTTTACAGGTCTTATTAACCTAGAATCTTGGGAAAGTAAAATCTTTTTCTGAGATTTCACATGTGAAGGTCTTTCTCCTTTCACTGGGGATTGAAATTTGTTATTTATATTACCTATATGGTCCAAGAAACCCTAAGTTGGAACATTAATTTAAAAATTATTATTGCCTAGTGGTGCCTAGCAGAAAGAAATAAAAATATTCTCTGAAGGGATTCACTTCCATTTAGGACACATAGATTCCCACATGTAAAATCCTGCCAAAGTTGAGCTCACAATAAAACATTTCCAAAAGTAGAAATAAACAAGCCACCATAACTAAGAATTACTGGAAATAACAAGCAGCAAAATGAGAAGCCAAAAAAACTACAGATATTGAAAATTTGGAAACAGAATATATGCTGTGTTTAAAAGATATAAATAAATAAAGATTTTACTTGAATAAATGAAGAAACTTTGAAAACATACCTAGCATTATTCAATGTAGGAGAAAGAAGTTATGTCCACACATCAGAAAAATAGTCCAACTGGAAAAAGGTTTCCATGTAATATATGAAATAAAGTACTAGGAGGACTGATGGAAGAATATTATAAACTCTGAGTGTATAAATTCTTTCTGAAAATAAAAATTCAAAAAAACATTAAAGAAAGGACTGAAAAATTCCTCTATAGAAACGTAAAAAAATTCTGCATGGTAACATCCAACAACAACAGATTGAAAAGGAAAATGACAACGTGGGAAAAAAATTGTGACTCATATCACAGAAAAAGAAAGGTGAGACAGCCTCCCTTATATTAGTAAAGTATGCCTACAAATTGAAAAGAAAAAGAATAAACTTCAATATAATATGGGTATAGGATATGAACATGTAGTTCTCAGTAAAAGAAATATAAATAACTTTTAAACATGAAAATGTCTTTCAAACACCAATATAAAGGCAATGCCAATTAAAACAACTAGGAAGTAGCGTATCTCAGATATCAGATTAATAATCTTGCAAACATCTGATGATACACTGTACTATTTAGACTGCAGGTTGCTAGACTCTGTCATACATTGCAGATGGAACTGCAAATGACTTTAATCCTAAGAGAGTGCAATTTGACAGAATTATTAAGACAATAGATTCATATAACTTGGACCCAGCAAATCTACGTGAACATTGATTTATACATTATTTATTGAAAGATCACTAGTAATAGCATGATATAAATAATCTAAATATCCATTATTAGAGGGTTGAAAAAAGGAATTAACGTATATTCATAAATGGACTACTATGCATTTATTAAATATCACAATGAGGAAGCTCCCTATGTACTGGCAGGATCACCACCATAGTATATTATAATAACAAAAAAAAAAGATACCAAGTTGAAGAAAGTTGACTATTGTATATCAATATTGTATATGCAAATGGTGATAATGCTTCTCACCATTTGTGATAAAAAAAGATGAGAACTCATAGTTTAACTGCTTTAATAGGTATAAAAATATCTCTATATTAGCTCCAAACAGCATTAACAAAAATATTAATAGTAGGTAATGGGAACCGGGTGAATGGGGTTCCGAAGAGAGTTTTCATAGTATTTCTTTGTATCATTCAAGGTCATGTCAAGAAAGTGAATTCAATAGATGGTTAAACTAAAGATATTTTTTTTTTTTTTGCGGTACACAGGCCTCTCACTGTTGTGGCCTCTCCCGTTGCGGAGCACAGGCTCCGGACGAGCAGGCTCTGTGGCCATGGCTCATGGGCCCAGCCGCTCTGCGGCATGTGGGATCCTCCCGGACCGGGGCACGAACCTGCGTCCCCTGCATTGGCAGGCAGACTCTCAACCACTGCGCCATCAGGGAGGCCCCAAAACTAAAGATATTTTTAACCAGGAGGTTTCAACTAAGCATTAGGCAAAGTTGAAGAAATTAACAAGAAAATTTGAGGCACCTAGAGATTAGCAACACTAGGAAGCCATTATACCTGCTACCAATAGAAAAGGGGAGGGAATAGTTTTGTAGGAATTCAATGACAGCCCCTGTAATAAAAGACCACCTGATCAGATCTGCGGTTGGAGTGTTGTTTTAGCCACCCAAACTGTGGTATTTTGTTATAGCAGCCCTAGCAAACTAATACAGCATGCAATTTATTTTTTGGTATCCACAGACATTACCTCTGAAATTCTGACATTTCTCTGCCTTTCTATTGAATTTCCTTTCATAATGCTTCCTAACAGTAAAATTCAGTGGTCCTTTAAGTTTTTTTTAATATACCTCAATGTACCTCTGAAGAAATGACTGCCATTACACCTTCTTTTATATTCTTTTTTGAGTTTTACTGATTCTCCTCCAAAATCTATAATCTGCTATTTACTTCCACATTTGTTCATTCTCCATCTGCTGAAAGATAACTTCCACCAAGTCTATGTCTCGCCTCTCTTGTGTCTCTTCACTTTTCTTCATAGAATATCATTAAACTAAATTATTTTCATTATCACACTCATGTAAATAATTCTGAAAGCCATATCTGAAAGCCTTTTCTCTCTCTTATTTCCCAAGGACAGAAACTAACTTCCGCTGGGCACTATGACTAGGTACTAGGTCATTTTATTATGCACTGACATATATTGTCACCTAGTATCTACAACTACTCTAGGAACATTGAGGGCTCTTAGTCACTCCTATTACAGTAGCAATGGGGGATACAATGTCACAAATAATGTAGTTTAACCAAAAGGTTAAATAATCCCAGCTAATAATGAGAAGACAAAGGCAGAAAGGATCTTAGAGCTAACCACACATAGAAATGTGTTTCAACCCATACCCTTTTTTTTTAATTGGAGTATAATTGCTTTACAATGTTGTGTTAGTTTCTGCTGTACAGTGAAGTAAATCAGCTATATGTATACATATATCCCCTCCCTCTAGGATCTCCCTCCCAACCCCCCCATCCCACCCATCTAGGTTGTCACAGAGCACCGAGCTGAGCTCCCTGTGCTATACTGCAGGTTCCCACTAGCTATCTATTTTACACATGGTAGTGTATTTATGTCAAACCTAGTCTCCCAGTGCGTCCCACCCTCCCCTCCCACCCTGTGTCCACACGCCCATTCTCTACATCTACATCTCTCTTCCTGCCCTGGAACTAGTTTCATCTGTACCATTTTTCTAGATTCCACATACATGCATTAACATACAATATTTATTTTTCTCTTGCTGGTTTACTTCACTCTGTATGACAGACCCTAGGTCCATCCACCTCACTACAAATGACCCAATTTTGTTCCTTTTTATGGTTGAGTAATATTCCATTGTATATAGGTACCACATCTTCTTTATCCATTCATCTGTCGATGGACACAGCTTGTTTCCATGTCCTGGCGATTGTAAATAGTGCTGCAGTGAACATTGGGGTGCATGTGTCTTTTTGAATTATGGTTTTCTCAGGGTATATGCACAGTAGTGGGATTGTTGGGTTATACAGTAGTTTTATTTTTAGTTTTTTAAGGAACCTCCATACTGTTCTCCATAGTGGCTGTATCAATTTACATTCCCACCAACAGTGCAAGAGTGTTCCCTTTTCTCCACACTCTCTCCAGCATTTATTATTTGTACATTTTTTTATGATGGCCATTCTGACTGGTGTGAGGTGATACCTCATTGTAGTTTTGATTTGCATTTCTCTAATAATTAGTGATGTTGAGCAGCTTTTCATGTGCTTCTGGCCATCTCTATGTCTTCTTTGGAGAAATGTCTATTTAGGTCTTCTGCCCATTTTTTGATTGGGTTGTTTGGGTTTTTTTTGATACTGAGCTGCTTTTGAATGCAGATTTTGCTACTGATTCTCAACCTCTGCTTATAATTTCCAGCTCCACATTCCATTAATACCTCTAAAAACATATTCTAAAATTGAATTCATAATTTTATCCTCATATCTGTTTTTACATTTTCTTTACCACCTTTATTTCCATTGCCATCTTCTGAGTCACTCAAGCATAAAAACTTTGTATTGTTTCTAATTCCTTTTCCTCTTTCTTGCTTTCCACATGCAGTAAATTACTTCCATAAGCCCTTAATATTCATTTCCATCTTTCTCTTCCTATTGCTTTATTTCTTATAAGGCCGTTGAAATCATATTTTAACTGATCTTTTCTTTCCAGTCCCCTTCCTCTAGTAGCTTAATTAGCAGAGTAATCTTCTTGAAACCTAACTGCAATCCTACCAAGCCCCTGATGTAAAATTTCTATTTCAGGACTAATACATTCCAGTGCTCCAGGGAAAATTTTCTTTTAAGGCTTTGCCACAGTTTCTTGACTGTCTCACCAATCCATCATGATCTTATACATTCACTTTCGTACCAGTTCCTGCTGGCTTCCCAATGGCCTTGAATTTCCATTTGTGAATGCCATTCGTGTCTTGGTTAAAGTATGTCCTTGATTTATGATTTATTATGAACATAGCTTAATTTCTGTCTTCAGGTCCTATGTATTAAAATATTTTTGTCTTGGTATCAACCATATATTTGTAACATCTCTTCAGTCACTGAGGGATTTTTCCAGCTTGTTTATAAACTTGACTATTAGAAGGAGACTCAACAGTTGGTTTGGGATTTTAATACATGTGGTCAGCAAAAACAGTTCCTTCACAAAACAGTTATAATATACTTTAATATTTTCTCCAACTTTTCCCTTTTATGTACATGATTCTCCAACTTTTTATAACATAGCACATGCAGAAAATTATATTTGTGTTTATATGGACTAATATCATGAATGAAGGCAGATGCTGCAGAAATGACAAGATGAGGCCTTCTGCTAATCCACACAAATTAGATGCACATTTTGGCACACAGTTAATTCATTCAAGATATGCACATCAATTTCTAAAGCTCACCAGTTAAGAAGATTTTATTTAAGTAAAATATTGATTATTGAACACTATATTTAAGAATTTAATTAAAAATGGAAAAAGTCAAATCCTTTGTATTTTGACATTTTTAATATTTGTGACACCTATACCAGAATTATCAACATTCACCAATATTAATTTCTCCTCAGCTTTTGAGTACAGGAACAATGCCACTATCTATCCACTTAATTCATTGTCAAGGGGATTGTTTCCGTATACCATTTTTTGTTCATTTTAAGATGCCAATGATTGCAGGACACTCTGTCTCTTTAACAATAGCATGTTGGTGAAACATAAAGAGACATTACATTAAGTGCATTTATTGACTGTCTGAAAATTCTCAATGTCAGAAATATTTATTTAAATAAAAAGTTATGTCTATAATCAAGGAAATACAGTGTTTAGGAATTATCCATTTATTCAAGGGAGAATGTATCTTTACACTTTGTTTCCAGGTGACATTTTCTGGTGGACAGAAGCTTTTAATTTTCTTTGTAAACTGACAAACCTAGTAGCGGTGTAACCATGTCTATTTAACTAGCTCTATGTATTTGCCTGTTTGAGCCTTTTGTGTGACACATATGTTCTCTTTGTAGCTATGTGAAAATTAAAGTAGACCTCCAAGTGGCTGTTAAAAGCCATGCATGAAATACCCAAAGATACAGGACAGAATAGGATTCCTTCCCAATCATAGTACATATGATTTCCCCTCTTTCACATTTGTGATCTCCATTTGAAAAATGGTAGGTAGGTACACGTGTGAGTGCAAGTACCAGCACCAGGGCTCTAGTTGTGAAAATTAAGTTCACTATCTAGACAATATATGTACATTATCATGTACAGTTTCAAAATTCTCAATACTATTAGTGGCAGCAAAGCGTTGATTTTTAAGCTTACTTTTTTTTTTTTTCCCTGAGGGCTTGCTAGGGTTGCCTCACTGAGAATTCCAGATGGAGAAGGACTGCTCTCTGGCTCATGAATGGAAGCCTGCCAAAGAGGGAGAGGCTGTAGTTTAAATTAATCTTCAAGGGGGTGGGGAAGACCTCAACAGTCCCCTGGAGGGTTTGAAAAACATATTTACACCTCCTGTTTGCCAACAGCGACAGCAAAACAAATTATTGCTCTGTACAGACAGCATGATGGAAGCATATTTAACTGAGGGGAAGTTAAAAACAACAATTGCTCAGATTACCTCAGAACAAGGCATTTCAAGAAGGCACTCCGTTTTTTTCTGTCCCTTAATTTTTTCAGAGATAACAGAACATTCTCCACCTTATTCTCCACCCCTCCCCCATTCTAATCTAAAGGATACTCTGATCTCAGAAAGGGTTCTTTCCTAATACCCTTTCCCTAGTCCCTACAATTCCAAAGCAAATATATCATTGACATATTGTAACTGTCAAAGGGGTAAAGACTTGAGTCTGGCTTCTGTAATGTCTTTGACTCTTAATCCAAAGTTAAGAGATGCAGTACTGAGTTCATGGAGATGTTATTGCTAAGAGTCGTGATGACCCATTCCTCTTCCCCGTCCTTGTTTTCTTCATTCAGTTTCTTGGTGTGGGATGGTAAGGAATGTGTCAAGATTTCAGGAAAATGTTTCATGCATTTTATCTCATCTTTTCTCTGCTTATATCCATTTACGCATGTATTTAACTCTTATGTTGTATTTCATGTTGCAAATTTTCCAGCCTGTTCTCTCAAATCCTCAGAAAGCCAATCCACATGACAGTTTTGTGAATTTCAACAGTCCTGTAGACATCTGTGATATTACTACATTTGTGAACACGATATCACAAACAATTCCACGGAAGTAAAAACTTACATTCCATTATGCAAAGTCTCTTTTTGTTTAAATTTTGTCATAAAACTATACTGATACATATTTCTGATAGAACTATTTAGTCTTCAGAATGGAAGAGCCCTTAGTGACCTCATGTTTTTTTTTTTTCAATATAAGAGATTGGCTGGTTACTGGCAGATCAATATATCAGTTTTCCAGACTTATAATCAAGTGCTTTGCCTTCATTAGCCTTGCTTTGGGACATACTTAATATTTCTCAGGTGCCCCCAGTTATAATTTATCAGCTTTGAGAAGCATTCATTCTGAAATGGTGTACCAGGTAACCAGAATCAATTCTGGATGATGGCAAATTAACAAGCATTTCAAAACTGGACTTTGGAGAACTCTTTGGAGCAGTTGGTGATAGAGTCAACTCATGAAGTGACAAAGAGAAGAGACTGCCAAATACTGTTAAGAAAAAAATCAAAGTCTCATGCAAATATGCACTCATGCCAAACATTCCAAATACCCACTCCCCGTTGATCACACAGATTGTATAGCATGCCCTCCCACTCTCCTGTGTGCCACCAGGCTGTATGATTACTCTCTGTAGCATATTTTCTCATTAAAGTGTATCCTTGATCTTGATTTAATCTGTAGAGTCATAAAATTGTTGTAGTCCATAAAATACAACTTTAATTAGAGGAAATGTTCAGAGTTTGACTAAGTAATCAGACATTCCCAATAGTGCTAAATATTTATCCATAAAGAAAAGTGTACATTAAATATAACAGGAAAATCTTTATTTAAAAATTCACTACCATGAACCTTAAATGACCCTTTTTCATTAATTATTTGAAAAGTGAAATCTTTTTGGAAATATATTTATCATCTAGAGTGTCATTAGGATTATATTTAAAGTAGAGGATTAATCCATTTAAAATAGCCTTGAAAAAGTTAAAAATACATTCTCAAGAACCTGTTTCACCACCCAAGTTACTAGTTCACAGAGGAAAGTAAAACATCCTTTAGTCATTCAGACAACAACTGAATGTTGAACACTCTCAGAGTTCCAAGTGGTATGGGGGACGCTTGGTATAAATATATAAGGACAGATACTTTCCTCTAAAATCTAACAGTGAAAAGAAAATACAGGCCTACCTTGTTTTATTGCACTTCACTTTATTGTGCTTCACAGATACTGTGTTTTTTACCAGTTGAAGGTTTGAGGCAACCCTACTATGAGCAAGTCTATTGGTGCTATTTTTTTCCAACAGCATTTGCTCACTTCACATTTGATAATTCTTGCAATATTTCACTTTTTCATTATTACTGTATTTGTTATGGTGATCTGTGGTTAGTGATCTTTGATGTTACAATTATAATTGTTTGGGGGCACCACGAACTGTGGTCATATAAGACAGCAAACTTAATTAATAAATGTGTGTATTTTGACTGCTCCACTGACAGGTTATTCCCCCATCTCTCCCCCTTTCTTTGGGCCTCCCTATTTCCTGAGACAACAATATTGGAATTAGGCCAATTAATAATCTTACAGTGGCCTCTAGATGTTCAAGTGAAAGAAAGAGTTGCATGTTCTTTCACTTTAAATCAAAAGATAGAAATGATTAAGCTTAGTGAGAAAGGCACGTCGAAAGCTGAGGTAGACCGAAAGCTGAGGTAGACCGAAAGCTAGGCCTCTTGTGCCAAACAGCCAAGTTGTGAATGCAAAGGAAAGTTCTTGAAGGAAATTAAAAGTGCTGCTCCAGTGAATACATGGATGATAAGAAAACAGAACAGGCTTATTGCTGATATGGAGACAGTTTTATGGATAGAAGATCAAACCAACCACAACATTCCTTCAAGGCAAAGCCTAATTTAAAACAAGGCCCTAACTGTTTAATTCTGTGAAGGCTGAGAGAGGTGAGGAAGCTGCAGAAGAAAAGTTTGAAGCTAGCAGAGGTTAGCTCATGAGGTTTAAGAGAAGAAGCCATCTCCAGAACACAAAAGTGCAACTTGAAGGCAGCAAGTTATCTGGAAGATCTAGCTAAGATAATGAAGGTGGCTACACTAAACAACAGATTTTCAATGTGGACAAAACAGCCTTTTGTTGAAAGAAGATGTCTTCTAGGAGTTTCATAGCTAGAGAGGAGAAGTCAATGCCTGGCTTCAAAGTTTTGAAGGACAGGCTGACTCTTGCTAGGGGCTAATGCAGCAGGAGACTTTAAGTTGAAGCCAACACTCATTTACAATTCTAAAAATCCTTGGGGACTTCCATGTTGGTGCAGTAGTTAAGAATCCACCTGCCAATTTAGGGGACACAAGTTCGATCCCTGGTCTGGGAAGATACCACGCCACGGAGCAACTAAGCCTGTGCGCCACAACTACTGAGCCTGCGCTTTAGAGACTGCGAGCCAAAACTACTGAACCCGCACGCCACAACTACTGAAGTCCGCATACCTAGAGCCTGTGCTCTGCAACAAGAGAAGCCACCCCAATGAGAAGCTCACCCACCACAATGAAGAGTAGTCCCTGCTTGCCGCAACTAGAGAAAGCCCACGCACAGCAATGAAGACCCAATGCAGCCAAAATAGTAAATTTAAAAAATTAAAAAAAAAAATCCTTGGGACCTTAAGAATTATGCTAAACCTACTGTGCCTGTGCTCTGTAAATGGAACAATAAAGCCTGGATAACAGCACATCTTTTACAATATGGTTTACTGATTATTTTAAGCCCACTGTTGACAACTGCTGCTTAGATATCTTTCAAAATAGCTCATTGACAATGCACCTGGTCACTCAAGAGCTCTGGAGGAGATGTACAATGAGATTCATGTTGTTTTCCTGCCTGCTAACACAAAATCCATTCTGCAGCCTATGGATCAAGGAGTAATTTTGACTTTCAAGTCTTATTATTTAACAAATATATTTTCTAAGGCTATAGCTGCCATAGATAGTTAATCCTCTGATAGAACTGGGCAAAGTAAATGGAAAACCTTCTAGAAAGGATTCACCATTCTAGATGCCATTAAGAACATTCATGATTCATGTGAAAATATCAACATTAATAGGAGTTTGGAAGAAGTTGATTCCAACACCCATGGATGATTTGAGGGGTTCAAGACTTCAGTGAAGGAGGTAACTGCAGATATGATGGAAATAGCAAGAGAACTAGAATTAGAAGTGAGCCTGAAGATGTGACTGAATTGCTGCAATCATGATAAAATTTTAATGGATAAGGATTTGCTTCTCATGCATGAGCAAAGCAAGTGGTTTCTTGAGATGCAATCTACTCCTTGTGAAGATGTTATGAAGATTGTTGAAATGACAACAAAGGATTTAGAATATTACATAAACTTAGTTGATAAAGAAGCAGCAGCGTTTGAGAAGATTGACTCCAATTTTGAAAGAAGTTCTACTGTGGGTATAATGGTATCAAACAGCATTGTATGCTACAGAAAAATGGTTCATGAAAGGAAGAGTCAATGGATGTGGCCAACTTCATTGTTGTCCTATTTTAGTAAATTGTCACAGTCACCTCAGCCTTCAGTAATCATTATATGCAGAACCAAATAAATAATGAAATTACGGGGGGGGGAGAGGAAGGGAGGGAGGGGGGGAGGGAAATCTTAAGTTGCAGGCATATCAAATAGAATTCAAGAAAAGGAAGTATAGTTGAATCTTGCAAGGCCCAGATCCAGCAAAGTGCTGAAAAGATATCAAGAATTAGGGGTTCCAGCTTCTCTTTCTCTCACAGGTCACAGGGTCTCCTATGACAGCTTACAGCTTAGATCTTTGGCATTGTTTTTCTCTTTCTCTACAAATCAGTTTTCTCTCAACTTACACAAGGCCCAAATAAAATTCCTAATATACCTTCATACCCAGTAATAACAACTAAGTGATAGAATCTCTTTGTGTCTCAATTCCAGACTCCTAAGACAAGTTTATCATCTTAGTTTGGTGCAGGTGACTGCCCTTCATCGGGTTAGACTTGTAAGCTATTTTTGAGTAAAAATTATCTATGAAATTGGCACACAGATAGTTAAGAAGAACTCACTTCAGGAGATAATAATTGGCTGGCATTTCTAACATATTCTGATATAGTCTCATTTATTCAATTATTAATTGAGCACTTCTATGGGAAAAACTGCTAATTTGACAAATATAGAGATTAACAGTTCATAGTTCTTGCATGTAAGGAGTGGGGTGGAGGAGACAAAAGAAAACAAATTACCAATTTCGGGGATATATATGATACCAATGGTCCCCACACTTTAGATATATCCACTCTGGTTGTCTCTTGTTGACTCTTCTCAACAGTGAGGAGTACACAGAGCCCAGATATCACAGAACTCTCTTTGCATATCCTGGGAAAGAATTAGCCTCCCAGATGGCCTGAGGCCATGTTTAGGCTTCATCTACATGATTGTTTTCTAGAGGATTGTCCCACCAGTGTGCATTTCCCCTATGCCTGAAAGGTAAGGCACGGATAGTTGTTTGGGGAAAGGGTATGTAACTCAACTTTGGAAGAAACTTGTGTTTAAGGCCCCTGGAAAGGAAGGGTGTAAAATAGAGATAGGGTGGAAAGCTAAAGAACATGGAACTTGAACTGGGCACCTTTCTTTCTACTCTGTCCTAGATAACAAATGTTAGGGGCTAGTCTGGATACCTACTAAGGGACAATGATATAGATATTTTCTTTGTGTTAAGGGAAGACAGAAGACAGTAAAAGCTGGTCAAGATATATTGGAAAACAAGGTGACATTATATCTGAGTTTTAAAAGGCTATTAATAGTTATGTGAGCAAAGTGATGAATTTCTTAGAAGGTGCAGCATGTGAAAAGGCAGGCAAATCTATATTTATCTGCTGTGGTATGACATTCATAAGGATCTACAGAGGGACTTTATGCATAGCACAGAATTCATACATGTGAATGGATACTAAAAGTTTTCATCTTCCTCTGATATCAACAGTGGCCTAAGTTATTCCCCTTCCTTCCCATCTGTGGCCTCACAAGTTTTCTAACACTCCTTAGTTGATGATTTCCTAGGAGTAAAAATTATTCAGAATATTTAACAATCATTACAGGACAGACACTCTATTCATCTGAGCTTTTCCTCTGGCAATTATTTATGGGCTGGTTATTTCATTTGCTAGAAGTGTGAATATAAGAGCACCCTAAGGAGTAGATAGTCTACATGTTCTCCGTACAATAAAGTAGAGTTTCAATTAATGAAGATTTAAATAAATATTAGGGCATCCAGTTAAATATGGTGGATTTGTCATACACATTATCTTCCATCCCTTCCTGAAATACCAATAAATTGACAACAAGGGAACTTATAAAGATACTGAAGCCAAAAAAGGCAAAGATGTTAGAGTATAATAGTGCAATGTTAAGAAAAGTAGGAACCAGATGTATACATGGTATGATGTTTAATTTTATGTGTCAACTTGACTGGGCCTCAGGATGCCTAGATATCTGATCAAATGTTATTTCTGGGTGTGTCTATGAGGGTGTTCCTGGAGAAACTGGCATTTGAGTTGGTGAGCTGAGTAAAGCAGATTGCCCTTCTCAATGTGAGTGGGCATCATACAGTCTGTTGAGGACCTGAATAAAACAAAAAGGTGGATGAAGGGAGAATTCCATTTCTGTGTGACTGCTAGAGCTGGAACATTGGTCTTCTTCTGTCCTTGCATTGGGATTTATACCACCTGTGCTCCTTGTTCTTAGGCCTTTGAATTCAAACTAGAACTACACCACTGGTTCTCCTGGACTTCCAGCTTGCAGAGGCAGATCATGGGACTTCTCAGCTTCCGTAATTACATGAGCCTCATAATAAATCTCATAATCAACTAGTGTCTCTCTCTCTCTCTCTCTCTCTCTCTCTCTTTATCTCTATCTCTATGTATATGTGTGATGTGTGGCTTTCTGAGGAGAACTCTGACTAATACATATGACAAATTACTTTAGAAACCTAAGAAGGATGATTTATACCTAGAAATGAGCAAAGCTGATTTTTAAAAATCTGGTATTATACTTTGGAACCCTCAAAAAGGGATACCAGAAAAAAAAAAAAAAAAAAGAAAAAAGAAAAAGGGATACCCACGTGCCTTTTTAAGTGGGAAAAATGTAAATCCAAAATAAAAAGATTGTTGAAAATTTCATATTTAAAGTTGGACTCCTTCATCTGTTGTGAGCCACTACTCAGCTGTCAATACCATTTACGTATTTATGAATTGTATATAGGGAACATTTATGTCACCTAAATGACAATAATATATCAGGAGGAGGAGGGTTTAGGAAGTATGCATGGGTGTGGGGGAGGGGTGATGGGGGGAGGTGGTGGTGTGCAAAGGATATCTAGATCCTCATTTTTTATGAAGGGATGTCAACAGAGAATGCCTTAGAGTAAAACATTTTAAAATAGTAATATAAATATTTATTTACATATATGGGTATTTATATAGCCATATATATTGATACGGATATATCAGTAGAATAATTTTTTTTTTTTTTTTTTTTTTTGCGGTACGCGGGCCTACCACTGCCATGGCCTCTTCCGTTGTGGAGCACAGGCTCCAGACACGCAGGCTCAGTGGCCATGGCTCATGGGCCCAGCCGCTCCGTGGCATGTGGGATCCTCCCGGACCGGGGCACGAACCCGTGTCCCCTGCATTGGCAGGCTGACTCTCAATCCCTGCGCCACCAGGGAAGCCCAGTAGAATAAATTTTAAAAGATGAAAGTGGTTGCCTCTGCAGAGTGGTAAATTGAAGTGGGGATTAGCATACTGTTGTTTTTTGCCATAAGTCATATAGTATTATTTGAGCCTTTAAACTTTATGTAACTGTTGCTTAGAAGTAAAAATAAAATCAAAAGAAATAACATCAAGTTCCCATAAATTTGATATTTTCCCAGAAGAGTACTTGAAGTGTTAATGTTCCATGTTGTACTTTTATTGTAACCTTGCATGTTTAATAATCAAGTGAGTTAAAGGTACATTTTTGCCCTTATTTGAACCTTCTTGGTTTCTCCACCTATAAAATAAATACAGTTGTGTGCAGTCTTATATTCCTTGCATGGATGTTCTGAGGATACTTGATATACCACAGGACAGAAATATAATCTATTTAGGTCAACTGTAGGTAATTTTTTTTTTTTTTTTTTTTTTTTTTTTTGCAGTACGCGGGCCTCTCACTATTGTGGCCTCTCCCATTGCGGAGCACAGGCTCCGGACGCGCAGGCTCAACGGCCATGGCTCACGGGCCCAGCCACTCTGCGACATGTGGGATCTTCCCGGACCGGGGCACGAACCCGTGTCCTCTGCATCAGCAGGCAGACTCTCAACCACTGCGCCACCAGGGAAGCCCCAACTGTAGGTAATTTAAATTTTATCTATCATTTGATCAGTGTTGAGAGGAGAAATAAATGAGACTATTGGAGGTTAATGACTTGCATGAGAAATTTCTATTGGCAAATAATCATAATGATAAGAGAGTCCTTTAGTACTGTCAGGTGTTTAACAGAGGCATCCAAATTATAATATTTTTTATTCTCTTGTTCACACCAAAAAAAAAAAAAAAAAAAAAAGGAAGAGAGGCTATACTTAAATTTTAATTCTGATTGCTTTCACAAAAAAATGGAAGCAGTATATCTATAGAGATATCCTGGAATATTTCATAAATATACTGCATGATAGTTCCATTAATTTAATTTGAAAGTGTCAGCATGAAAAACTTTGATTCATAAAGAATTAAAAAAATATATCTGATGTATATTTTTGTTTTGTTTTGACATGTCATTGTTATGTGAGTCTGTGAGCTCATAGCTAGATGACTGCAGTCAGCAGAGCCAACTAGCCAAGGATCATCCTTGATCCTCCTACATCCATGCTACACAACACTTTCCTTATCATCTGCTCCAGGAAAATGCTATTTATCAAGCCTCCTCGGGCAAAACCTCCCTAGGGTAAGGTGAGTTCCAGAGTCAGCTTGAACAGTACAGGAGAAATCTAGCTGAAATAAATACTAAGGAGAAATTCAAACAAAGAAATAATTCACCGAAGTACTGAAGTACAAAAACAGAGGAATATAAGGTATTTAAGGGTTCTTTTGCAAGTCTTTTATTTTTTCACTCACTGCAGAGGGAAATTCAAGTATCTCTAAGCCCTCTACTCTCTCCAAGATATATCAGTTATTGGTAAGAATGTTTATTTTTACTCAAGCACACAATTTCTTCTTGACAAAATTAGGTTGCTGTAAATCTTCAGTATTTCTATCAGATGATTCAATCAAGGTTTTTTTATTTAAATCGTAAGAAATATTCAGTAGACAGTACTTATTGATAGAAGTAAAGGTTAGCTTAGATCAAGGTCTTAAGTCTCTTTCTGTAAAAGATCAGATAGCAAATATTTTCAACTTTGCAGACCATACAGTCACTTTGACAGATACTCAACACTGCCATTGTAGCATAAGAGCAGCCAGAAATGATATACAAATGAATGGGCATGGCTAATTTTCAACAAACCTTTATCTATAAAATAGGCATCCAATGGAATTTGGCTCATGGGCAGGAATTTGCCGACATCCTGGATTAGGTGGTATTTCAGCTAAGTAATCAGAGATGACTGAATCGCATGTCCACTACTTCCCAAGAAGTCGCCAGGAAGAATATACAAAGTAGTAGCAGTCATATGGGAAATTAAATACCAGCTTAGGAGGGTTGAAGTCAGGCAATATCCAATACAAAGCTGTGGATCTGTCTGGGTGAATCACATGAATAAGGCTACGGGCCAAAATGGGGGTTTCTTTTTTTTTTTTAACATTTTGTTGGAGTATAATGGCTGTACAATGGTGTGTTAGTTTCTGCTTTATAACAAAGTGAGTCAGCTATACATATACATATATCCCCATATCTCCTCCCTCTTGCATCTCCCTCCCACCGTCCCTATCCCTCCCCTCTAGGTCATCACAAAGCACTGAGCTGATCTCCCTGTGCTATGCGGCTGCTTCCCACTAGCTATCTATTTTACATTTGGTAGTGTATATAAGTCCATGCCACTCTCTCACTTTGTCCCAGCTTACCCTTCCCCCTCCCCGTGTCCTCCAGTCCATTCTCTACGTCTGTGCCTTTATTCCTGTCCTGCCTCTAGGTTCTTCGTAACCTTTTCTGTTTTTTTTTTTTTTCTTTTTAGATTCCATATATATGCGTTACCATACGGCATTTATTTTTCTCTTTCTGACTTACTTCACTCTGTATGACAGACTCTGTGTCCATCCACCTGACTACAAATAACTCAATTTCGTTTCTTTTTATGGTTGAGTAATATTCCATTGAATCTGATTCTTTGATCTCCTTCTGGTCACACCCCACAAAAAATAGAAACAGTGGCAATCACGCAGAGGTAAAGAGTGTTGGTGAGGCTCCTGAAAGCAGCTGAGCACCCACTAAGCCACCATGCTGAATGTAGTAGGAAGGGATGGACCGGAGCAGCTCCAGCACAGAACTGGCCATAGTTTAATTTACTGAGATAGCTAGATACTCAGAGAAAGTATAACAGAGATCATCGATGAATTAGTATGAATTTGCTTTTCAGAGAATGGAGATATAATTAGTAGTGAATGTGGAATAATATATCATTAGTTGCTAATCATTCAGGTTATTAATTCTTCTCCCTGTATGGCGAGCCAAGGAGTAGAATAAAAAGGACTGAAACTCCTCCCAGAGAGAGAGAGAGAGAGAGAGAGAGAGAGAGAGAGTTTAAATGAGATTAAAAAAACAAAGTCTTTCAAAGCAGTTCATAACACTTGATAATGCCTCAATAAATGTTGCTTTTACTTTGCCCTGAGATCTAGCCTTGGCCTTTCCACAAATTAGCTGCATACATGGCAAATTTATAAACATTCCTAGGTCCTAATTTTGTTATCTGAAAGATATGATAGTATTAAAACAACCTTACTCAAAGCCTATTCCCAACTTCAGCTTTGTCAGGAAAGCCTGGTGTGATCTCCTGACTTAGGGAAGTCAGCCTAATATACATTTCGTTGTTCCATCTACCACAGTATCATGTACCTCTCCTTTATAATCACACAGTAATCACCATGTTGTTTTATATTCACTTATGTAGTTATTTGGTTAACCTCTCTCTCCTCACTAAACCATATGTCTACTGGGGGAGACACCTTTTTCACTCGCTAGTGCAGATTTTGGAACTCTTTTCTATTAGTAATTCCAAGGAATATGTACACAGATACAAAACTATGATTCTGTGATTCTCGAGAATAATACAATATTATTCAATTTTGTATTTATTCATCCTTATATTCTTTCATTACGGAGGCACTCCCATTCTGTGACCACGCATTGTGCTAGGTCCTGGTGGGACAGGCATGGAATGGCAGAAAATGTCACCCTCTCATGGAGCATCGAGTCAAGAGTAGGAAACTGTACATGTCAACATACAAATACTTATTCAAGTATAGTTTTTAAAAAGGTGTTAAAAAACAAGTATAGAGTGTTACGGGTATATAAAATTAATAGATTTGACCCAGTTTGGGAGTGAGGTGAGTAGGTGTTAAAGAGGAAGTGACATTTAAGTTTATACTTGAAAGATGAATGCATAAATGAAAAGACATTAAATAGACAGATTAAGTACACATATACAGACACACACACACAGAGTCCACAAGGCAGTGCATGATAAATGCACATACCATAATATAATAACTGTAGATTTTAATAAGAAAAGAACAGAATGTCCAGAAGTAGTCTAAGCTTAGATTTGAGGCATGATTTTTTTCAGATCAAGACAGGATCAGAATATTACCCTAGTAATGAATTTAAAGGCAATCCAGATTAGCCTGTGATCTTCTCTCTCTCTCTCTCTCCCCCTTCCTTCTGTATCTCTCTCTCTCTCTCTCCACAAACACACACACACACACACACACACACACACACACACACACACAGACACAGACATACATACCCACACATTTACCACAACGCAGCATGGAAAGTCTAAAGTACTATACCTAACAAAAATAAAATTTCTCAGATAATTTGAGATTTTACAGATATAAAATACCTTATTCGTATTCAGACATAGCTTAATTTTTTTCAAGTCCCTATTTTACAATCTCTATTGTATGAGAACTGATCATCCACATTGTCTTCTCTCTGAATTTTAATAAAGGATAATTTAAGACACAAGTGTTCTCCTTTCCTGTCTTAGATAGTTTTTCAAGGATAATTAAAGTCAATGGGGCAAAATAAAAAAGAATATAGCTTCCAACCAAGAGTTTCTAAAATGGAAAAAAAAAAAAAAAAACCTAAGTACTTTCGACTAATAGAAGGCCAGTCTAAACTGCAAATTATTTTAAATATATATTTTTTACTTATTTTACCTACATTCAGTAACTAAAATTGGATGTCAGGACTATGTGTTGGAAGTTGCTTTAAGGAACAGATAAGAATGATTTATAAGTAGACACACTGATAAGATAAAAATTACTTTGAAATACCAGAGAGTACTTTAAAGCAGTTATCCAGATAATAGACTATATGAATCTAATAATCTATCTACAATTGTTTTATTTACTATCATAAATACGTAGGGAAAATTTTCTTCACAATTAGTAAAAAGATCAGTGTCAACTCAGACATTTATTTAGTCATCTGAAATTATAAAGTAGTGAGGTTTCTTCTTTGTATTTTTATGCTATAAACCTGCGGCGTTCCTCTAGACATATCACCACCTCTAATATGTTCAAAAAAAAAAAACATGAGCAGTTTTAATGCATGCACTATTTTCACCAAATCTAGTAACAAAATTTCAAAATGTTTAGCAGTTTTCTCGTTTTGTTTAACCCTGCTCCAAACATGGAGATTATTTGATTGCAAAACAGTCGGATTATTATTATTTTTTCCTTTTAAACAAGTGGATGAGTCATTGAATAGGAAATACAATTTTACACTTATTTTCAGGGAGCCCTTTGTGGGTTTTAAAGACAAACCTTGGGGAGAGGAAGACACCCTTGGGTGCTGAGATGTCAATCCAAAGATAATAATAACACGTTTGTGGAATACTGCTGGCTCAGAGATGTTACAATGTGTCAGAAGAAAACAGTCCCACTCATTCTGGTAGCTTTATTGCTTATGGCATGTTGCGATTAGAGATGTGTGTGGTTTTAAAACTACAAAGGTTAAATTGCCTAACACACTATGTATTGGAAGGCCTGGACCAAATGGAAGCTTAATCAGCATTTTTCTTCTTTCTAAATGTAAATGGTATGATGCAGTGTCCTGTAAATGATGCTGTTTATCATATACTGTCAGAAGATGCTGCTGAAAGATGCATTTCCATTTGTTTCCTTACTTGAGTTTGATTTGTAAAATCAGATTTAAACAGTGAATGAAATTAAATTTCAAGGACAGACAACCTGATGATATTTATCATAACTGGAACTGAGTCTAGAAATGTTTATTCTAAGTCCAACTTCCATGATTTGAAGAACAATGTGTCTTTATTTTTATCTTTAAAATAATTAGTCCAAATGTAATTAATTTTATGGTAATTATAGGCATTAGCATTGGAAACCTAATCTTAGCCAAAATATTCCCGTGTGTACTACATTTTGTATACTCTTCTTTTTTTTACTATTTATACAGCAGGTTCTTATTAGTTAACTACTTTATACATATTACTGTGTATATGTCAATCCCAATCTCCTAATTCATCCCACCACCACCCACCCCACTTTCCCCCCGGTGTCCATACGTTTGTTCGCTACATCTGTGTCTCTATTTCTGCCTTGCAAACCTGTTCATTTGTACCATTTTTCTAGATTCCATATATATGCATTAATATATGTTATTTGTTTTTCTCTTTCTGACTTACTTCACTCTGCATGACAATCTCTAGTCCATCCTTGTCTCAACAAATGACTCAATTTCATTCCCTTTTATGCCTGAGTAATACTCCATTGTATATATATACCACATCTTCTTTATCCATTCATCTGTCTGTTAACATTTTGGTTGCTTCCATGACCTGGCTATTGTAAATAGTGCTGCAATGAACATTGGGGTGCATGTGTCTTTTTGAATTATGGTTTTCTCTGGGTATATGCCCAGTAATGGGATTGCTGGGTCATATGGTAGTTCTATTTTTAGTTTTGTAAGGAACCTCCATACTGTTCTCCACAGTGGCTGTATCATTTTACATTCCCACCAACAGTGCAAGAGGGTTCCCTTTTCTCCACACCCTCTCCAGCATTTGTTGTTTGTAGATTTTCTGATGATGCCCATTCTGACTGGTGTGAGGTGATACCTCATTGTAGTTTTGATTTGCATTTCTCTAATAATTAGTGATGTTGAGCAGCTTTTCATGTGCTTCTTGGCCATCTGTATGTATTCTTTTGAGAGCTGTCTATATAGGTCTGCCCATTTTTTGATTGGGTTGTGTTTTTAACATTGAGCTGCATGAGCTGTTTATACATTTTGGAGATTAATCCTTTGTCCATTTGCAAATATTTTCTCCCATTCTGAGCGTTGTCTTTTCATTTTGTTTATAGTTTCCTTTGCTGTGCAAAAGTTTTTAAGTTTCATTAGCCCTGTCCCCCATTTGTTTATTTTTGTTTTTATTTCCATTACTCTAGGAGGTGGGTCAAAAAAGATATCGCTGTGATTTATATCAAAGACTGTTCTTCCTATGTTTTCCTCTAAGAGTTTTACAGTGTCTGTAAAACTCTTACATTTAGGTGTTTAGTCCATTTTTAATTTATTTTTGTGTATGGTTTTAGGGAGTGTTCTGATTTCATTCTTTTACATGTAGCTGTCCAGTTTTCCCAGCACCACTTATTGAAGAGACTGTCTTTTCTCCATTGTATATCCTTGCCTCCTTTGTCATAGATTAGTTGACCATAGGTGCATGGGTTTATCTCTGGGCTTTCTATCCTGTTCCATTGATCTATATTTCTGTTTTTGTGGCAGTACCATATTGTCTTGATTACTGTAGCTTTGTAGTATAATCTGAAGTCAGGGAGTCTGATTCCTCCAGCTCCGATTTTTTCCCTCAAGACTGCTTTGACTATTTGGGGTCTTTTGTGTCTCCATACAAATTTTAAGATTTTTTGTTCTACTTCTGTACAAATTGCCACTGGTATTTTGATAGGGGTTGCATTAAATCTGTAGATTGCTTTGGATAGTATAGTCATTTTCACAGTATTGATTCTTCCAATCCAAGAACATGGTATATCTCTCTGTCTGTGCCTTCTTTGATTTCTTTCATCAGTGTCTTATTGTTTTCTGCATATAGGTCTTTTACCTTCTTAAGTAGGTTTATTCCTAGGTGTTTTATTCTTTTTGTTGCAATGGTGAATGGGATTGTTTCCTTAATTTCTCTTTCTGATCTTTAATTGTTAATGTATAGGAATGCAAGAGATATCTGTGCTTTAGTTTTGTATCCTGCAACTTTACCAAATTCATTGATTAGCTCTACTAGTTTTCTGGTGGCATCTTTAGGATTATCTATGTATAGTATAATGTCATCTGCAAACAATGACAGCTTTACTTCTTCTTTTCCAATTTGTATTCCTTTTTCTTCTCTGATTGCTGTGGCTAGGACTTCCAAAACTATGTTGAATAATAGTGGCGAGAGTAGACATCCTTTTCTTGTTCCTGATATTAGAGGAAATGCTTTCAGTTTTTCACCATTGAGAATGATGTTTGCTGTGGGTTTGTCATATATGGCCTTTATTATGTTGCATTCGGTTCCCTCTGTGCCCACTTTCTGGAGAGTTTTTATCATAAATGGGTGGTGAATTTTGTCAAAAGCTTTTTCTGCATCTATTGAGATGATCATATGGTTTTTATTCTTCAGTTTGTTAATATGGTGCATTACATTGATTGATTTGCATATATTGAAGAGTCTTTGCATCCCTGGGATAAATCCCATTTGATCATGGTGTATGACCCTTTTAATATGTAGTTGGATTGTTTGCTAGTATTTTGTTCCGGATTTTTGCATCTATATTCATCAGTGATATTGGTCTGTAATTTTCTTTTTTTGTAGTATCTCTGTCTGGTGTTGGTATCAGGGTGATGGTGGCCTCATAAAATGAGTTTGGGAGTATTCCTTCCTCTGCAAATTTTTGGAAGAGTTTGAGAAGGATGGGTGTTAGCTCTTCTCTAAATGTTTGATAGAATTCACCTGTGAAGCCATCTTATCCTGGACTTTTGTTTGTTGGAAGATTTTTAATCACAGTTTCAATTTCATTACTTATGATTGGTCTGTTCATATTTTCTATTTCTTCCTGGCTCAGTCTTGGAAGTTTATACCTTTCTAAGAATTTGTCCATTTCTTCCAGGTTGTCCATTTTACTGGCATAGAATTGCTTGTAGTAGTCTCTTATGATGCTTTGTATTTCCGTGGTGTCTGTTGTAACTTCTTTTTAATTTTATTGATTTGAGCCCTGTCCCTCATATTCTTGATGAGTTTGGCTAAAGAGTCTGGCTTATCAGTTTTGTTTATCTTCTCAAAGAACCAGCTTCTAGTTTTATTGATCTTTGCTGTTTTGTTTCTCTTTCATTTATTTGAGGTCTGATCTTTATGATTTCTTTCCTTATACTAACTTTGGGTTTTGTTTGTTCTTTCTCTAGTTCCTTTATGTGTAAGTTTAGATTGTTTATTTGAGATGTTTCTTGTTTCTTGAGGTAGGTTTCTATTGCTATAAACTTCCCTCTTAGAACTGCTTTTGCTGCATCCCATAGGTTTTGGATTGTCGTGTTTTTGTTGTAATTTGTCTCTAGGTGTTGTTTGATTTCCTCTTTGATTTCTTCAGTGATCTCCTGGTTATTTAGTAACGTATTATTTAGTTTCCATGTGTTTGTTATGTTTTTTTCCCCTGTAATTGATTTCTAATCTCATAGTGTTGTGGTCAGAAAAGATGGTTGATATGATTTCAGTTTTCTTAGATTTACCAAGTCTTGATTTGTGTCCCAAGATATGCTCTATCCTGGAGAATGTGTTGTGTGCATTTGAGAAGAAAGTGTATTCTCCTGTTTTCAGATGGAATGTCCTATAAATATCAATTAAATATATCTGGTCTATTGTGTCATTTAAAGCTCGCGTTTCTTTATTAATTTTCTGTCTGGCTGATCTGTCCATTGGTGTAAGTGAGGTGTTAAAGTCCCCCACTATTTTTGTGTTACTGTCAATTTCCTCTTTTATAGCTGTTAGCAGTTGACTTATGTATTGAGGTGCTCCTGTGTTGGGTGCATATATATTTATAATTGTTATATCTTCTTCTTGGATTGATCCCTTGATCATTATGTAGTGTCCTTCCTTGTCTCTTGTAACATTCTTTATTTTAAAGTCTATTTTATCTGATATGTGTATTGCCACTCCAGCTTTCTTTTGATTTCCATTTGCATGGAATATCTTTTTCCATCCCCTCACTTTCAGTCTGTATGTGTTCTTAGGTCTGAAGTGGGCATGCTGTAGACAGTGTATATATGGGTCTTGTTTTTGTATCCATTCAGCGAGCCTGTGTCTTTTGGTTGGAACATTTAATCCATTCACATTTAAGGTAATTATCGATATGTATGTTCGTATTACCATTTTCTTGATTGTTATGGGTTTGTTTTTGTAGGTCCTTTTCTTCTCTTGTGTTTCCCACTTAGAGAAGTTCCTTTAGCATTTGTTGTAAAGCTGGTTTGGTGGTCCTGAATTCTCTTAGTTTTTGCTTGTCTGTAAAGCTTTTGATTTCTCTGTCAAATCTGAATGAGATCCTTGCTGGGTAGAGTAATCCTGGTTGTTAGTTGTTCCCTTTCACCACTTTAAATATATTGTGTCACTTCCTTCTGGCTTGTAGAGTTTCTGCTGAAAGATCAGCTGTTAACCTTATGGGAATTCCCTTGTATGTTATTTGTCGTTTTTCCTTTGTTGCTTTCAATAATTTTTCTTTGTCTTTAATTTTTGTCAACTTGATTACTACATGTCCCAGCATTTTTCTCCTTGGGTGTATCTTGCCTGGGACTCTCTGCCCTTCCTGGACTTGGGTGGCTATTTACTTTCTCATGTTAGGGAAGTTTTCGACTGTAGTCTCTTCAAATATTTTCTTGGGTCGTTTCTGTCTCTATTCTCCTTCTGGGACCCCTATAACACGACTGTTGTTGTTTTTAATGTTGTCCCAGAGGTCTCTTAGGCTGTATTCATATCTTTTCATTCTTTTTTCTTTATTCTGTTCTGTGGCAGTGAACTCCACCATTTTATCTTCCAGGTCACTTATCCATTCTTCGGCCTCATTTATTCTGCTATTGATTCCTTCTAGTGTATTTTTCATTTCAGTTATTGTATTGTTCATCTCTGTTTGTTTTTTAATTGTCCTAGGTGTTTGTTAAACATTTCTTACATCTTCTCAATCTTTGTCTCCATTCTTTTTCCGAGGTCCTGGATCATCTTCACTATCATTATTCTAATAATTTTTCTGGAAGCTTTCCTATCTCCACTTCATTTAGTTGTTTTTTGGGGGGTTTTATCTTGTTCCTTCATCCTGTACATAGTCCTCTGCCTTTTCTTTTTGTGTGTTTTTCTGTGAATGTGTTTTTCATTCCACAGGCTGCAGAATTGTAGTTCTTCTTGTTTCTTCTCTGTATACTCTTTTTTCTGGCACATTTATAGTACCACAAGCAATGTTAAAATGTGACAGAGACATTGCTTTGATTTATAAGTATTTTTATAATATAGTTATTCTTATGTGAATTCTTCAGTAACTTGGAAAACACATGGCAATGTATGTATACAAATCTTTCTGGCAGATAATCATGTGCTTAAAAAGGTTAGGAAACCTTGATATACTTTATCCATGTTCTCAGTTGATTGTACCCAGTCTGAAATCATTGTGAACCCCCCAGGCATGCCAAAAGCCTGGGATCTTTTAAGACTTCATTCTGAGTACTGTTATAATAAATATATTACAAGATTGCAAACTTTAGGCATCAGGGAAGTGCCATTCTTAGTTACAGGCATCATTAGCAACCCACTTTAAAGATCTTCTGCAAATCAGAAACACGGAAGTATAAGTCATTTTTTCCTGTTATGCCCAAATGGAAATTTTTTTTAATGTTTGCTAACAAATTCCAGTTTTGTTAAAGAGTCACTTGAACCGAACTACTGCCAAAGAAAACGTGTGGAGATAACTTATATTTGGGAGTTAATAGCTTAAAGATTATGTGCTGAATTATGGGAATAGAAGGAAATCCCTTTGGGGGACATATAGAAGGAGAAAACCTGAGGGCTATAAGCAAACTCCAAAGAGTATACCGTCATAGAGGGGGGATGTGCTACAGAGGGAGAGGGAGAAAAAAATTGTCAAAATGGTATGAAATATCCAAAAAAGAGTGCTATGATAGATGTCTAGGAAAGAGTTTGAGAAATATGAGATATTCACTAGGGACCAATGTTAGAGTGAGGAATATTACAATAAGGAAAAAAGTGAGATTACTGTTCTGGACAATTAATAAACCTTTGGTTACTTTAGCAAAAACATGTTTAGAATAAAGCAAGAGTGGAAGAACTTAGAATTTAATTTGTTGAGGAGTCAGTGAGCATTCACGTAGCTGGAAGAGAAAGGAATAAATAAATAGGATAGTACATTAAGAATCCAGGGGGTGTTTTGTTTGCTTGTTTTGTTTTTGTTTTTTATTTTCACAGGAGAATTCAGCTTGTTTTTTTTAGCTAGGGAAGCCAGAGGAGATTGTAGCTCTCAGAAAGAGAGGATATAATTAACTGGGCAAGATCTCAGAGGGAAGACTGGAGAGAATAAAGCCCAGTTAAAAGGTTATCAGGAGTAGAAAGAAGGAAAATCACCTTTTATTTGACAAAAGGAAGCATTAGCCATAGATCATTCTAGTGCCATTTCAATCTAAAATTCATAGAAACATTATTGAAAGAAAAACAGATTGCCTTCTTTTAAAATGTTCATAGGCTGCTGACATCCTATTCCAGCTACATAATTAAATTACATTTATAACAACGGACATAGGCTATGGCTATACTGAGACCTTATATATACTCTCCCAAATACAGAGATAATTTTTAATATTAATACGTACAGAATAGAACTCCATATAAGCAGAGATTTCATTAGCTGCTAATGAGAATTTATGTCCACACCTCCCACATAGTACTTTGAAGTATATGATAATATTAGTACTAATGGGAGAGTGGAAGAAATATATAATATGTTGATGCTATCTTGTAACATCCAGTGTAGCAACAACAGAGCTAGGAACTCTGACACTCGTGTATTTAATGAACGTCTTTTGGTTTTGAGAAAATTTGGAAAAAACTCTCAAATATTAATTGTACTTCTTCAAGTGATTACATTGAAAAGTTGTTAGACATGGCTGTAAAGAACACAAATATCATTATGTTGTAACAACAAAACTAAATTCCCACAAGTTTCAGAATTTTGATATTAATATAGAATGTGCAAACACTGGCCACACTGGTAATGGCTTTTGTATCGATCTATTGTCTCTATTTTTCCTTATTTTGCTTTTCTTCCTTTCTTATTTGTTTTCTTTCATTGCATGTATTTTGTTTCCTAAGCTCACTTTTGAAACCAGTCAAATATGTCAATGAATAAAATAACATGTCCATATCAGAGTTTTACATTCACTTTATAAATGCAGAACCATTCCTTTATTTATTCTAATGAAGATGAAAATTAGATTTTTTTTCTACATTATAGATAATGCTGCTGAGAATGTTTTGTCCACACATCATGTTTACATAAACACACTTTTGGTGTATATAATTTCAACATCACTAGAAATGTCTATACTGCTTTCAAAAGAAACTATACCACCTACAGGGTATGGATATTCCTAGTAGTCTACATTCTTACCTATTCTTGATATTGTATTACTTCTTACTTTGTACTAAGTTGGTTGTATAGTAGTATTTCATTGGAGTTTTAATTTTCCTTCTAGCAATGATATATTTCTGGCCCCCTCAGCACCATCAATGGATATGGAGGGCAGTGGTTATGGTTAGGAAGGTCCCTTTGATACTGCAAATGGGGCATTTTCCCCCATGAGAATATGAGGTTTTTATCTTTCCAACACCAAAGAGCATATTGGGCATTGATATCCTACAAGATCAAACTCTGCAAACCTCTGTCGGTGAAATCCACCTCCTGGTTAGAGTAATCAAACCAGTACCTGAGGGGAAAAGCCAACTGGGAACCAGTAAGTCTACAGTCCCTGGAAGAGTGGTAACTGTCAAATAATATAAATTGTCTGAGAGACATAGGGAAATGGGAGAAACTATCCAAGAACTGCACCAAGTGCATATTGCACCTTTCATCCATAGTGCTTTCAACATCTCGGTATAGCCAGTAAGAAGCAGATGGCTCTTGGCAGATGGCTACAGCTTACTGATCATTGAACAACGTAGTGCCCTCCATTGGTGCAGCTGTGCCAACATTGCTGCCATCTTAGATACCTTGGTCTTGGTTCTAGGAGTGCACCAAGCTGTATTGGACTTAGCAAATGCTTTTTCAGTACAGTATACCCCTGGCTGCTGAGTCACAAGATGAATTTGCCTTCATGTGGGATGGGCAGCAATGGACCTTTCAAGTGCTTCCCTAAGGCCATCTACACAACCCCGTGATAGATCATGTGATGGTAGCCCAAGAGCTGTCCCTGTTCTCCTTCCCCACATCAGTAAAATGGACCCATTACATTGATGACATAATGTTGACATGGGAAGACTTGTCTCTGCTGCAGGCCACTGTGTAGATTTTGCTGGAACATCTGTGAGCAAATGGATGGGCAATGAACCTGCAGAAAATTCAAGGCCCAGGCACTGCTGTAAAGTTCTTGGGAGTCATATGGGTGTGTGACACAAGTGTTGTCCCAGAGGCTGTTATCAACAATGTGCAGGCCTATCCAAACCCTAAGAATGTGGAAGAAGTGCAAGCTTTTGAGAGATTTGGGTTTGGGAGGACTTTTATTCCTCACTTGGCACAGTGCATTTGTCCATTATACTGCCTACTGCCTGGTAAAGAAAGGGCACATAGGGGATCAGAGCAACAAGCTGCCTTTGAGAAAGCAAAAATACTAGTGAAGCAGATTAAAGCTCTGGGCATCTCCAAAGCAGGGCTACAGTTTGAGTTAAATGTGCCCATGACTCTGGAAGGTATGGGTTGGGCACTTTGGCAGAAACAACAGAAGGAGAGAGGATAGGATCCCTAGGATTTTGGTCCCAGCTCTGGAAAGGGGCAGAAAACTGGTATATTCCTGTAGAACAACTGTTCTTTTCAGTGTACACAGCACCCCTCCAGGTAGAGCCTCTTATGAATGAACAGCATATCATGGTAAGAATGTCCCTTCCTGTCAAGAGGTGGATGGAGAATATGTTCCATCAACCCATCTCTACCAAGGCTCAACTTGTCACTTTGACTAAGTAGCATGCCTCTTTGCATCAGAGGAGTATCCTGTCTGCCAGCCAACTGTCTCTAGAAATGCAGGTTGTACTAGGCCTTGTAGAATATGTATCAATAGATCCTTCAAATGCCCCCCACTTCCTATGGCAGCCTTTGTGGCCTGTAGAGAGGGAAGGGGGAAAATTCCCACTGATGCCTGACATACAAATGGGTCTAATCTGGGCAGACCACCTACATGGACTGCAGTCACTATTCAGCCCAACACTGACACCATCTGGATGAAAAGAGAAATGAACTGAAGCAGAGAGATTTGGCAGAGAATGAACTCAGAGAGATTTGGCTGGTGATCATCACTCATGAGCCTTAGCCATTAACCCTTTGCACTGACAGTTGGGCTGTTCTAAAGGGGTTAACCCTATGGCTTAGACACTGGGAAGACGAGGTGTGGGTGATCACCAAGGTGTGAATAAACCCTTGTGGGGTCAGGATATGTGGAAAGACATTTGGGTTTGCCTGCAAGGCCTGAGGCAGTCCCCACTCTCTTCCAACTCCCAGCTCATAAGGTGCTGACATCCCTTAGCAATCAGGAAGTTAGTGCCCTAGCCCAGGTATGAGCCTAGCAATGGACCCTTCAGTAGACACAGCTGACTGGGTGCATAGGAGGAGCGGCCACCATAGTACCTGGGTGGGATGGTGTATTGCTGAGGATGCCAGATTGCTCTTGAAATGCAGTGACTTCATTAATGCAGTAACAGCATGTCCTGGGTATTCTAAACAGTGCCCAAGGCAATTGCCATAGGAATCTTGGGGCCATCCACCAGAGTTCCCAATCAATGAGAGATTGACAAATTGATTATATTGGTCCCCTCCTTTTGAGTGAGGGTTCTAAATATGCCTTGGCTTGTGTGGACACTGCGTCTGGCCTAACCCAAGCTTTCCCCATCACCATGCAAACCAGGCTGCCACCATTAGGGGATTAGAGAAGCTGAGCACCATGAATGAAGAGATACCCTCATCCAGTAGACAGTCATTGGGGATCATATTTCAAAGGTCACAATATACAAGACTGGACAAAAGAACATGACATTGAATAGAGGTTCCATTTCCCTTGTAACCTATAAGTAGCAGGGTTGGTAGAAAGGAAGAATGGAAAATTAAAGCAGCAAATTAAATAACTAGCTGGTAAAACCACCTTGGCCAGGTGGACTAAAGTACTATCCCAGGCTTTAATACACTTGAATGATCAACCAGTAAGGCCTGTTGCCCCATATGTCAGACTAGGGACCCCTACACCCAACACCATAAAGATATGGAGTCTTGGGAGATGGTCATTGTCCCAACTCTCACCATGGATCACTGTGCTGTGCTGCTGGGAATACTCAGCTCCACCACGCCTGGCAAAGGTAATCTACTGGAATTTGCAATGGGTGAGTTATATCCTTGGGTGAACAGGAACTACTCAATATCCACTTGGATCCCATTGTCCTGCTGCAAGCTGGACTTGTTGAAATGCACAGTGCCTAGAATGGAAGATACACTACTGAAAGAGGGGAGAAAGTGAGGGTGCCTGTCTGGCGCACCCCACACCCAGTCCATCTCCATGCCTGAAGTGCTGTTTCCCCAGCCAACATGTATGGTATGCACAACCAGGTCAGATTCCTAAAGCTGCTGCCATACTAACATGTAAGGATTGGGCCACAAGTATAATTATTATAGAAGGGGAAGACCTTCCCATACAAGTTCCTATTAAATATCTATCTTTTTGACCTAAGATTCCCTCTGCTCCTGTGGCATCCAGTCATGGAATGGGCACCTAATGAGAATACCTTTCTACAGTGGGCCTCCTCTTAGTAAGCCTGGCAAAAGAATCCATCCAACTGTTGAGTATGTGGTCAGTTACCCCTCTCTAGCTCATCAGGATTGCCATGGAGGGTATCACCACTCTAGGAAGGGGACTGGAATGCACTAAAGCAATAGATTAAGGAATAATAAGCTAAGATTAAGACTCTCAATTCATCTGATATTACCAATACTGATCCAGAAGCCTGGCCTGTGTCACACACTATTAATAAGGCTAGGTATGGGTATTCTTTTTCTGTCGATCAAGCTACCTAGGCAGCCCATCAAACTGCTGACCAGAAGGTCCTAAAAATACCACCATCAGAGTCATGGGTGGCTACACTCATATTTGGGATGGGTTCATGTGGCCTACCCTGGGTTATGGACATTTGTACACTAGTGCACCCCTATGATGGGGACAGAAAAATCACTCTAAACAGAACCAACCCAAGTGTACCAGGGATATGAGCTAGATATCACCAGAACTGTGTAGTCATTCTGTCACATGAAAGAATGGTGACTGGCTTGGCACTGACTGGTTGTGCTGGCCAGGTATTTATTGGGTAGCCCTGAATGGGATCCAGTAGTTGTGTGGCAAAAATCTTTGGGCTGTTGCACCCTGGATTTTCCCTGGACATAGGAGACAATCTGCCCCATGGTAACAAAAGTTGCAAACCACCATCTCCTCAAGGCCAGATGGGCATGTTCTGTTTCCTACTGGAATGATCATTTGGCCACCATCTCTGTTCGCTCCGTTGGCCTAAAGGACATTAATAGCACTCATAGAAGGCCTTACTAAATTCACCCAGAAAGTCTTAAATGATAGATGACAAAGTCTGTTCTTACTGAACACTGAAGTGTCTCTAATCACATGAGAACACAACTGAACGCCATGAGTGACTTGACCCCCAGCCTAGGGGACGTAATAAATCAGTGGTTCAGATCCTGGGGTGGAAAACATTATTATTTATTTTGGGAATTATTAGCTTAACCTGGTTTTTCTCTTGCATGTGCTTGTACTGTTGCTGTGGTATCTGCCTGCAGGACAACCAGATAGCTGCCAAATGAGCCACCTCCATGGTAGTAAAACCTGCTGACTGCTCAGGGCACAGTATGCTGGGGGAAGGGGGGGCGGGGCTTGTAAGGCCAACAGCTGGTTGATCTTCTAGCCGGACCTGGGCAGTTGGAGGCTCCTTACCCGCTCCTCTGTCCCTAAAATGTACGTTCTTCACTAGGAGCTGCTTCAAGGACGCAGCCTTGAGAGAGTCTGTGTTATTGAGACCATCTGGACTGTATACAAGACTGAACCCTGTTAAGGCCTCTATATAAGCTCTTAAGATTCTGTTGGGCAGGTGCAGAGACCTACTCATCTTGCAGCCGCCTGCCTACCAATCTGGAGTGGCCCTCCTCTTTCTCCAATCTCTCCTTGCCTTTCACATGCATGGGCTAGTTGTGAATTTCAACCGGAAAATCCCAGGGTTGCAAACCCCACCAGGTCAAAGTTGTACACGTCTCCCTTCACTTCCTCACCCTGATGATGTTGTAAACATAAAGAAGCACCTTGAATAGAATATTGTAAACAGCATGGCATCAATGGCCCCTGTAGTCATGGCCTTCATATTGGAAAGCGTCTATATATATTTTTTTAACATCTTTATTGGAGTATAATTGCTTTATAATGGTGTGTTAGTTTCTGCTTTACAACAAAATGAATCAGTTATATATATACATATGTTCCCATATCTCTTCCCTCTTGCGTCTCCCTCCCTCCCACCCTCTCTATCCCACCCCTCCAGGCAATCACAAAGCACCGAGCTGATCTCCCTGTGCTATGTGGCTGCTTCCCACTAGCTATCTACCTTACGTTTGGTAGTGTATATATGTCCATGCCTCTCTCTCGCTTTGTCACAGCTCACCCTTCCCCCTCCCCATATCCTCAAGTCCGTTCTCTAGTAGGTCTGTGTCTTTATTCCTGTCTTACCCCTAGGTTCTTCATGACATTTTTTTTTCTTAAATTCCATATATATGTGTTAGCATATGGTATTTGTCTTTCTGTTTCTGACTTACTTCACTCTGTATGACAGACTCTAGGTCTATCCACCTCATTACAAATAGCTCAATTTCATTTCTTTTTGTGGCTGAGTAATATTCCATTTTATATATGTGCCACATCTTCTTTATCCATTCACCCGATGATGGACACTTAGGTTGTTTCCATCTCCAGGCTGTTGTAAATAGGGCTGCAATGAACATTTTGGTACATGACTCTTTTTGAATTATGGTTTTCTCAGGGTATATGCCCAGTAGTGGGATTGCTGGGTCATATGGTAGTTCTATTTGTAGAGTTTTAAGGAACCTCCATACTGTTCTCCACAGTGGCTGTATCAATTTACATTCCCACCATCAGTGCAAGAGTGTTCCCTTTTCTCCACACCCTCTCCAGCGTTTATTGTTTCTAGATTTTTTGATGATGGCCATCGTGACTGGTGTGAGATGATATCTCATTGTAGTTTTGAATTACATTTCTCTAATGATTAGTGATGTTGAGCATTCTTTCATGTGTTTGTTGGCAGTCTGTATATCTTCTTTGGAGAAATGTCTATTTAGGTCTTCTGCCCATTTTTGGATTGTGTGTTTGTTTTTTTGTTATTAAGCTGCATGATCTGCTTATAAATTTTGGAGATTAATCCTTTGTCAGTTGCATCATTTGCAAATATTTTCTCCCATTCTGAGGGTTGTCTTTTGGTCTTGTTTATGGTTTCCTTTGCTGTGCAAAAGCTTTGAAGTTTCATTAGATCCCATTTGTTTATTTTTATTTCCATTTCTCTAGGAGGTGGGTCAAAAAGGATCTTGCTGTGATTTATGTCATAGAGTGTCCTGCCTATGTTTTCCTCTAAGAGTTTGATAGTTTCTGGCCTTACATTTAGGTCTTCAATCTATTTTGAGCTTATTTTTGTGTATGGTGTTCTGGAGTGACCTAATCTCATACTTTTACATGTACCTGTCCAGTTTTCCCAGCACCACTATTGAAGAGGCTGTCTTTTCTCCACTGTATATTCCTGCCTCCTTTATCAAAGTATAAGGTGACCATACGTGCATGGGTTTATCTCTGGGCTTTCTATCCTGTTCCATTGATCTATCTTTCTGTTTTTGTGCCAGTACCATACTGTCTTGATTACTGTAGCTTTGTAGTATAGTCTGAAGTCAGGGAGCCTGATTCTTCCAGCTCCGTTTTTCGTTCTCAAGAGTGCTTTGGCTATTCGGGGTCTTTTGTGTTTCCATACAAATTGTGAAATTTTTTGTTCTACTTCTGTGAAAAATGCCTGTGGTAGTTTGATAGGGATTGCATTGAACCTGTAGATTGCTTTGGGTAGTAGAGTCATTTTCACAATGTTAATTCTTCCAATCCAAGAACATTTTTAGTCTTGCTTCAATAATCTTTGTCAGCGTAACAATCTCCAAGAAAACCACTGCATCCAAGGACCATTTTGTTTGTTAATTTGTAACATGTGGGGCTGTCACAGGTGTGAATTGAGAACCCAGTCAGTCAATATCAAAAGCAACAATTGAAAATCTTCCCCAGCAATTGCCAATACAGTAACTCCGTTGAAAGTGTAGGGTGAAATGCGCAGTTGCAAGGGGCCTGTGGAGCTGTGAGTTCTAAGGAGGAGCGCAGAGCTGCACACAGGGAGGGCAGTGTTGGCCAGGCTCCTGCTTCTGCTCTGGCTCCTGGTCCTGTTGTCTGGTTAGAGCCCGACTCGGAGCTACTTTTGACTTCTTTTGGATCATAACCTCTGGGGAATCTGAATTCCCTCAAACAGCAATTCCCCAAATTTCCATTTGGTATTCTCCAATGCAAATGCCTGTTCACCAGGATTTAGAGGTTAAGTCATGCATGTGTTTTCAGAATTTCAGTCTATATTTTGGTGGAATTCTTTTATTTAAGGAAAGCCTCTGCTGTAAAGGTTAGTTCCAGTGTTTTGGAAAAGTAAGAGGTGTACCAAGACAGTGTTGACTCCTAGTCAAGGCATGAATTGTACTGATGAATAGTGTTGCTTTTCAACCGAGAGGCCATGATGAGTTTCTGGTGGTTTGTAGCGGCTTGTGAGGTGTTGTTTATCGATAACAGTGAGAGGCTGGTTTACACCTGCTTTAAGTGAGACCCCCGAAGGGTTCTTCCAGTGGGGCTGGTTACTTCACAAGAATATGCCGAAATTAGGTCCCCTGGTTTTTATATGTTCTGTGCCTACCATGGTGTTTTCCAATTTGAGAAAGTACATCGACTGCAGTCCTGCAGATGGAGGACAATCAGAGCTAGCTCCTGGCTTCTCCTGATCTATGCTGTGAGGTGGCCTTTCCTTGAGATTCATTTCCTTACTTCAATGCCGCTGCTGTTTTTATTCTTTTCTGGCTGTAACCTTTAGATTCTTAAGCATTATCATTGCGAGTCCTGTGAGAGTTCTTCAGAGATTGAAACTTGTCTGATTGCCACCGTTAGTGAAGCCTCCAACAGGAAAAACAAAGAACAAAAATAAATAAACCAAAAAAGGCAGAAGAAGCTGAGGGAGTGCAAGGAAGAGAAAAAGCAACAAAAATAAGGCAAAAAGTCTCTAACTCATATCCTCAAGAAGAAAAGGTGTTTGTTTATTCTGTCCAAAACAACAGACTTAGTGGTTATTTGAAAAAAAAAATTGTAGAAAGTTTGGAAGATATAGGAAATTTAAAAAGCAGGAAAAAAAGGCAAAGCAATGGAAAATAGTGGAGAAAATATCCATATGTTTAAATATTTTCTAATAGAAGTTCTAGGATATCAGAGAAGATGGGGTGGGAAAATTGACAAAGAAATAATTCATGAGAGTCCCTAGAACAGAACAAAAAATTACTCCATATTGAAAAGTTATTAACTGAGTACCAGCCCAATGGATTAAAATGTTCCCAACCAAGATATACCATTATCATGCAATTTTGTAATACCAGAAATAGGAGAAAAGTTTTCAGAGGGAAAAAAGAAAACACACCAAAACACAGGATTATGTGATTATAGTATTCTAGCAATACAGAGAAAACTCTAAAATGTTTCTGAAGAAATTTTTTAAAAGTTATTTACAAAGGATGACTTAAAATTACAAAATTAGAAAATTACAACACTTTCAAAACATGTCTATATTTGTAAGTCTTGAGCATAGGCATATGCCTCCAAAAATGTATCGAGATTCTTTTTCATGATATGAAGCAAGGTGTTATGCAGTTGATTTAGCGTGTGTGTGTGTGTGTGTGTGTGTGTGTGTGTGTGTGTGTGTGTAAAATGCTTCATGAATTTGCATGTCGTCTTTGTGCAGGGGGCATGCTAACCTTCTCTGTATCATTCCAGTTTTAATATATGTGCTACTGAAGCAAATACTCATTTAGGATTTTGATTAATATAAATACTAGTAAATAAAATAATCAGAAAAACTATTTTAAGTGTTGCAAATAGGGATCACATATTACTGCAATAGGAGAGACAATAAATCTTTCTAAATCACTCACTACCCTGTGCTGGACCTAAGGACGCTAGAAAGTAAAATATTGATGTATTGACAACTATTTAAGTGCTACATGTTTAGAAAATATTAAACAATTTAAAAAAAGGTAAATTGTGGAAATTTACCATTTTGATCACTGCAACACATGATAGTGACTGGATATCATCCCTGATAATTATGGGTTTCTATGTAACAGTGAAATGTAATCACAAAGAACAGCCATCACAGGAAGCAGAACTTGAAAAAAGGTATTTATCATTATATCACTTGATTCATTACTATGTTATGCAGTCTTGGCACCTGTGTGCCAGAGAATTTAGCCTCTACATTTCCAAAAAATATTTTGAAAGTCACTATGAATATCCTAGTTTTTATTCCTTCTCAAAGAAAGTCATCTCTTTCCTTTTCCTCTTTTTTTTATTGCATGATATGCACCTTGGTAGCAGGGAATAGAGAGGAGAAATATGTTTCTTTGCTATTAAAATAGAGACTCTCATAAACAATGTGTTTCTATGGCCATAGTGCCTGTGCATGCACCCTCATCAGCGTTTAATCCTTAACTGTACTATAGGAGATTACTTAGTACAGGGTTTCTTTTTATAACCTCATAGAAGTGAGTTTTGAAGGAGGAATACTTTTTGTTGTGTTATTTACTGCATGCGGTGCAACTCAGTAAATAAATTGTACACAGATATAGTTTATTGTATAAAAAGGAGAACTCTATCCAGAGCAAAGATGACTACACTGGCGTGCTCTGCACTAATCCCTCATGCTTTTTGTATTTGTGCCAAAGTACTTTTGGTAATATTAATTGAGAGGGAACCACGTGGTATTTTAAATAGAGTCATGGGAATTTGTCCCATTATACAGCTGAGTAACTGTACAAAACATCCATCAGTAGTGACCACAACATAGAATATTGCATTGTGGCGTCAACCCAAGACATTACATTTACCTAATCATTGACTTCACATTTATCTCAATCTATTTCAAGACAAGAAATGAAATGTTTGCTGCAAAATTACATTTCCAGCAATTTCTGATAAAGGAAGGAGATGAACTTTGGAGCAGTTGTTTTCTAAATGGATTTTTAAGACATGTTATATTGGGTCTTGAGTTCATTGATTTGTATTGGACCAAAAGGCACAGGTTGAAAGGGGACAACTCTCCAGTAGAAGAGAGAGTTGGAAGGAGATTGCTTGTTCCCTGAATCAGAGGCATCAAGCCAAATTTAAAAACCTGCTCACAGAGCAAATTTCTTTTGATTCCTTAAAATAAAATTTCAGAACCCTATAAGCACAGTGACATGTTATATCTTTTGGGACATTTTAAAGAGAAAAATGCATTACTTCAGTAGATAGCTCAAAGAATTGGAAGTGGGATATAGGACCTTTTACCCCTGGGTTATATGATGAATGCCACCCAGGTTTAAAATGATCACAATTCTTTCCATTGTGTTGCACTGTGGTCATTTAAGGAGTAGTCATAAGATTTCATCAAGATAGAAACCCTTGGATTCCTGGATAGGAGGCTATCATAGATCATTTATTTTGATTTCTGAACCTGAAAAAAAACTATGCTAGTTGTTTGTGAGAATATATTGACTTATTGTAAAGCAGAATAAAAGGCAAAGCTCTCCCCAGCTTAGCATTTAAATTTTATTAATGAAGCACGCACACATAAAGCCTTTAATTGTTTTATCCCCAGCTAAAATAACTACAGATTCTCTTTCCATTCACTAAATCAAATCCATTTTTTAATTCCATTAAACTATTTGCTTCAGTGTTATCCTGTGGAAATAAAATGCATTAATAAAAACAAAGTTTAATTCTTGTCTCTTAATACCATTAACTGTTTTTCTCATCCTTTTAGCAGATAAAATGTAAATAAGATGGCAAATAATAATATACAGATAGCATTTTCTCTTCCCTTTTCATAATTTTGGTAGTTATATTTCTCCACCATTAAGGACGATGAGTTTGCTGTTTTTTGGTTTTGGTTCAGTGCTTCCCTTTGGAATTCAATTTTAAAACATTTATCAACATAAAGCATCCGTACTAATGGGTTGCATGGAAATTCCAAGCTATTTTGAAGAGAACCTGAGAGGTTCTTGTGCAGTCAATAACCAGTCTTATCCCTGTCTTGCTTTCAAGCTATTGAATTCAGGGAATGGTTGTGTCCCAGGAATATCTCATCAAGGGATCTTGGTTTTAAGAGCATCTGATGGGACTAATCAGTGATTCTGTGGTCGCCTTCTATTCAAAGTATCAGGTCATGCACTACTCTGGCACAGAGAGTTGCTTATTTTTCTAGAGAAAGAATGTTAGAAAAGTGGTTAAAAAAAAAGAAAAAGAAAGAAAGAAAAACAGAAACAAAACAAAAACCTTGCAATGTTCTCCTTTTGAATAAATCCAGGGTTATTCATTTGATTTTGAATTCAAGATGCCATGGTTCAAAAAGTGTTTATTTTTAATTTTTTTTTTCCATTTCTCTCTCCAAATTATAGATAAAATAGCTGGCTTTAAAATGGAAAATAAATTGTTATTGGCCATTTCAGACTTGTAAATAATCTACTCAAAGGCTTACAAATGGATGGAATGCAAATTCCTATTTCAAAGAGAACCTGAGAGGTGTTATTTTAATGATTTATGAAGGAAACTGGTGTGATGATATATTCAAAATGCATCTGAGCCTCTCATTTCTTCAGTCTCCAATATTCAGACGTTCTTTCCGTCCTTATCTTTCTTATTCTCTTTCTTCCCTCTATCCCTCTCTCTCATTCTCTCTTTAATGCTCTGAAAGGAAATCAGCATGTTTTTGACTTTTCCATTATTGCTTCAGTTTTGGGAGAAGACTAGATGATAGATATCCAACTGATTGTAAAAATAGAGTTTAAATCTGTGGAGTTACAAGCAGGTTGATATCAATAAATTATATTCCTGAAGAGCGTAAGCACATAGCAAACTAGAGTACTGAACAACTTTTAGGTGATGGTATTGAATTTCATATTTCATGGTAGAGTCATGAGTTTGAAGCTGGTAAAATTTATAAAGATCATACTTTAATTGAATGTGATGATTTCAATGCATAATTCATCATTTCATATCAAATCTGCATCCCAGAAGACAGTCTATATCTATGAAAAAACATTATTAATGGGTAAATATGAGATTAGATGATCAGAGACTACATTGTACCACACGAAGCTATCATAAGTGATAACTAATAATATACTATATGCACTATACTTTCTTCTTCTTTGGTTTTGACTGAGATTATGTAGGATGTGTAAAGATATTAATGTCATCTACAAATAAACGTATGGAAATACTGTTTTTAGCATGTTCCATATGTGGAGTTACTTTTGCAGTGATTTTTGTTTTGATATTTTGGTTTCATTTAAATGAGTTTAGCTCTTATCTGTTGGCACTCCACCTTAAACTATCCATGATATTGACTCAGATCCACATTTTACATTGTGTTAAACAAGTCAATGACAATCTACACCTCCCGACCTCTGCCTCAAGATTAGGGTAATTCTCTTTGTGGCTTACATCATCATAATCCTCTCTGGCTCAGAGCTTCTTCTTCAACAGATTAATTTCATGGATCAACTCAGTATCCTATCCATGCTTCCCATTCCACACACACTTGGATGTAAACTGTCTACTCGTGAAACTACACACACAGTCTCATGAGATATTTGTGTGTGCTGCATAGTTTACTTATCAATTTAGGAAATGATAAAAAATCCCCCACATTGTCTATTTCTGATTAAATAATAGCATTTGTTACAAAAGTAGGTTTTTTTCCTCCCCAAGTTTTCACTGGTAATTATTCATTTGCCATGCTGCTCAGATAATGTCTGTCCTCATGACACCTTTTTGATTGTTTTTCCTTCCTTTACTCTTCTCACTTTTCATGGTGGAGAAATCATTAGGGAAGCAAACAAAAGATTCTATGTATTCCTCATGCAAAGGAATTGAGTACTCCCTCATTTTCCCCTTTCCATGTAGACTGTGACAATGACCCTTTTCTCCATCAAAGATGTTTCTAAGCAAGGACAGTTAACCCTCAGGACAACTTCTTATTCTGTTTTTTCAATACTGTAAGTATTTATATAGATAAAATGTGAGACAATGGAATCTGTTACCCATATACAATCCAGTTTGTCAAGATCATATTTTCTTCCAAGAATATAAGAACCTGGTAATCACACTCAGCAATTTGTCACTGGTTGATCTCTCACCAAATAACATGTAGTTAATTATTATCCTGAAATCAGTTTTCTTCCAACCCCAAGTATATGGGAACACCACCAATGGAATTTTTGCTAAATTCACACGTTAGGATGCTGATGACTTCAGTGGTACACGTTTTAAAAATTTGACTCTTATTATGTGCCTACCAAAATATGAGACACTGAGATTATAGCAGTGTAGACAAAAATCACAGAACATCTCTTATAGAGCTCACTAACAGGAAAGTTAGATCTTTCTCAAAGTTGTATCCTTCTGGTGATTTAGCTTCCAGTGTCCTAAAAATTGATGATTTCAGGGCCAGGGATCTTCAGTTTGAAATCTTGATATAGCTTTTGAATATTTCCCAGCACCAGTTGAATATAAATAAATAATAATACTGCTAAATACACCACTGGTATCAGTACATTACCTGTATGATGAGATTCCCCAAAAGATCACCAAAAAAATATATTGAAGTATAACTAAGTTTATTACACTTTCTGCAGTAAGACAGAACATTTTGAAATAGCTTTAGTAGTGTCTCAGAAGAGGGTATTCAGGAGAGGGTATGTATAGGATTTTTAAAGCCTGGGCTAGGTGATTACATGATGACTCTTCTAAATTGAGAAATTGGTTGGTGTTGATAGAGTTTGTGAGATAATTGCTTTGGATTGGAGAGCAAGTGTCTTTGAGCAAGACTTGAAAAGTCACATTTTATAAGTAAGTTATTTTAGTTGCGTCATAGTTTTCCAGGAGTATGTATTTCATGGAGCAGATAACTAAGTTATTTTTGTTTATTTTCAATATTATTTAGCCTAGGAAAAGTAGTGTATGCCCAATATCAGCCATGTATAATACAGGACTCAAATTATGTTGTTTCAGGTTTTGGCTCACTTAGGAAACTAACATATTAGAAAGGTGTTAGAACATTTTTAGTGAGGCATATTCGTGAAACTTTTAATTATGATAGATTTTGCCTTTGAGACTTTATTTTGCTAAATACTTTAGTGATATAGGACCTAAGGTCAACATCATTTACTTCAATTGGGAAAAAATATATATATACACACACACATACATATATAATATTGCATAATACATAATATATAAATATGTATAACATATTTATATATTAAACATATATGATTTTCCTTTCTTGTTTTATTTCTTTGCGGGGGGTGGGAATCTTTCCACAGTATTGTACCAAAGATCCTGCAGCCCTACTACTATCAAATTCTTTTCTTTATAATTAATCCTGCATGTTTCATCTATGGCGAGTCATTTCGGAAAAATAAACTCAACATTATTGAATACATTTTTACCTACGTTTTTCCCTCTTCATGAAGTGCCCTTCTTTCTCTGTGTGCCTAGTTTTTTGTTATCCTTCAAGACTCATTACAAGCATTTCATTCTTAGGGAAAATTCTAATGACTTAAGGCAGAATGAATTTTCCCTAATCAAATAATGCATTATAAATAGTTTTGGAAAATTCATAGTTTCCTAAGGGAAAAAAAAAAACCTTAACTAAATGATTAATAAACATGAGATACATTTGTTGGTAATACAAATAATGGCAAAAAAAATGTTTTTAAAAATTCATTTGTCACAGATAAAGCAAAGAAGGGATGAGATGGTCTCATAGAAACCAAAGGTAGAAAGCTGCACTGGGATAAATGAAACTAAAAGAAAACCTGTTTCAAAGTGTCAAAAACTGCAGGATAGAAAAGTACAATGACAGTGAATTGAACATAAAGTTTAGAAGTTTGAGGTAATAACAAGTTTGTCAAAGTAGCTTAAATGTAAGGGTGGAGATAAAAACAGGATTTAAGGGGGCCGAGGTGTAATTGAGAAGAGAGGAATAATTATAGACCATACTCAAAAGGTTGGGTGTGATAGTGGAGAGAAATTATGTAGAAGGACCCATAGTTAGGGCTGGGACCTCTTTTGCTTTGCAGGATGGGAAAACAACAGATGGAATATCTATAACTTGGGAGGGAAAGAAAGAAGGTAAAGTAGTTGTATCAAAATCCAAGAAGATGTAAAATGAGGTAGTAATGAGGTAAAACATGAGTAGTAGTATTATTCTTGAACTGGAAAAGTGGCATAGGTTACAGAGATGGGGAGAAAGAGGGAAAGAATGGCTGTAGATGTAAATAAGTGCCTGAATCAAGATTAATATATATGTGAAGATGGATCTAAGGCAATCAGAGAAAGAAGTGTGTGCTGGCTGAGTAGGAGACTTAAGGGAAGGAGGTCTGGAATAGCAATTGCAATAATAAAAGCTGCTCATCAAGGATAATTAAAAAGATTGGTAAATTGCTTTGAGAGGTCAACTAAGTTTAGAAACTGAGAATTTATAATGGCAACAGAGTACAAATTTATAATGGCAACAAAGTAAAAATTTCTGTAATTTTTATCAGGAGCTCTTAGAATATGAATTGATTTCAGTTAGAGAAAACCATATTTCAGGATGGAGATCTCTTTGAGGACATTTTTTCATGTGAGACAGAAAATCAAGTGGGAAGAGAGTTAGGATGTTAGTGAAATATACTCAGCCAAAGGGGCTAAATTTGGGTACGTGAGTCAGCTCTCCCGGTGGCAACAAACAGCCCCCAAATCTTAGTGGATAGTGGCAGCAAGCTTTTAAGATTTGCTGACAGATCTGCGGATCAGCCTCGGTTAGGCTCTGTTCTACTCTTTGTCTTCTTAAAGGAATCTTCTCTAACATGGCACTTGTCATGGCCAGTGACATCTCATTGGCCAAAGCAAGCCATTTCACATGGTCAAGCCTGACCATGGGATAGGTTAATACACACGTCCTACAGGGAGGCCTGGAAAATGTAAGATATATAAAACTGTTCAGGGAAGGGAGTGGATAATTGGGGAGAATAATAAAATATATCACATTGAACAGGAGGGATGTGAGGCTTAGTGGTAATTTATGGGTTGAAATAAAATGAAGTGGAAGAGGACTGAAGATTAAAACGGTAATGAGTTTAAAGAGAAGAAAGGACTGAGGCAGCTCAGAGATTTATATAGGATGGTAGATAAAGTTTCTGATGTAGACAACATTCTAGACCTTTCCACTGATGCTAAGTGGTCTACCTCAGAAACATTAGCTACCATCCAATGAAAGGTCTAGAGTGAGGTCTTGATAAAACGTTGCTGAGGTAGTAAAATGGCGGTGGATTTTATTAGGGGTAATTGTGTGACTAGAATTTAGGGTTGTCACCATATGAATGTTGAAAATATCTGATTTAATAACGATCAATAGGGGAAAATAAATCAGTGAAATTCCTGAACCTCCAGGAGAATGGAGGAGTAGCCTGGAGGGGTAAATACACATCTACATGTAGAGCGGGTGTTGAAGACTTCCAGTTTTCATTTTCTGCAAGTAAGAAGCTTGAAAGTCTCCACTCTGTCTTAACAACAAATAAAAAGCTAAACAGATTGAAAAATTAACAACTTTTCTTGGATCCTTAAGAGAGGGGAGGACACAGGGCAAACTACTGCCCTGAGAATGGAAAGACAGACCTGCAAATATAGCAGGTCTCACCTTACCAGAAAGCAGAGACTCATGAGCAGAAACTGCTGTGGGAACCAGCGCCAGGAACCAGTACCTGGGTGAGAACACCAGAACTGTAATTGATGAATTGCTGAAAGCTAGGTGTGGACAAATCTGAGAGCTAAAAAATTCATGAGCTAGTGGCATAGTCTTTATTTAAACGATAGTATAGCTATATTTCTCCTTTCCTGAATTGTCTGTATCTCATTATATTTAAGGATGGCAAAATATTTAAGAATTTTATACAGTAAGCTCAATAAATACTTGCTATCAAACAATAAAAAAACAAAATCACAAGGACCCACTGATCAGCATCCCCCCAGTCTTGTGAGGTTTACCACTAGGAGCTCAATGAGATTCCCACAATAAATATCAGAGAAAAATCCCCTCAAACCGCCTGCTGGATGAGGCGAAAAGGAACCATTTTGAAATAAGCCAGAGCACTCAGCTCTTCTCAAAAAGGCTTGCCCTCACGGGAAGCTTGTTAACCAGAGTCTAAATGGCTGGGATATGATCTGAGACTGACTTACCTGGGGAATGAAGGTACCGAACTCGAAGCCATTCTAGCCATCCTCTCTCACCTAAGGGGAGAGAAAAAAAAAAATTAAACATTTGTGAAGTTCAAAGTCCAGAGGCATAGTCTCACTAAGAGAATGAGACCTAAACATAGGACTATAGGACCCTTCCTCTCTCCCCACACATCACCACCACATTACTAAAGAGCTATTTATAACAGTTCCTTTTACCCATTACATCATGTCTGGCTATCAAGTAAAACTTTACAAAATGTACCGAGAGGCAAAAAAACACAAATGTGAAGAGACAGAGCAAGCATCAGAACCAGATGTAGCAGGGATGTTGGAATTATTAGACTAGGAATTTAAAACAACTCTGATTAACATGATAAGGGCTCTAATGGATAAAGTAGCATACAAGAGCAAATGAGTAGTATAAGCAGAAAGATGGGAAATCCTAAAGAACAAAAAGAAATGCTAGAAGAAATCCTAGTATTTTAGGATATGTAAGGGTCAAAAAAGCAGAATAATAATTTGGGAAATTGTTATACACACACACATATATGTGTGTATATATATATGTACACACACACACACACACACATATATATACATATCATGGATAGAAAACAACTCAAATGTTAAAGAGGTAGCAAAACCTATTAATTTAGTTTGTTATTTATATTAAATTTGGATCAAGTATAGATTTATTTCCCCTTTACATTCTGGTTGGCCTAAAATATATGTAAATGGGCATGCTGGAAGGAAGTAGTCATAAAAGTGGGTCTGAGAGAGGACATGCGCTATTTCAAATAGGATGCACAAGGATAACACAAGGGAGTTTAATACAAATGATCACTATAGAGCCAGTCTAAGCCAAGTCTCTCCACTGGAAGAAAACCTGCCTCAGAGAGATATTATTGTTTGAAGTTATTCATAGCAACTTTGAATGTACTCAGGAAATCTAGGCAAGTTTTAGAGTTTTTCCTCAATATTTTTACTAACATTCTAAGGTTATTTTATATCAAAATGAGTTTCAGCTCTCAGTGTTCTTTTATAAGTTAAGCAAACACTGTAATGTGTATCTTGGAAAACTTCAAAAATCCTTGTCCAAGCTTACGGCTGTCTAGGCAGACTGTGAGCTTTTAACATTGCAAATTACGTAACTTATTTTTTTTTAGAAAAAAGATCTTAATAGTATTACAATTCATGGGTGCTGGCTTGGTTCCATTAAGTTTTTACAAAACTTCTTCAAATACTTACTAGTCACATACTCATTAAAAAATCAGTTCCAAACAAGCATCCAAACATAAAAGACACAATAGATATCTGTTGCTGCTTAACAAATCACACCAAAAATTAATGGCTTAAAAAACTTTTTATTATATCATAGTTTCTGTGGCTCAGGCATCCAGGCATGTCTTACATGAGTTCTTTGCTGTAGTCTCTCACAAAGTTGCAACCAAGGCCAGTCTATGGTTTTATCTGATGACTCAATTAGAAAAGGGTCTAATTTCAAGCTCCCTCAGTAGTTCTTGGCAGCATTCAGTTCCTAAGGGTTGTTGGACTGAGGACCTCAGTTCCTCAATGGCTATTGGTCAAAGGCCCTTGCAGTTCATTGCCATGTGGGCATTTCCTGCATGGTAGTTTGCTTCATCAACCCTGTAAAGCAAGAAGATAACGGGAAAGTCTGCTAGCAATACAGAAGTAACAATCTTTTATAATACAATCACAGAAATGAGATCCTTCTCCTTTGTCATAGTCTATCGGTGAAAAACAAGTCATGTTTCACCAACACTGAGCACATGAGTGTTGGTAAGGACATAAGTACTGGGAGGTAGAAATCATTAGGGACCATTTCAGATGTCTGCTTATCACATATCTTTCCTTAATTTTATTTATTTTTTACTTTCTATTTTTAATTTTTTCCAGCTTTATTGAGATATAATTGACATATAACATTGTGCAAGTTCAAAGTATATAATGTTATGACTTGATATGTGTGTATATTGTGAAACGTTTACCACAATAAAGTCGGTTAATACATCCATTGCCTTACACAGTTACAATATTTTTTCTTGTGGTGAGAACATTTTAAGATCTACTCTCTTAGCAACTTTCAAACGTGCAATATAGTATTGTTAACTAAGTCATCATGCTGTACATCATATCCACATAACTTATCATCTAATAACTGGAAGTTTGTACCCTTTGACCGCTTTCACCCATTTATCACCCAACCCCCCCCAACACACACACACACACACCCCTGGCATTTACCAGTCTGCTCTGTTTCTGTAAATTTAGGATTTTTTTTTTAAGATTCCACATATAAATGAAATCATACAGTATTTGTCTTTCTCTGACTTATTTCACTTAGTGTAATGCCCTCAAGGCAATCCATGTTATGGAAAATGGCAGGACTTACTTCTTTTTGTGGTTGAATAATATTCCATTGTATATATACCACATTTTCTTTATCCATTCATCTGTCTGGCACTTTGGTTGTTTCCATGTCTTGGCTATTGTGAATAATGCTGCAATGAACACGGGAGTATGGATATCTTTTTGAGATAATGGTTTTGTTTCCTTTGCATGTATACCCAAAAGTGGAATTGCTAGCTCATATGGTAGTTCTATGTTTAATTTTTTGAGGAATCTCCATACTGTTTTCCATAATGGCTGCACCAATTTACATTCACACCAACAATGAACAAGGGTTTCCTTTTCTCTACATCCTCACTAGCACTGGTTATCTCTTGACTTTTTGGTAATAGCTATTGTGACATGTGTGGAGTGATATCTCATTGTGGTTTTGATTTGCATTTCCCTGATGATTAATGATGTTGAGCATCTTTTTGTGTACCTGTTGGCCATCTGTACGTCTTTGGAAAAAAAGTTTGTTCAGATCTTTCACCCATTTTTTAATTGGATTGTTTTTGTTTATTTGTTTTATTTTGGTATTGAGTGGTATGAGTTTCTTATGTATTTTGGAGATTAACACCTTATCAGCCATGTGATTTGCAAATATTTTTTCCCATTTCATAGGTTACATTTTTACTTTATTGCTCATTTATTTTGATGCATTTTTTAGTTCAAAAGTTTTTTAGGGATTCCCTGGTGGCACGGTGGTTGAGGGTCCGCCTGCTGATGCAGGGAATACGGGTTCGTGTCCCTGTCTGGGAGGATCCCACATGCCACGGAGCGGCTGGGCCTGTGAGCCATGGCCGCTGAGCCTGTGCATCCAGAGCCTGTGCTCCGCAGTGGGAGAGGCCACAACAGTGAGAGGCCCACGTACGGCAAAAAAAAGTTTTTTAGTTTGATGTAGCCCTACTTGTTTATTTTTGCTCTTGTTGTTTGTTCTTCTGGTGCCATAACCATAAAATCATTGCCAAGACCAATGTCAAAGAGGTTGTCCCCTCTGTTTTCTTCTGGGAGTTATGTGATTTCAGGTCTTACATTTCAGTCTTTAATCCATTTCATATTTAGTTTTGTGAGTGGTCTAAGATAGGGGTCTAGTTTCATTCTCTTGTGTGTGAATATCCATTTTTCCCAATACCATTTATTGAAAAGACTATCCTTTTCCCACTGGGTATTCTTGACACCTTTGCCGAAAATCAGTTGACTGTACATGCATGGGTTTATTTCTGGGCTCTATATTTCTTTCATTGATTAATATGTATGTTTTTATGCTGGTACTAAACTGTTTTGAATACTGTAGCTTGTAATATATTTTGAAATCAGGAAGTGTGATGCCTATAGGCTTAGTGTAATGCATATAGGTTTATCACCATGATTTTTGTTCAACATATGATGTTATCTAACATTGGCTATGAATAGATCCAGTTTATTAGTACATTTAAAGCAGTCTGTCTTTGGGTTATATATCCTGTGTTCCAGAAAAGAATATGTTTCAGTAATGATCACTTAGTGTTGAATTGCTTCTTGAACAACTTGGCCTATCACACTAGGCAATCACTGTGAACAGTTTTTCAAAGTTCAGTTTTATTTTATTTTATTTATTTGAAGAATAGTTGATGTACAATGTTCTTTTAGTTTCTGGTGTACAGCAAAGTGATTCAGTTTTATACATATATAGATATCTATCTATACACACACACACACATATATATATACATATATATGTATTCTTTTTCATATTCTTTTCCATTATGGTTTATTACAGGGTATCGAATATAGTTCCCTGTGCTATACAAAAGGACCTTGTTTCTTACCATTCTATATGTAATAATTTGTATCTGTTAGCCCCAAACTCCCAATCCAACCCTTCCCCACCCCCCTCCCCTTTGGCAACCAGGACTCTGTTCTCTATGTCTGTGGGTCTGTTTCTGTTTCATAGATTTTTCATTTTGGCATATTTTAGATTCCACATATAAGTGATATCATTCGGTGTTTGTCTTTTTCTTTCTGACTTATTTCGCTTAGCATGGTAATCTCTAGGTCCAACCATGTAGCTGCAAATGGCATTATTTCATTCATTCCATTGTATATATATACCACATCTTCTTAATTCATTCATCTATTGATAGATATTTAGGTTGTTTCTATGTCTTGGCTATTGTAAATAGTGCTGCAATGAACATTGGGGTGCATGTGTCTTTCAAATTATAGTTTTCTCTGGATATTTGCCCAGGAATGGGATTGCTGGATCATATGGCAACTCTATTTTTAGGTTTTTTTTTTGAGGAACCTCCATACTGTTCTCCATAGTGGCTGCACAAACTTACATTTTTGCCAACAGTGTATGAGGTTTCCATTTTCTCCACACCCTCTCCAGCATTGGTTATTTGCAGACTTTTTAATCATGGCCATTCTGACTGGTGTGAGGTGGTACCTCATTGTAGTTTTGATTTGCATTTCTCTAATAATTAGCGATGTTGACCATCTTTTCATATGTCTGTTGACCTGTTGGCCATCGGTATATCTTCTTTGCAGAAATGTCTATTTACGTCTTCTGTCCATTTGTCAATTGTGTTGTTTGTTTCTTTGTTATTGAGTTGTGTGAGCTATTTTGGAAATTAAGCCCTTGTTGGTTGCATTGTTTGCAAATATTTTCTCCCAGTTTGTAGGTTGTCTTTTCATTTCGTGTATGGTTTCCTCTGCTATGCAAAAGCTTATAAGTTTGATTAGGTCCCATGTGTTTATTTTTCCTTTTATTTATATTGCCTTGGGAGACTGACCTAAGAAAATATTGGTACAATTTATGTTAGAGAATGTTTTGCCTACGTTCTCTTCAAGGAGTTTTATGGTGTCCTGTCTTATATTTGAGTCTTTAAGCCATTTTGAGTTTATTTTTGTGTATGGTGTGAGAGTGTGTTTTAACTTCACTGATTTACATGAGGCGTGCAACTTTTCCAACACCAGTTGCTGAAGAGACTGTCTTTTCCCCATTGTATATTTTTGCCTCTTTTGTCAAAGATTAATTGATCATAGGTGTGTGGGTTTATTTCTAGGCTCTCTATTCTGTTGAAAGTTCAATTTTAAAATGTGACATGAGGGGCTTCCCTGGTGGTGCAGTGGTTGAGAGTCCGCCTGCCGATGCAGGGGACCCGGGTTTGTGTTCCGGTCTGGGAAGATCCCACATGCCGCGGAGCGGCTAGGCCCATGAGCCATGGCTGCTGAGCCTGTGCGTCTCGATCCTGTGCTCCACAGCGGGAGAGGCCACAACAGTGAGAGGCCCGCATACTGCAAAAAATAAATAAATAAAATGTGACATGATTTGACAACAGGTTACACAAAAATGCACAAACAAGCAACTATCATCCAAGAATTTGATCTCTGTTAATTTATTCTGAATAGTCTATTAAATGCTGACATTCCAACTGTAATGGACTCCCCTCTTTTTCCAGATACTCCTGAAAATTTCATTGATGTAACTTCTAAAACAATTTCTACTATAACTATTACAAACAATAACAAATACAAGCATTTGCTAGGATCTTACCAAGAACCAGGAACGTTATATACATTATCCTGCTTAATTCATTACGCTAATCTACAATACAACAAATTGTGTAGTGTGAGGATATTAACTGAGAAAAATTAGCTACGGGTCAAGATTGGAACAGATGACTTTGAGAAAACTTTTGTATACTGGAAAAGTCTCTTTTCTAATTCAAAATCCTTTAGATATGGCATTAAAGGTAAATGCAGAGAATAATTACAATGAAGTACCTTTGTAAAGCCACCATACGTATGAATAGCTCAAAGCACTTTTTATTGCATTACCTGATTAATCTTTGTGGTATCCTACTGAGTGAGGGTGAAAGGAACTTTATTTCTCTTTTATGGATATTTTATAAAATGAAACAAGAACTTTAACTTCCAGGTGCTTTCTCCATAGCATATCTATGACTGCTTGAACTAAAAAGTGTTAGGCAAACTTAGATCTCCTATACAAAATACTTCATTAACTTATTAAATCATACTTTCAGCTAATAGTTTTGAGTGCAGATGTACATTATATGACTATTAAAATGAAGGATCTGAAAGAAACCTACAATCTAACAGACAAAGGTCTTAAATATTTGGCTAAGTGGGCTTAAATTGGGGCTGACATAATAAAAGCTGCAACCTAGCATTTTATTTTATTTTATTTTATTTTTTATTTTTTTATAGATCTTTACTGGAGTATAATTGCTTCACAATACTGTGTTAGTTTCTGTTGTACAACAAAGTGAATCAGCCATATGCATACATATATCCCCATATCCCCTCCCTCTTGAGCTTCCCTCCCACCCTCCTTATCCCACCCCTCTAGGTCATCACAGAGCACAGAGCTGACCTCCCTGTGCTATGCTGCTGCTTCCCACTAGCTAACTATTTTACATTTGGTAGTGTATATATGTTGTTGCTACTCTCACTTCACCCCAGCTTCCCCCTCCCCCGCCATGTCCTTAGGTCCATTTTCTACGTCTACGTCTTATTCCTGCCCTGCCACTGGGTTCCTCAGTACCATTTTTTTTTTTTTTTTTTAGATTCTATATATATGCATTAGCATATGGTATTTGTTTTTCTGTTTCTGACTTACTTCACTCTATAGGACAGACTCTAAGTCCCTCCACCTCACTACAAATAACTCAATTTCATTTCTCTTTATGGCAGAATAATATTCCATTGTATATATGTACCACATCTTCTTTATCCATTCATCTGTCTGTTGACATTTAGGTTGCTTCCATGTCCTGGGCTATTGTACATAGTGCTGCAGTGAACATGTGGTACATGTCTCTTTTTGAATTATGGTTTTCTCAGGGTATATGCCCAGTAGTGGGATTGCTGGGTCATATGGTAGTTCTATTTTTAGTTTTGTAAGGAACCTTCATACTGTTCTCCATAATGGTTGTATCAGTTTACATTCCCACCAACAGTGCAAGAGGGTTCTCTTTTCACCACACCCTTTCCAGCATTTATTGTTCCTAGATTTTTTGATAATGGCCATTCTGACTGGCATGAGGTGATACCTCACTGTAGTTTTAATTTGCATTTCTCTAATAATTAGTGATGTTGAGCATCTTTTCATGTGCTTCTTGGCCATCTGTATGTCTTCTTTGGTGAAATGTCTATTTAGGTCTTCTGCCCACTTATTAATTGGGTTGTTTGCTTTTTTGATATTGAGCTCCATGAGCTGTTTGTATATTTCGGAGACTAATTCTCTGTCTGTTATTTCATTTGCAAATATTTTTTGCCATTCTGAGGATTGTTTTTTCATCTTGTTTATGGTTTCCTTTGCTGTACAAAAGCTTTTAAGTTTAATTAGGTCCCATTTGTTTATTTTTGTTTTTATTTTCATTACTCTAGGAGATGAGTCAAAAAAGATTTTGCTGTGGTTTATGTCAAGCAATATATTTTCTATATTTTCCTCTAAGCTTTTTATAGTGTCTGGTCTCACATTTAGGTCTTTAATCCATTTGGAGTTTATTTTTGTGTATGGTGTTAGGTAGTTGTTCTAATTTCATTCTTTTACATGTAGCTGTCTGGTTTTCCCAGCACCACTTATTGAAAAGGCTGTCTTTTCTCCATTGTATGTTTTTGCCTCTTTTGTTGTAAATTAGGTGACCATATGTTTGTGGGTCTATCTTCGAGCTTTCTATCCTTTACCATTGATCTATATTTCTGTCTTTGTGCCAGTACCATACTGTCTTGATTACTGTAGCTTTGTAGTATAGTTTGAAGTCAGGGAGCCTGATTCCTCCAGCTCCGTTTTAATTTCTCAAGATCGCTTTGACTATTTGGGGTCTTTTCTGTTTCCATACAAACTGTAAAATTTTTTGTTCTAGTTCTGTGAAGAATGCCATTGGTAATTTGATAGGGCTTGCATTGAATCTGTAGATTGCTTTGGGTAGTATAGTCATTTTCACATTATTGATTCTTCCAATCTAAGAACATGGTATATTTCTCCATCTGTTTATGTTTGATTTTTTTCGTCAGTGTTTTATAGTTTTCTGAGTACAAGTCTTTTGCCTCTTTAGGTAGGTTTATTCCTAGGTATTTTATTCATTTTTTTGAGATGGTAAATGTGATTGTTTCCTTAATTTCTCTTTCTGATTTTTCATTGTTAGTGTATAGCAATGCCAGAGATTTCTGTGCGTTAATTTTGTATCCTGCAACCTTACCAAATTCATTGATTAGTTCTAGTAGTTTTCTGGTGACATCTTTAGGGTTTTCTATGTATAGTATCATGTCATCTGCAAAGAGTGACAGTCTTACTTCTTCTTTTCCAATTTGTATTCCTTTTATTTCTTTTTCTACTCCAATTGCCATGGCTAGGACTTCCAAAACTATGTTGAATAAGAATGGTGAGAGTGGGCCTCCTTGTCTTGTTCCTAATCTTAGTGGAAATGCTCTCAGTTTTTCACCATTGAGTATGATGTTTCCTGTGGGTTTGCTATATATCACCTTTATTATGTTGAGGTAAGTTCCCTCTGTGCTCACTTTCTTTTATTTTTTTAAATTAATTAATTTGTTTTATTTATTTATTTTCGGCTGTGTTGGGTCTTCCCCGCTGCATGCGTGCTCTCTCTAGTTGCAGTGAGTGGGGGCTACTCTTTGTTGTGGTGCGCGGGCCTCTCACTGCACTGGCCTCTCCCGTTGTGGAGCATGAGCTCTAGGCACGTGGGCTTCCGTAGTTGTGTCTCATGGGCTCTAGAGCGCAGGCCCAGCAGTTGTGGCGCACGGGCTCCATTGCTCTGTATCACGTGGAAACCTCCTGACTAGGGTTTGAACCCCTGTCCCCTGCATTGGCAGGTGGACTCCCAACCACCACGCCACCAGAGAAGCCCTATGCCCACTTTCTGGAGAGTTTTTATCATAAATGGGTGTTGAATTTTGTCAAAAGCTTTTTCTGCTTCTACTGAGATGATCATATGGTTTTTATTCTTCAGTTTGTTAATATGGTATTTCACATTCATTGATTTACATATATTGAAGAATCCTTGCATCCCTGGGATAAATCCCACTTGATCATCGTGTATGATCCTTTTAATATGTTGTTGGATTTTGTTCGTTAGTATTTTGTTTAGGGTTTTTGTATCTATGTTCATCAGTGATATTGGTCTATAATTTTCTTTCTTTGTGACATCTCTGTCTGGTTTTTGTATCAGGGTGATGGTGGCTTTGTAGAATGAATCTGGGAGTGTTCCTCCCTCTACAAATTTTTGGAAGAGTTTGAGAAGGATGGGTGTTAGCTCTTTTCTGAATGTTTGGTAGAATTCACCTGTGAAGCCATCTGGTCCCGGACTTCTGTTTGTTGGAAGATTTTTAATTACAGTTTCAATTTCATTACTTGTGGTAGGTCGGTTTATATTTTCTAATTCTTCCTGGTTCAGTGTTGGAAAATTGTACCTTTCCAAGAATTTGTCCATTTCTTCCAGGTTGTCCATTTTATTGGCATATTGTTGTTTGTAGTAGTCTCTCATGATCCTTTGTATTTCTGCAGCGTCAGTTGTGATTTCTCCTTTTTCATTTCTAATTTTATTGATTTGTGTCCTCTCCATTTTTTTCTTGATGTGTCTGGCTAAGGGTTTATCAATTTTGTTTATCTTCTCAAAGAGCCAGTTTTAGTTTCATTGATCTTTGCTATTGTTTTCTTCGTTTCTATAGCATTTATTTTTGCTCTGATCTTTATGACTTCTTTCCTTCTACTGACTTCGGGTTTTCTTTTTTCTTCTTTCTCTAGTTGCTTTAGGTGTAGGGTTAGATTGTTTATTTGAGATTTTTCTTCTTTCTTGAGGTGACTTGCATTGCTATAAACTTCCCTCTTAGAACTTGTTTTGCTGCATCCCATAGGTTTTGGGTCATCTTGTTTTCATTGTCATTTGTCTCTAGGTACCTTTTTTTTTTTTTTTTTTTTTTTTTTTGCAGTACGCGGGCCTCTCACTGTTGTGGCCTCTCCAATTGTGGAGCACAGGCTCTAGATGCGCAGGCTCAGCGGCCATGGCTCACGGGCCTAGCCGCTCCGTGGCATGTGGGAGCTTCCTGGACCGGGGCATGAACCCATGTCCCCTGCGTCGGCAGGTGGACTCTCAACCACTGTGCCACCAGGGAAACCCTCTAGGTACTTTTTGATTTCTTCTTTGATATCTTCAGTGATCTCTTGGTTATTTAGTAGCACTCTGTTTAGCCTCCATGTATTTGTGTTTTTTTAACGTTTTTTTTCCTGTAATTGATTTCCAGTCTCATAGCATTGTGGTCAGAAAAGATGTTTGATATTATTTCAATTTTCTTAAATTTTCCGTTGCTTGATTTGTGACCCAAGATGTGATCTATCCTGGAGAATGTTCCATGTGCACTTGTGAAGAAAGTGTATTCTCACTTTTGGGTGGAATGTTCTATAAATATCAATTAAATCTATCTGGTCTATTGTGTCATTTAAAACTTTTGTTTCCTTATTTATTTTCTGTTTGGATGATCGGTCCATTGGTGTAATTGGGGTGTTAAAGTCTCCTACTATTATTGTGTTACTGTCGATTTCTCACTTCATGGTTGTTAGCATTTGCCTTATGTATTGAGGTGCTCCTATGTTAGGTGCATAAACAATTATAATTGTTATATCTTCTTCTTGGACTGATCCCTTGATCATTACATAGTGTCCTTTTTAAATGTTCATTTTTATGAAGTAACTAGGGAAGGAATCTCTGAAGAGCTTTGTGAAAAAGCACTCCCTGGAACTTTGTCTTAACAACCTCTATCCAAGATTTTTTATCTAGACAAGGCTTAAGGAGATTTGGTCTGTCGTCTTAATTCAAGATATATCTAGCAAGCCCCTATAGTGGCCAAGCTGCTGAATATAGAAATAAGTGAGAATGTCTGTTCCTAGAAAATATTCAGTCCCATAGGGAGGATGAAACAAGTACTTAAACATCTGTAGTATGTGGCACATAATAAACATCATTAGAGAGGTGAAACAAGGTGCTATTGAGGTATAAAGGAGAAAGAAAAGTCATGTACTGGCTGCAAATCAAGAGAGATTTCAGAAAGATAGCTCTTCCTGTATGACAGGTACACCGGTGAATGAAGCCCTTTGTCTGTGTTATACCCACGGTGATTTGAATAAACAGGTTTCAGCATGCTCATATGAGATGGATGTGAGAGGGCATTCCCCCAAAGGAAAACATTTTTTTTAAAAGGCAAGAATAAACATTTACTTTGCAACAATTACTAGTCATGTAATTTACCTTGAGAGCAAATACATGGAAAAAATCTATCACCATCAGGAAAAGATGATTTTGAAGGACTTTTAATACCAGATTTACTTCTCCTGCATTATATATGTATATATGTATATGTGGTTCATCACAAAGCAATTTATAACTAATATGTTAAATAATATTATTTTTTATAATGATCCCTTCATAGTATGTAATTGCTCTATTTTATATTGCATTTTCAGTCTTTGTTATCCTAATGATCTGCTAACACCTCACCTTTACTATCAAGGCACTATTTCTTCTGCTTTCAGTTGCACTGTTTACTCTGGAGGCTTCATGCATAACTTTCACTATGCGCTTCTCTTCAGTGCCGTCCTGGCTAGTATTTACTTTTCCCTGGGTACCCCATCTTCTTCCTTTTGATTTACTCTTTCAGTTTGCTTGTGTACATCTGCAAGTAACTTCCCAGTTAAAGATGGATAGCAGATAAGATTTCTTATGTTTAATCCTGAACTCATACTTTAAAATTTTATTTTAGTGGACATATAACTCACAGAGAAAATGACTTCTGTTTAAAGCTTTGGAGTCGTTTTCCATTTTCTATTGTCTTTTTTAGTATGCAGTTTTTCTGAGGCAAACTCTGATACCATTCTTACTTTTGTTCAGTTTTTGTTTTCTATCTCGGTATTTGTTTTTGTGATTGTTTTTTCTTTCCTTTCTGTAAGCTATTTGTTATTTTCTTCATCCCTGTTATATGGAAAAAAAATTACTGAGATTTTAGTTGAAGTCATTGTGTCCATGTGTGTTCCTGTTGTGTGTATGCGTGTGTATACTTAATCCTTTTCTGTGCTTAGGGATCCTGTCAATTTTAAGTCTCCTGTCACTTTTTATTACTGTAAAATTTTCTGCTATTATTTTCTTATAATCTGTACTATATTTTCTCTTTTCAGGAATTCTATTATTTGTGTGTTTGACAACATAGATTATACCTTTATGTCTCCCAAATTTTTAGTTTCTTGTTTTGCTCTAAATTCTACAAGGTTTCCTTAATTCTTCTGTCACTTTTTCAGCTCTCCTAATTTTCAAGGGGTATTTCTTTTTTTGTAATTTTTTTTCTGACTTTTCATAGAACCCCATTCTATTTTTTATGAATATAAAATCTAGAATTATTCTAAGTATACCTATTAGATATAGTTTTTTTCTTTTTTTCTCCAGTGTTTGAAATATCATTCTTTCATCTGGGATCAGAGGTTAGCTTTCTTATTTGTGTTGAAAGCTTTTTTCACATGTTTGGTGATCCTTGAATATCCACTCATTTCTAATAGTGGGTGGGACTTTCAGGCTGGCAGACTTCAGCTAGTAATATGCTGGCAGGAATTTAGCTATTATGTAGGTATCCCCAAGCCCATAACATGAAACATGCATGGAGACTCTATAACTGTGACAGGTATCCCATCATTCTGTTTCTTCTAAGACTATTTGTTCAAACTCTTTAGAGATAACTTATTTTGGATCTGTATGGTTTTCCTTGTAATTGGACTAGAAAGACTGGGTCAAGAGTGGGTGGAACATTGCACTTACATGCACTCAGTACCTCAAGTTCCCACCCCCTCTTCTCATACCTACCTCTGCTGTCACTATATTTCTGGAGTCCAGCATTTCTTGATATTCTTCAGGGCCATTCTACTATATCCTCTGCTACTGTTAACAATTTTTTTTTTTTTTTGCGGTACATGGGCCTCTCACTGTTGTGGCCTCTCCTGTTGTGGAGCACAGGCTCCGGACGCACAGGCTCAGCGGCCATGGCTCATGGGCCCAGCCGCTCTGCGGCATGTGGGATCTTCCCGGACCGGGACACGAACCCGTGCCCCCTGCATCGGCAGGCGGACTCTCAACCACTGCGCCACCAGGGAAGCCCTGTTAACATTTTTTAAACCTTTGTTTTTATCAGTCCACCCATCTCTATTTTTTGTCTTCTAGAGAAGTTTTAGAGTTTCTTACCCACATCCTATATATTACATTCTATTTATTGATGTATATACTTTTCTGTTTTCTACTTTACCCTTATTTTAGTGTATTCTTAAGTGGGACAGATTATAAGCATATGTTCTTGATTTGACATCTTAAATCATAAGTTGACACCATTGTTTTTCTTTTTTAATCAGGGAAGTGATTATTATCTGAGATGTGTTTTAGAAAAATAACATAGTAGTGTGCAATATGGATTGGAATGGGTACAGGGAATATAGATTTTGAGCTTGAGTCTACTCAGTGTGTCAAAAGAGATATAATAAGGATGGGAACAGAGGAAATGGAAAGGTAGAGCTTTTTAGAGTTGAATTTATGGAATCTATCAACTTTATGTGCTTTGGACCAAATTTTGCTGGTCTATAAGTGCTGGAAGTTAAAGAAAAAGCAACATATCAAATACCATATAAGACAAAATAGAAAAAAAAGCTACATGATTTAAAGTCTGATTTTTAAAAAAAAATTTTATTATGAAAAAATATATATTGAAAACTTTATGAACCTGTTAGTAGTTTAACAAATTGTTATAAACTGACCACTTGTTCTAATTACCATGAAAACATAACAAATAAACCTAAAACTTGCAGTCTAAAATATCCGTTATTATGCTTATGAATTCTGTGAGCAAGGAATGTAGACAGGGGCACCAGGAGTTGGCTTTTCTCTTTTATACTGTGTCTGACTTTAGCTAAAAGGCTTGAAGGCTTATTCACTCATGAGCTTGGTGATTAATGTTGGCAGTTGGCTGGATGCCTCAGATCCTTTCCAATAAGACCTCTCCATGCAGTCTCTCCATGAGGTCCCTTTTCATGGGCTAATTTGAACTTCCTCACACCATATTAATTGGATTCCAAAGGCAAGTATCCTGACAGAGAGCAAGGCAGAAGCTTTATCCTATTTATGACTTAACTCACTCCATATACTACTGGTCTAAGCAGTCACAAACACCCGTTTTTTATTAGGGGTGTTAGTCACAATGGAAGGTCATAGAGGTTAGTGTTTCCATCTGTGGAAAATATCACCCTGATCAAGAATTAAAACATTGCTAACAGGGTATAATCTACTTCTTTATCTTTCTTGATCCCAAATTTTTGCATTGCCTTAGAGGTAATGACTTTCTTGATTTTTCTTTAAAATTTTGCTACCTTTTTGTTTATCAATAAATAAATACTTTACTTTTGGCTAGCTTTTAGACACTATGTGTATAAAATCATACCGCGGTTATTCTTTTGTATCTTGTCTTTTTAAATTAACATTATGTATGTGAGATCCACGTTGTTGCATGGAGGTCATTCTGAAGCTTACTGTGTATTAGAGTACATTCAGCTCCAGTATTAACCATAGCTGTCACCTTTTGTTTACTTCTGGGGTACCAGCAAATAATGAGCTCAACATGAGGCACCTGATGGCCCCCAGCGTCCCTCATCTGGATGTGATCTTGGCCTGTGTCCTATATGCAGGGTGTAGGAGACACCGAGCCAAACAGGACTGTATCCCTGAGGCCTCTGCTGGAGCAGGTGGGGCACTAGAAATGGTAGGGGTGGTAGGGACTGGCAGGTCTGAATTGTTGTTCTAGTTGTAAGGTTTTCCATAGGCCAACCAACACAGCATTGGGTTGCCAGTTTATCTTTTTAGGTTGGGTTCCAGTAGCAATAAAGTCAAACCACATTTGCTTCCTGGTTACCTTTACTGGACCCTTTACAGCAGATTGGGATAGCCTTTTGGCTTCTTAAGCTCCCTCTGTCTCAGGTCTTTCCCACAGCCACCTGTACCTATTCCGGGGATTTGTCAGTTTCCCCCAGATCAGCAATGAATTGTTGCATCATATATATCTTGTTGCACACTGAGCTCAGCATGGATATCAGCATCCCATACCAGCTACTGACGGTGGACTGGAGTAATTTGGCTTTCATTCCTATAGTGAATGTGGCTCAATCAGGGCCTTCGAAGACAGGAGTATGGATGGTCTGTCTCATTCCCAATGCCCTTAGAATTTGTCATACCTCATCTATAGATTTTGAGGGTCCCACATGCCTGGAAAGATCCCCGGTCATTGGGCCAGGCTGCCTTGTAGGCTAGAATAATCCAATCTATAAGGGAGAGAGTACATTGAACTCCCTAAATGCCATCCAGGTGCTGCTGGAGGGCAGGGTGTGTGATGATCTTGCTCCTCCTCTGTCTTCTGCCTGGTCAGAGAAATGCCACAGCTCCCTGTATCCCACAGCTGCACTAGCCATACCTGGTACTTTCCCTGGTCTTTTGTTGGAACTTGGCAGCTATATCAGTAAGCTCAGCAAGTATATATTTTCTCATCATGAATGTTTCCTGACTCTTAGGCTGCCCTGCTGGCTGGGGTTGTTTTCTCTGGGCTTTTGCTTTCCTTCGTATTAGGGATCAGATGGCAGGGGGGGCTCCATTTGTTTCACTGTCAATCACCACAGTATCCTTCTCTGTTCTTCTGACTTTCCCAGAGATTCCACCTCTTAGCATCCCAATCAGGCTTTGTAACAAATGCTCAGACCTTAATCCAAGGCAGTTTGTATCCCCCTAACTTTGCAAACGACACACTTATTATCCTACTCTCCCACTTTGTCTGCCAGCCCTGAAGCTGGCAGAGTAGTGGACAACTTAAAGTCCTTCTCTAACTTCAGCTCTTCCAACTTTCTAACTTGAGCTTTAGCCTCTCATTGGGCATCAGGTGTCCAACTGAACTGCCCATGGTGAAGGCCAGCCTACTGTTGCAGCCATTGGTTTCCCTTCTTTGCTATAGTGTGCTACGTGCAGTTCCTCAAACAAGTGTATTAAACCAGCTGGCATTTTGGGGGCATCCCCGAATTCACATGGTGACTCATCTAACATTCAGGCCACCTCTCCCCACATAGAGGTCAATAGCCAACTCAGGATTTCACTCCTCAGTTGCCTCTTTCCCAAGACCCATTTCTTTAGGCTCCTGGCTGGCTTACCAATTGTTGGTTCACAACCTCACAAGTTCCCTGGGGGAAATTCAACAATGGCGTGCATATACGAAGAGACCAAAGGAAGAGGCAGACTGCTCCAGACTGATAGGGTGCAGTTTTATTAAGCAAGGGAACTTACATATGAGGCTTTTTGTGGATGGCTGCAAAATGAATTGATCTCTGCACCTACTAGCCAGATTCTTATGAGTTTTATACAGAGGCCTTAATGAGGTTAAGTCACATACATGGGCCAGATGGTCTTAATAACACAGCACTTCCTCAAGGCTGTGTACTTGAAGTAGCTCCTAGTGCAGGAACAATGTGCAGACTATACATTCCAAGGACAGGGGAAGGGGCAAGGTGCCTCTGTTTGCCCAAGACCAGCTAGAAGGTCATTTGGCAGTCATATCCTCTTGAAGATCTTGATGACCTCCTTCAACAGAGGAGGTCCTAGCAGAGAGATTCCTTCAAGTCTGGAGACTCAGCAAATACCACACTACTGCTCCTGCTTGACAACCAGGTTGGTTTAAGAACACACAGAATGTGGAGTGTATCCCACTGTCCATAGAGCCATGTGGCTGGTAAGAAACATTTTCATTTCTGCAACTGAGTGGGATGTGTACACCAGAGACTCACTCAGGATCTGCACTCTGACCAAAGAGAGCATCAGGAAGGAGACTGTTCCCCTGAGGAAGGATTGATTTGTGTGCTGTTGTCAATCAGTTCAAAACTGGTTAAGGACTAATTTGTTTTATTAAAAAATAAAATCTGAAGTACTCACTATGTCACAAACAGAAAAAAAAAAAAAAAAAAAAAAATATATATATATATATATATATATATATATATATATATCTCCCTACCTAGGAATATTAGCTTGGATTGGTGTTTTCAGCAGAGGACAGGGAGAGGGATTTGGAAACTCACTGTATAGTGTGTAGAATTGTACTTTATCTCCCTATACAGGGACAGATAGTAAATATTTTTGACCTTGTGGAACATATGGTCTCTGTTACAACTACAGTTGACCCTTGAACAATATGGGTTTGAACTGCAGCGGTCCACTTGTACAAGGATTTCTTTTTTTTTTCAATAGTAAATAACACAGTACTACACGATCCATGGTTGGTTGACGAGGATCTGTGGATACAGAGGAACTGTGGATACAGAGGGTCAACTATATGTTATATGTGGATTTTTGATGGCACAGAATGTCAGCACCCCAACCCCTGTGTTGTTCAAGGGTCAGCTGTACTCAATTCCACAGATAAGCAGCCATAGACAATATGTAAAAGAATTGGTGTAGCTATGTTTCATTAGTTATTTACAAAATCAGTGTAGGATAGGTATGACCAGCAGGTTGTAGTTCTCTGACTTGTGATCTACAGTATAAAACTCAAATTTTCTGAATAATGAGAGAGAAATAGTGTATGGAATGTAGATGGAAGGTTAACTTCTTTTCCACATCCCACTCAAAATCTGAATTTTAACCTCAAACTCACTACCACTCTCCTACACTTCCTGAGCCTCTCTGAGATTCTGCAAGAAAATTTGTTTACGTCCTATCAGTTTATGCCCATGTAGGAACTTAAGTATTCTCAAAAGTTATCAGTAGTTATTTGTTCTGAAAAGTCAGTAATTTCTCATATACCTGTTTTCAGTCTTTGCAAAAGGTAAAGGATACAAAACAGACTACTTTTATTGACTCTTTTTTATTTTATCTCTTGCCTTTACCCTTTTGAGTTTGCACTTTATACCTGTGCTCTATTTTATTAGAGTAATCAGAAAGAAGTAGAAGGAAAAGCACATCTTGTCTTCTGCCAGAAGCTGACCTCCTCCTCTCTGAATCCAGATTTCTACTGGATAACTTCCGCAACTTTCGAGTGTTAATTTTAGTGTAGTAATAGCTATTCAATGATAATCTAATCTCTTTATGAAGCACTTTTCTTTTAAAGTGAAATTGTATTGAGTGCACGGTGAGCATGACATTTGGCAACTATTTATTTGTTGTAACTGAATCATGAATGTTGACATTGCCCCTAATCCAGAAGATTTTCTTAATCTTTTCTTCTTTTAGAATGGAATAAATATAGCAAACGTGAATAATAACTAGAGATTGAGGCCTGTGTGACTTTTTTTCTACCTAGTTAAAGAAGATAAATTATTATAGCTACACTAGATTTTGCAAAGGTATGTGTTAATAATCAAACCAATTTGACTCAATTTGATAACTACTACTGTAATAAACAATGGACTGTTCCAATTAATTTTTTTTGGTATCCCTTACACCATGATATTTTTTGACTTAATTTTTAAAATAAAATATTTCAGATTGTTCACCTTGGTTATCATCTGGATATAATCTAAGTTTATATAATGAAGGTTGTATATTAATTCTACTATAATAATCAGTTGTTTAATTTTTCAATATCTTTGCATCTTATAATTTTGTCAGTAGGCTTCTTACCACCAAAGAATATTAAAGAGAAACTAAGACTGAAAATAAGATCCTCTAATTTTTTTTACTTCCCTCTAATAAGAATAGTAGGATGATATTTCAGAATATGAACAAGTACCAAAGGTTAACTGTCCACAGGAGTTTATGTACATCTTGAGGGTTTGTTTTTCCATTTTAGAGCAATAAGATAAATTGTATAAATCAAGTTTAATCCAGTCTATTTCCCATCTTTACTGGTGTAAACTAGGGTGACATAATGTGTCTAGTTTTATTCTATCCATTTTATTCTGCTATATGGGGAAGAAACCTTACATTAAGGTATATTTATGATCTAAAAGGAACTTTTCCATCTCAGCAAGCTGTAGGGGCTGATAATTCCTTCAGCTGGTCACCCATAAACGATCGTGCAGTGACAAGTTTTCTCTCACTGAGATATTCTGTAGCAATCTGCACAGAAGCCAGTGCACTATAGAAAGACCTGAGAAATGGTAAGCTAAGTCATAAGACCAATTGCTCTCATGATAAGAATCTGAATAGAGACCCTAAGTCTAAAATCATTGAATTTTATCTTGGTAGCACACACGTACATTGATGGATGATTTACTGACCTGCAGTATAAACTAGACATTATACTGTATTCTTATTTTCCTTATGAAGAGCCTAGGGCCCAGTAAATCTCCTGAGTTATTATACACATTTCTAAGAAATGTGTTCACTGTTTTCTGTAAAATTAAGCCTAGAGTGTAGGCAGAAGATAATTGTATCCCATACAATATTACTCCCAACCAAAGAGGTAATCTTAGAGGAAAAATATTAAGGTAATTAGTTCACTCTCTAAGTTTCAGAGGTTTTATCACTGTGTATCCATCCTATCAAGCAGAAATGGTTGACCTTATAGAATGGTGGATTGACCTACTAAAAGTTATATTGGGTGGGCCAAAAGTTTGTTCATTTTTTTCTGTAAGATGGCTCTAGTAGCACTTAGTTTTCTTTAACTTCATTTAAAAAAATTTTGTTAGAGTGTATGTGACAGCTGTCATATCAGCGTGCATTTAAAAAAAGGCCTATCAAAATTGGTGAATTTTTGTGTAGCCATTTTAATATTGAAGATGGAAGGAAAAAAGCAACATTTTTGGCATATTATGCTTTATTATTTCAAGAAAGGGAAAAACGCAACTGAAGCACAAAACTGGTTTGTGCAGTGTATGGAGAAGGCACTGTGACTGATCGAACATGTCAAAAGTGGTTTGTGACATTTCATGCTGGAGATTTCTTGCTGGACGATGCTCCACGGTTAGGTAGACCAGTTGAAGTTGATAGCTATCAAATCGAGACATTAATTGAGAACAATTAACATTATACCATGTGGCGGGAGATAGCTGACGTACTCAAAATATCCAAATCAAGCACTGAAAATCATTTGCACCAGCTTGGCTGTGTTAGTCGCTTTGATGTTTTGGTTCCACATAAGTTAAGCAAAAAAAAGCTTCCTGACTGTATTTCCTCATGCAATTCTCTACTTAAGTATAATGAAAATGTTCTGTTTTTAAAACAAATTCTGATGGGTGATGAAAAGTGGATACTGTACAATAATGTGGAACAGAAGAGATCGTGGGGCAAGCTAAATGAACCACCACCAAGCACACCAAAGGCCAGTCTTCATCCAAAGAAGGTGATGTTGTGTATTGTATATGGTGGGATTGGAAGGGAGTCCTCTCTTATGAGCTCCTTCCAGAAAACCAAATGATTAAGTCCAACAAGTACTGCTCCCAATTAGACCAAGTGAAAGCAGCCCTCAACAAAAATCTTCCGGAATTAGTCAACAGAAAACACATAGTCTTCCATCAGGATAACGCAAGACCGCATGCTTCTTTGATGACCAGGCAAGAACCGTTACAGCTTGGCTGGGAAGTTCTGATTCATCCGCCTCATTCACCAGACATTGCACCTTGGGATTTCCATTTATTTCAGTCTTTACAAAATTCTCTTAATGGAAAAATTTTCAGTTCCCTGGAAGACTGTAAAAGGCACCCGGAACAGCTCAAAAAGATAAAAAGTTTTGGGAAGATGGAATTATGAAGTTGCCTGAAAAATGGCAGAAGGTAGTGGAGCAAAAGGATGGCTATGTTGTTCAATAAGCTTCTTGGTGAAAATGAAAAATGTGTATTTTATTTTTATTTAAAAACCAAAGGCACTTTTTGGCCAACCCAATATTAATATGCTTACTGAGGGTGGAGGAATGTCCTACAAATTCAGCGTATGCTTTGAGCCAGCAACCAGTAAATAGTTTTCTGTCCCCTCTTAGTGTAAAGTATGAGTCCAGAAACCAAGGATAAATGTGGGAGTGGCTCTCTATTGATTCTAATTATCACCAATGTTGCTTTCCATCTTCACAGGGTTAAATACTGTTGGTCTAAAAATTTTACTTTTCAAAGAATAATATATCCACTAATATAAACAGTGTTTTCACCAGACTGCACACTGAGACGACCACCTGATCCCTTATGACATTGAACTAATGCAGAGGTACAATGTACTCCAGTACTCTAACATTAGTTTAGTTTATTTTAAAACATATCTTCATTTACCCCTCCTGATCTACTCTTCAATATCCCTACTCTTCACTCTGTTCTGGGATGCTGAATGGTATAAACCACATCAATAATCTCTGATTTCAGGGTGGTTTCAGCCAATAGAGGAGTCCTGGCAGAAGATCCAAAGGTTGGAGAGAGTGAGGTCAGGGTACTTGTGTCCCAGAACTCTCCCTTTAAGATTGCCTCGTGCTAACTACTCCCCTGTAATAAAGGTCACTACTTCTTTGGAGATAGGTGATCTTACAGATCCTTTTCAGTTTATATTCATTACATTCCTTTGTCCTCTTGGCATGAGCATGGTAATAGCTGAATTGCAATTGAACCACAGGTTAATGTACTATTTTACTTGGAGTTGCCAAGCAAGGGTAAGCATGTCTTCATTTGTTTAAGGATACTTTGTTGAAACGTGGTTACATCATAATATTGAAGAATGCTGATACTGTAATTGTTATTTGGAAGGTAATGTTATTTGGGATGTAAATATGGATAGAAGGAACTGGAGGGATGCTTGTAGCCAAGGAGGTGGAATGTGCCTGATTGTCTCTTGGCAGCTGGGCAGCAAAGTCCCTCTTCTGCACTCTCTACATTATCACAAATAACGAAAGATTGGGAATTATGTTGTCAGAGCCCTTGCCAGCAAGAATCTAGGTTAGATTCTGCAGGATATTCATTTGAGATTTGGAAGGCAGGAAAGAAGCAAAAACCATGTAAGAGTAACCTCAAGCAGTGGCAAGCATGCTCCCGAGCACTGGTGGACGTGCATCTTATGGGAGCTTCCTGGAGATTACCTGCTTTAGTTCTGCGAGTTGCTCTGACCTAACTGGTGGTTTTCTTGTGGTTACTAAAACTCCCCAATTTCATCAAAACCAGCTGGATCAACCTTCCTGATGATCATTTTCCGGTCCTTCCAACATTTTTGGAAGCATCTAATTCTCTCGATTATATTTTTTTTCTGTGTGGAAGGCATAGAGTAGTTTCTATTTTCCTGAATATTCCTGATTAATACAGCTGATATATGTTTCCTTTTACTATGTATACACATATATTTATATATACATGTATGTGTGTGTGTATATATATATATATATATATATATATATATATATATATATAAAACCAGAATAAAGGCACTAAGGAAGATGAATTATTTATACTTTCAATTAATTCATGGTACGCTGTGAATAGAGAAATAAATTATAATGCCATGTTAGAAGTATGTCTAGGCTCTGTGACTGACTAGAAGATAAGACTAGTGTCAACTGAAAAAAATGCACTATGTGAGAGTTGTGAGTTAAGTTTTATTTGGGGCAAAATGAGGGCTATAGCCCAGGTGATAGCATTTCAGATAACTCTGAGAAACTGCTCCTTGGCAATAGTCCTCATTTTGCCCCAAATAAAAATTAACTCACAACTCACACATTGTGCATTTTTTTTAGTCGACGACACCAGTTAGAATACTCCAGTTAAGAAGTATCAGGGAGGGTTCACTCCAGGTGAGTTTAAGCTAAGTCTTACTGTATGACTAAGAATTAATCAATTGAACAAGAACTAAAGAGAGCCTCAGTAGAGGAACACTATGAGAAGTGTGGCATTGAAGGAAGAGGAGCCTAATGTGTGAGAACTACGTGCATTTTGATGTTGCAGGAACATTTTAGAGTGGTGAGAGATGATGCTGGGCCTAGGTCATGTAAAGATGTGTTGCCATTTTAAAGCTCTTGGAGTTTGTCCTATATGTAATGTGAAACTAAAACTGGAAGTTTTCCAGCTGGAAATGAAATAGATGGATTCAAGGCTCATGAATTAAGCATTATCACAGGTTTTTCTTATAAGCATGTCAGCAAATTATATCTCGCTATTGTTATAATTATTTTATAAAAAAAATCACTACCTATAGGACATGTTGATTGTCCCTTAAAATATTGCAGATTAATTTATATATGAGTAAAGGGCTCCTTCCCTAACAATACTATAAATTAGGAACTGACTGTAGTTATGAAATATGATGGCAGCACTTAGACTTTTCATTGGTTAATTAAATTTAAGTTCTGTTTTTGAACTTTTGCTCTACTTGGCCATTCATCACAATCATAATAAAACATTCAGAAGAGAAACAGTTCTAAGTTGAAAGCTCTCACAGGATACTAAGTTACAATTCTAGACATTCAATCTAATTTGGTTCATGAAGTCACTGTGAAGACTTTCTTAATCATTTAAATATTTATATATCATAAGCAAACATTATTCTTTGATTTTTATTCTTTTTACTCATGCAGACAGAAGTAATCTATTTTTCACAGAATATCTAAGAGGTAAAATAAAATCTTAAGGCTTTAATTTTCTTTTTTGAAAATTTGTACATGAGTGGGTAGAAACACATCGTTGATTTTTCTATTAACTTTTTAAGTTGAATAAGCACATAGGTTTAAAGGAAGAATATTTAAAATACTGATATCAAATTCCCAAAATACATTTCTACACTAAAACTTATTTAAAAATCACTGGCTATTGTTATCTGGTTACTTAGAAAGTGATCTATGAATATTTCATAAATACTATTTAGTTTAGTTTTATTACTTACCCCATTCATAAAATTTCATTTCCAAAAGAGATATGTAATTCAGTATTTATGCAAATTCATACTGATCCAATTTTTATTAGTTGGAGAAGTTTGATATTAAATTTTACTTAGTTTTCTATAATAACTACGTATAACACTAAATTTATTTATTTGGATAGCTGGTTCAAGGTGTTAGCAAAAAGCATATGGGAGGCATTTGACACCTAGTATCATGTATGAGAGGTTGTTAATTAAGTCATATCAAAAATACAAACATGATTCTAATTTTGAAGAATCTGGTGTTATATTCTCTTTGGAATCAATTTATGCATGAACGTACTAGAAAAATAATTGCATTGTGTAGATTAAGAGATTGAAGCAAAAATCATCCATATGAAAATATCTTCGGGATAAGCATTACAATTCTTCTGTTTGACAACATAAAGATTAGGCCAAAACTTGGCCATCATCCTGCTAATATGCCTCACTGTAATTTATAGCTCTGTCTAGGCCAGTGAGTTGAATAGGTAGATGTCATCTATCTAGTAAAACAGAGTCAGCATTAAGAACACTGTTATATTTGGAATACTATTTTCAAAATTAAATTTTCTAAACTCATTCTCGGCAAGCCCTTACTTTTCTTGGAAGCAGGCAAAAGTGGTTATGTATTAGCATGAGAGTGAAAGTGGAATGCAGAAATGAAGGTCTTTGCAGAGAACAATCAATAGAAATGAGGTAATTGAATGAAAATCAAGGGTTTAAGCTATCAATTCATCAGTAGATTTCCCTTGGTAGTCATGGAATTTAAAGTTTTGACCTTCAATATAAATTGTTCCAAATTGAGAGTTAACTGAGATCCTATTAGAAAAAAGTTCATTATACTGTCTCTGTGTATATTAAAAACATACACGTGCACAAACTAGCAATATCTTAATAACCTAGTTACATGAACAATTAACACAACTAACTTGGATATAATATTATGTAATTTTGTTTTATCAATAAAATAAAGGGCCAAAATTGATAGAAGGAAAAACACAAATCAAACTTTAGATTTGTTTTTATGTGGAGTAATAATATAACTCCCTTTGCCTTTCAAGCCAGTACAATATCATCTTTAACTTTATAAGGAAAATGTTTGATTTTCTACAAATATTTTCTACAATTGAGTCAAACTACCTTTTCAATTTACTTTTTTATGTCTTATCCTAGTTTATCTCATGTTACTTACAGAACATTCTTAGAAGAGTTTCTCTAGTTAAATAAATCTTATTGAAATAATTTCATTTGGGGGAATAGGCCCTTCCTTCTTCCTGAAAGCACTGTATTTACTCAAATATCTAATGTGCATCTAATTTGTGGAATGAAATATAAGATGATATTTCTGCCACACAAATATTTCTCTAATCTGGCTGTCATAGTCAGATATAGCAGTTCTAAAATCTAAAGATTTAGAAGCAGCAATTTAAGAGGTGCAAACTGATGAATTAAATGTCCACATTACTATGTTTTGCACATATTTAACTATTTTGTCAAGATCTTAGAAATATCACTATGAAAATATATCATCGATGGGATTTCTGGTAAATGGTCAATCTGACCTACATGTTAGCGCTCATGGCTCAGGTATTTCCTAGCCCAATTTATCAGGAAATACATGTAGATAAAATAAAACTATGCTATAAAATTGGACATAGTCAATATTATTAAGCATCCGACTATGTATCTTATTATAATTAATAGTTACTTTCAGAAATTTTGAGAGCCAAATGTGATCTGATGACTCAAAGCACAAGTATAATATTTTTGAACACAGAGATGAAAACACTAAGAAGTTAGTAGAAAATTTTTAAAAAGTAACATTTCTGGAGCTGATAAAATTTACTGTGGTAGAGGCTTTCACATGATACACCTGACACGTAATTATAAAGAAAATTCCATACAACATAAAGAAATGCAGTTGAAAGTCAAATTTTTTAAAAGTTTGATGGCTCAAACTATAATATAGAACAATAATAAATACATATGTTTCTATATATTTGACATAACCATAATTATGTTTAAAAACTGAAAATGATAGATTCTGATGTGAATTTCTAGTTTTCTGTCATTTTACATAAATTATTTAAAACACTCACATAGGAGTAGTGAGGAAATGGCATTTCTTCAGTTTAGGTCTTCTGTGTTCTGTTCATCAACTTCTGAGAGTCCTGAACTGTTGTGTATAGTATCCTTCATACATGTCTGGTTCATTGTTGAGTCCCCAGGATTTGATAGGAAACCTGGAATATAGACTGCACTTAATAAATATGGCTGAGTGACAGATTCAAATTTGGAAGTGGGTGCCACTTTTTATGTTGAAAGTAGCATAGTCTCAGTCATTAGATCCATAATTATTCAAAATGTATTAAATAACTTGGAGTTTATACCTGATATTTCTAAGGAATTTCAGTTAATCTCTGCAAAATGCATGTCACTACCTACTCAATGTGTAGGTTACGATTGTATTTTCTTTTTGCAAGGAATTAAGGTAAATGAGTTTAAATATGTGATATTCTTTGGCCAGAGCTTGGCAAATATTTTAATTGCTGCTTTTTACTAATTGCCTTTGACCTGAGCATGCTGGATCCTATGTTTGTGCACAGTGATGAAGGAGCAGAGAGTTGCTTTATTTTTTGTTTGTTTTGGTAAGAAAGAGTAAGTTCCTCAATGGGGTCTTAGCAGAAAATGGATCGACTACTCAGTAAAAACATGAATTCTGTGAAACTTTTATTTTGCTCATTGAAGTCAATATTTTTGTTTTTGCTTTTGCTTTTTAGTGTAAAAATGGTTGCTGCTGCTTTGTATTGAGCAACTGGTACATTAAATCACACCAGTGATGGGCATCTTGTATAGAATGAAGACTTACCCTCCCAGGAAGGGCTTCTTATACTAACCAATTATTCCTGCCATGGCATCAGTTACCAATTCATTCTCTAACAGCATTATAGTGCAGGACTCAGGGTAGCAGTCCATATTATAACCTTTTTGGTTACTTTGAAATACTCTTATCTGCTTCAGATAAATGTCTTGATTCTATTTGGAGGAAAAAAGTGGAGTTTATGGAATCTCAAGCTCATTCCCATCTTGTCATTCTATGATAAATCATGTTGGTTACAAAGCCAATTGTCCTCTGGGGGCAAATATAAAATTGCTCTACAAATATATCTGAACCATGCATCTCTTGCTTCCAATAAATGTTTGCTTTTTAAACTCAGTCTCAATGTAGATGTTTTTCAGAGATGCAAAGCAACCTATATGTGTTAGTTTTGTAAAAACTTATTCATTTAGTAATATACATTAAGTGGTATAACTAGGGCATTAAAAAAAAACCTTCATATTCTTTCTTAATCAGAGCCTTCAGTCTCAGCCAATATATTTGGAATTGAACCCTGTAAATTTTTTCAAACCCTGTAGTTTTAACCTGTTTCTTTTATCTATCCTGACTGCTTTAGAAGAAAATGAGACTCTTGCTCTGACAGCCACCTTACCAAATTAAAACAACAACAACAACAGACCTCAGACTTTGATTCTCTTTATGTAAATAAGAACACCAATTAGTAACTTTAACTGATCTGGCTCAGTTGTAAGCCATGGCTAATGTGCTCTAAAATTACCATAGTTGCAGTTAAAGATATTGTAATTCTATAAATAAAAAGGAAATAGTCTTACCTATGCTGATTTTCTAATATCTATGTAGGCAGTGCTTTGGTTTGGGACTGACAAATATATATATTTCTACCCTAGTTTCAATACCCTGGATGTGTGATTTATAATAATTTTTGTGGGTATTAACTTAAAATACTCTAAATTGCCTGGCATACATTTTTTTTAATATTTTACTCAGAAAACCATAGTTGTTATTGTTGTTCCCAATTATTGAAGCCATTCTCTTCCACTGTAGCCACAATGATTGCAACAAGAAACTATTAAAATGACATGTGTTTTCTATTTTTGCAGTGGAGCAACTGTCACTAAGAATAATGTCTATGAAATACAAAGTACAGTCAATGCTCTCAATAAATCTATAATCCAGTCATGACACAAGTAAATATCTGTATGTCAAGTGACACAGGAAACAACCAACAGAGACTAAGAGACGGGATCTTTGTGAACCTGAAGAGTAAGATAATAATAATAACTAACATTGAGGACTCTCTCTATATTACCATACTTTAAAAACCCAAAGAAATAAAGCTGAAATATTAGTTCTCAATTTACAGAAATGGAAATTGAGGCTTAGGAAAGCTAATTGTCTTATCCAGAGTCCCTCAGTCACTGAGCAAGATTTGGAATACAGGGAGTCCAGTTTAAGAGCTTATGTTCTTAATAATCACAAAATAGAACTGTTTTTTGGTTCAAGATATTTAGGCAACAAAGGTGGCTTCAAGAGCCAGAACGAAGCAATAGTATGCTTGAACATGTGTTATTGTGGGAACAGTGAAGTCTCATCCAGTGACAGGGGAGATTTTAGACTGGGTTACTCAAGATGGGAATGGTGGAAGTAGCCTGAAGACACCTTTGAATTCAGATAACAGAAGAATTTGTTCGAGCCTCAGCCAGAAATATGCACACAAGTATATACCGTTTCAGAAGTTCTAATTGAAAGTATACAGAATTATTTTGTTTATCCAGTACTTTGACATCATCTTTCTCTTATTCAAAATTAGCTGAAAATATCCGTCATTCACTGTTATTCATTCCATATTGCCATAATAGTGCTAGAGCTTACTTATATAGAACCTAGATTCAGTAACAACTGACCTATTATATTGATAACTGATAATCATAATGATTACTCTGAGGCAAAGTAATATCATAAACCTGTGGAAAAGATTTTATAACTTAACAATGTGCTATTTTTTAAAAAACTGGATTCCATTGGTAGCATATTGCATACAACTTGTAATAATACCATTTAAAATTGATATTCTAAACATACCATTTCCAGACATGTTAACTATAGTTTTTTTTTGTTGTTGTTAGGATGATAAGAGAGTTTGAGTGGAGAAGGAAGGTCCTTCATATTACTAATATTTTCTTGACATCATACAGTATAGTGGGTGATGTTAATGTAAATAGTATAGATGTAGAAAGTTCAGACAGGGGTTTTCAAAGAAATAATAACCTTGAGTTACACTCTGGATGCCCTCAATATTTAATATAACCATATGTAAGTTGAAAATATATTAACTATATATTTTAAGTGTATAGTGATTTCATTTTCATGAACTATTCTTGTATTGCCTTTTGACATCAGTGATTCTGGTTATATATAATCAACAATACACTCAGCTAGTCTATTATTCAGGCAACAGAGAGAGGGAGGGGGAAGGAGAGGGAAGGAGGGGGGGAAGGGAGAGGGAGGGAGGGGGGAGGGAGAGGGAGGGAGGCGGGGAGGGAGGGAGGACTGACTTCATAGGATTCAGTTTTATCCAAATAAGTTCTTTCCCTTTTTAATGTATGATTATCAAGATTCTTAGCACTTATTAATGCCTATGGTTTTATCATATCATGTACTCTTGGTTTTTAAATGATAAATCTATAAAATTCAATAAAGCTTCCTTAGAGTCCTTCTATGCAGCACCTGTTATTTTTGATACTTGTATGGAGTTTCATATTTTCTGTAAATTATCAAGCCAAATTACATAAGCACATCTGCTCATCTAAGATATTTCATAAAGAATAAAGATGGTTACAATAGGATGGCTAATTTCCCAATATTAACTGCAGGATAGTCTCTGATTTTAGAGCACAAGAGCAAGATTATACTTTCCAGTAGGAAATAATTTGAAGGTATTTGCAGAACAGCTTTAGTCTTTGTTTCAGTCTTTTAACAGCAATATATTAGATTATAGCTGACTGATTCTTAATGCAAAAGCAAAATATGAAAATCTAACTTACATGTCAAAGCAAAGACAAGATGGTAAGAGAGGTTGAGAGGCTAAATTAATCATTTTATATTTATAATTAGAATGTGTCTGTACCTATAATACATGACAATATGCATACTTTTATATGAAAATAGTGATTATATCAGATCATGAGTTTGCTTTTCTTCCAGTGAAGGGGCTTCCCCTCATTGGCTTCACGTTATTTTCACTAATGAAGGAAGACATTATTGATGTCTTTGGAAAAACTTTCTTCAAAACCAACTCCTTGAAATTTGAAACTTATCTAATCAAAATATTCCACTTTAGAAGCAATACCCACTCATTTTATTACTATAAGCTTAATGGTTCTAGAGGAATTGCATTTAATATTCCCTTTGAATCTGATTTTTCAAAATCAATTAATTCTTAATTCTAATTTCAGTTTTCCTGGGCCATTGATTCTTTTCCTCATTAGGCTCTTTTAATCACTTGACTTCCTCAAAAAGCAGCAGTTGAAGTTTCTTAGAGAAAAGTTTCCTATGAAAAAAAATTAAATGAATATGAATGTATCAACCTAAATATGCCTTCACGACTAACACTATTTTCTCTGCATTTTTCGTGCAAAGAAGTGTACACCAGGCAAACAAAATGAGTAACATCTCCAATTCTTTCTGCATATATCTCTCCAACCATCACTAGCACTCTTGGAGCCACCTGGCACTTTATAAGAATATTAAATGCAATGTTAAATTTTGTAGTGTGTGCTGCAGTGGGTATGGTAATTTTTTCAAAACATTGAAACAGACTAGAAAAAAATTATCTTCATATACTGTCAAATGTGTGAATAACTATTTTCTTAAATGTTTGTAGTCCTTTACTTAATTTGGATAGAGTGTGTGTGTGTGTGTGTGTGTGTGTTTGTAAATTTTTTACTACCTTTTTGGGACTGATACTTAACCCTTCTCATTTTTGCTATATTTCTCAAAAATATTTCTATCTTCACAAATGTTCCTATTTTGAAAACATTATTTTACAAAGTTGTTTCTAGAGCCAGTGTTCCAGAGTCTGTCAAATTTAATCCAATAATCCATAAATTCACAAAGCTGCCTGAGATTTGGGGACAAATAATTATTTGTCAGGCTTGAGGAGACTGACAGAGTCATTGCTAGGTGACTCAGAACACTCATTTACTCACTGATTCATTCTTTCAAAAGTTTGAGCATCTGCTATGAATTGAACAAGTGGTTTGGATCTTTGCATGATCTTGTGGAGTCAATTATCTGTGTTAATGACATTCAGAATCTGGATCAGCCAAAACAATATTTCTCTTCCCATCCTTCTTTCTTACCCCCTTCTTCTCCCCATAAGCACTTTCTTATGTGTTGAGTCTTAGAAATGGAAATTTGTTGGCGACTTATTCCTTTAACTGATGAATGTCTTTATCAATTTTTCTTTCTTCTCCCATAGTATATTGCTGATAACTCTATTAAAGTGCTGGTTCTTATTACCTCTATTCTCATCATATTTTTGTCACTAATTAGTTTTATATTGACCCTCTCCCACCAATTATAGTGAAAGCTCTCTGAAGGCAGGGTGTTTTTCAAATCCAATTTAGTTTTGGTACTTGGTGCTACACAAGGGTCTCAGATAAAATGGAGGCTTACCAAAAAAGAGTCAAAGACATAACGAGAATGAATACCAAAAGTGTTCAAATAACTTCAAGAACACTGTCTTTGGAGGCCAAATTTCTATAACTATAATTTAAAAAATAAATATAACATGTGCCTTTTAAAACTAAGTCATTTCTCTGCTTTAGTATCATTTCAATCTCTGTTGCCAGGAGGCTGGTACCCAATATTTTTTCTCTCAAGGACTGTTCTCAAGATAGAATCCCACAGATGTAGAGAACAAACGTATGGACACCAAGTGGGGGAAAGTGGTGGGTGGTGGTGGTGGTGGTGGTGGTGGTGGTATGAATTGGGAGATTGGGATTGACATATATACACTAATATGTATAAGATAGATAACTAATAAGAACCTGCTGTATAAAAAAATAAAATAAAATTCAAAAATTAAAAAAGAATCCCGCAGAGAACATGGAGGCACTGTTAGAAGGGAATACACTCTTGATAAGGATAATGTGTCACCATTCTAAAGTAGATGTGAAACTCAAGCAGGGGATATATCCTTAACCATAATAACAGGCCTCCAATTTTGTAAGTTTCAGCATTGACAGACTAGTGTGAAATGTATTCTTGAGTCATAATACCAATTTGGTACCCTCAATTTTATATGAATTACCTGATTTTGTTGAGCAACCTTAAGATAATGTGATTATTGCTTTACATAAATTATTTCATGAAATCCTCAAGCAATACTATAAGAAAGGGATTATCTCAAGTTTCTAGAAGATACCGACATCAAAGAGATTAAGGAATTTGCCTGAGGCCACACAATAAGTAAGTGAAGGACTCATATTAGCACATAGTTTTTGTTTTGTTTTGTTTTTACTCCAAATCTGTGTTCTTTCTACTGATTTGCATGTTTTCTGGACTCAGACAATTTCTTTCTAAAAATTAGTTAGATGATGGGCTAGAAGTAAAGAGGAGTTGTTGGTGTTTATACCTATATTATTATTGTTGTTGTTACTGTCACTATTATTGTCATTTATTTTAAAAACATATACTCTATCTATCTAAAATATTTAATTCCCAGGATTGAGAACCACTGCCTATGTAATACAAATGTGCACACAATGTAATGTGTAAAGAACCTTTTATAAAAATTCTTGATGTGGTATATTTTCAGAGTAGTTTTTCCAAAAAGTTGCTTAGTTATCTGTAAGCACCGTAAATACGAACAGCATTTGTTAACTCTCCCTATGGTCTGAAAGCTCAGAACCTAACTATATCAGAGTAGGCTAGGATATTCTGCAGTAACAAACAACCTCAACATCGCAGCTGAACACAGCAGTTCATTTCTCACAGGTTCAAAATCCACTGTGATTCCCAATACCGTTCCAAGATTTTATATAGTGACAAAATGATCCTCAGCACTTCTTGTTGCCTTTTTTAGGCACTGTGACGAGGGAAGAAATCACAAGGAGAGCTCAGCTCCACTATTTGTCAGAATGGATGTGTATTAATCAAAGGCCATTTGTTAGAACTATTCACAAGTCCTCACATAATTTCAGGGAGGCTAGGTAATGCAGTGAAGCACATAGACTATGTGGTTGACAGTACTGTCTCTGCCACAGTAACTGAACTAAAGGGACAAGTTCATTTGAGTTTAATTAGAGAGAATATGCAGGAGGGGAGTTGAGGTGCTAGAAGGCTGTGGATAGTAGTACAAGCAGTAGAATTTGAAATGTCCTATATAGCTTCACTCTCCTGAAGATACAGGTTTTCAGAAGATGCTTTTTTTCCTTCCCCCCCCCCAATAGGCTGCTATTTCTGTTCCTGTTTTCTTTCTTGAAAAATTATGTCTTGAAAATTTTAGAGTTGTATCTATATTAGAGTGAAATGAAAGCAAGAAATTTCCCCCTTGCATTGGCAATATAGCCCAAGAAACACAGCGTACGTCAAATGGCAAGAACATGTATGTCAGACACGGGGGGATGAAAGTCAGGTTGTTTGACATTATTTCAATGTGACTGCCTATGATAAAAAAGATGAGTTAATTTGGATCTCCTATATAGTACCCATCAGATGAAAGTAATCTTACAATAAAAACCTCTGAATGCATGGAACGTTTGTGTTTTTTTCCTATCCTGGTTACTTTGGCACATACCTATGAAAATATACAGAAGCACATGATTCATCTAGGGAATTTGTTGTTAAGAGCAGCACCTCTAGGTAGTTTCCAGTCTATAATGGTTAATGACAGTAAACTTTTATAACTTTTCCTGAGAGTCACATGTGGAGAATCTCTGGCTAGTTAAAGGAGGAGCACCATTTTGAGCAACAAGAGGAAGCAGATGATTTTTTTCAGTGTCAGGTACTAAAAATCGGTTGTTTTATCTATTAGCAATTAGTTTTCTCTGCTGAAGTTAGGTGTGTTTTATGGAATAGTCTATTCTAGGGTTTGTTCTCTTTTTACAAAGTCTTGCCTTACATTTATTCCTTAGTTTGCTTTTCTCTTGGTCCTCTATCCAAATTCTAATGTCTGTTCAAATTGTTCAACCTAATTCTTAAGCAGTTATTCAATTCAGGTAGCTATTGAGTTATACAAAGCTTAACCAGGTGAGGCCTCCTCACCTTGATGGCTGATAATCAGTTGATGAAGAGAGCCAATATTTGTGTCATGTAAGAATATAAATATCATGTACAGTAACATAGAGGCTGAGAAAACATTTGATAGGAGCTGTTAAGTGATTGAAAGGCATAGTGGCACGTAAACGGAACTGTAAAGGATGGTGAGATTTTTCACAACTGGATGTGGGAGCAAGGAGAAGTTTTTAGAGTAGTAACAAGGTAAGTAATTGTATAGATATGGGGAAATATTTAGAGTGTGGGGAAGATTTTGATCTAATATAGGTCAACAAAGTCTGTATGAGAAGGCAGATTTTCTGGAAAGTATATGTTATAGCCTGTTCAGGAAGGATCTACAATTTCATTCTAAAGGGTAAGCTCAGCCTGTAAGCAGTCAATGATTATTGGACTATGGGTGATATGATCATGCCAGGCTCTGTGGAAATGAATTAAATATGGAAAATTTAATAAGGAAAACATTTAAGAGGTTATTGAAATTTCTTGTGAGAAATGATGAGAGGTGAAATCAAATCAGTAACATAAAGGAAAGGGGATGCATGTCAGAGATGTTTGTGGCTAGATGTCCTTTCTGTTTACCATAGAAGGATGTGAAGAATTAAAAGACTTGTCGACTTAAGGATAAATAATTGGGTATTTTTGGTGGCTTTGTCAAAGACAAAGCTAAAAGCACAAATAGACTACGTTTTGTGGTACATAAATTTATATTTATGTGGTACATATTCATTTATACATAAATAACTTTATGTATTTCAGAATATGGGTTTGGAAAAGAGAATTACTTCGATTCAGCAAGCAGACTGGACTTTGCTTTACCTGATTAGCCATACTCAGTGAATCCTATTCCAGCAGGATGTAGTAAAAATCGTGTACATGTGAGGTCAGATTTTTCTTGAACCAGAGGTCATCTAATCTCCTGTGTGCTAGATCTGATTCTCTTGTCCAAAACCTTATCTGACTGACAGAATTGATCTCCATTTTAGGCATACTTCTTCATATCTGAATGTTAGATGGTTTTTGAGCAATATTTCCTTCTTGACCTCTACTGTTTCAAACTTCCTAATCTGTACCACTTTACTGACTTGCCATTTATTACCACCTCTCCACTATATCTGTCTTGATTGTTTTGGTTCTGGATTTCATCCTTTTACCCTTTACTTACCACTGCCTCTGACCCAGAAATAGGGCTTATACCTCACTCTTAGATAATATGATACATAATAAAGAAGCATAAAAGTAGAATTAAGATAGAAACAGCCATGCTGCATAAGTCTATAAGACCAATTCACTTCTTGGTAACTTTTTTTGTGTAAATGGAAGTTATCAGTGAACATTTGGAGAGGGAATTGTCCAAAAGTCAGGGACTCATTTAGTGCTTAGTGTATAGATCAGGCATAAGAGCAAACATCAGGGGAAACTTAGTTATATGAAAGTAACAACTTTTCTAGTTCTCTTCAATGCCCTAGCCAGTCATTAAAGGCAACTAGTATTAATAGTGAAGGGAAAACTTAAAAGCACCATTTGTTACAATTATTAGTAATCAGTGTATAGCAGGATACCTAGACTCATGGCATATTAAAGTTGGTACTTATGTGTGATATTATCCTGTAATTTACTTGCAGATAGGATGGCCAATTTTATTTTTTCCATTCTGCTGCATTATGTCTACTTCTCTATATACAATGAACAGTAAGGGATGGGGTCATAAGTGTGACTTGTATTGATGAAATAAATATAATATTTCAGCCTGAATATCAGACTTTTTTCCCTATTCTTATTTTATGAAGAATTTAAAACAAACTGAATCATTTTGAGAGAGAATGTTTCACTCCATATAGCACATACAGTTCTCAGAGGATGGTATTTATGTTTCTTTGAATGGCAGTCAACACTGTAGAAATTCAGTTAGAAGAATTGTAGGTCAAGGATCTTGGATGTGAATGACACTGGCAGCCTCAAGAGATGATCAAGGGATAAGTTTTTTTGAACTTTGCCAGTCAATTTTTAGAAGTCAGAAATCTTACAAAGAACCCTAAGGAAAGGTTTGTCAAATGCAGTTATATTCTAGAAAAATGGAAGCAATATAAAACAAGACAGAAAGCAAAAGACAAGTAAGGCGAACTTCAGGTCACAATTAGTGATAAAGAGGAACTTCTTTATGTTTTTGTTTTTTTACTTTCTATTTTGAAATAATTTTAGATTTACTGAAGAGTTGCCAAAATAATTCAGAGAGGTCCTGTATGCTCTTCATCCAACCATCCCTAATGTTCATGGCTCTTATGATCTGGTATATTTATCAAAACTAAGAAATTAACATTGATGCAATGCTATTAGCTAACTACAAACTTGTATTTCACAGGTGTTTTCAGTAATATCCTTTTTCTGACCCAGGATTCAGTATAGGATACCATGATTCACTTGGTCATCATTCTCAGTCTCCTTCAACCTGTGATTGTTTTTCTGTCTTTCCTTGTTTTTATTTGTATTTATTTATTTATTTATTTTTGCCTTGTCACTTTTAAAGCATACTGGTGTGGTAGAATGTCTCAGTGTGGGTTTATCTGCCGTGTCTCATAATTAGACTGGACTTGTGGATTTTGAGGAAGGATACCACAGAGACTAGTGACCTTCTTATAATATCTACATTAACTGTTACTGTTAATTTTACCCTTTATCACTTGGTTAAGATGGTATTTCCAGGTTTCTCCATAATAGGTTTTACATTCCTGGTATTACCTTTGAAGTCTTTTTAAAGATAAGTTGTGTATGTCCAGATCTTTTGCTGAAATACATATGGTGATGCTTTGAAGGTATATATGGTCTAGAAATGCATTTTACCAGACAATGAGGACTAGACTAACTGGTCACGGTGTTTCATTCCTTTTAATGCCAGAACTTATGTTTCAGTGATGTTTCACTGATTGAAATAATAATGGTTACCATTCTTTGGTCATCTAACTTTAATATGCGAAGCAACCCCAGAAGGTACACAACATTACCATCATTTTACTATGAGATATATGACCTTCAGAACTGTTTGAAATTAATGACTTAAAATACCACTGGTAAATCTAAGTTCAACATCTGATGCTTCCATAATTTCTCACCTTTTCTCATGAAGCAGTATTCATTTATTTATTTCAACGTTTAAGAAATTTTACTTTATTGAAATTCAGTTGATATATAATGTTTTGTTAATTTCTTCAGTATAGCAAAGTTATTTATGTGAGACAATAACTCTGACCAGGATTGCTAGAGAGGAGAGGGGATTAGACTCCACATTCCACTCTCCTTGTAGGGTGTTGTTCTTTACTAAACAAAAAATAGAGAGCCAATGCTACATTCCATGGACTTTATTGCAACATGGGTTTAGATGTAAATTGGTTCCACCCTTTAAATGGACTCATACAAGGTTTGGTATTCTTCAGCTTATTGAGTCAAGAGCCATTTGCAGTGGAGGCAATAATTGCATGGGCTTGATTATGGATTCTTGACACTTTAATTAGTTTAAGAACTAAACTAATTCTTAAGGACCACTCTTAAGCTCTTCTTTCCAGGACAGTAGCTTTCCTAATGGGTTGATTCTGTTCTGTTCTGGGAGGTTTTCCTCCATGGCCACATTTTGAAACACCTGCTCTTACAATTACTTTTGCTGATACTTAATCTCTCTTGATGTAGTTACCTAGGGAGCTTCCTATTATTAACAATAAACCTTGGTAGCTATGGTTAATTAATAGTCAACTTGATAGATAGCATTTTAGATAGTGGAAAAAATAAGTGCAAAGGTCCAGAAGCGAAAAAGAGCACAGCTTGTGTTGGAAACAAATAAATAATGCCTGTGTTGCTAGAGAGCAGAGAGATAAGTTAAGGGTACCTTTCCAGGAGATGAATGAAGAAAGCTTGGATGTGGTTGTCCAGGGTTGTATTTTGATCCTTATGTCAAGGGCAGTGTCAGACATAAAAGTTAAGCCTGGGAATAATGTGTGTGTGTGTGTGTGTGTGTGTGTGTGTGTGTGTGTGTGTGTGTGTGTGTGTGTTTTAAGGATCATTCTAATGCTTGTGTAAAAAATGAATTTTTGGTTTTTAGAATAGTGCTGGAACTTGAGTTGAGTCTTTTGCAAATAAACACAGAAAATAATGGCACATGGACTAGTATGTTAGCAATAAAGGTCGAAGAAACTCTGTGGATTAAAGAGATAATTAAGATTTGAAGTTCCTAGGACTGTTAGTCAAATAGCCATGGGAATTGAAGGGAAATGGGGTTAAAACATGATTTCAAGTTTCTAGTTGGTAAAATGGAATGGAAGGTAATGACTTTAATGGGGACATGGATCACTGAAGTACAAGGATTATTAAGGAGGATTAAAAACTCATATTTAAACATGTTGAATTTGAGTTGCCTGTGGGAAAGTTAAGAAAGAGGATGAATTTGACTTGTTACATTTACAAGTTAAAGCAATGGAGATAAATGGTGAAAAAACATAGACTTAAATAAGTGTCATCTTAATTAGGTTATTAAGTATTAATCATAAATAGTAAAATCAAATTAAAATCTTAGAATTCTAAATTCTGTATTTTAGGTGTCAGAAGGTAAAAATCTAGGTAAAATAAAATTATTAAACCAAAATTAAAAAAATTATGAACCAGATTAAGTCTGATTTTTAATATCTTCCATGAAACAATGCAGTGTTTCTCAGAAAATAGTGCAGATTACACATCAGTTTTAGTCTGGGAATATTTGTGCCCTGAAAAAGGAAGAACACGTGCAGAGTTCAAAAGTGTCTAAAAATAAAACAAAACAATATAAAATTTTTTAGGATTATAATTAAACAATAAGGGGCACAAGTTCATTTGGATTAATAGCTAACTAGATAGAAAATAGATATTTGGCTATTTGATTATAAATTAAAGAAATAGTCTTTCATAAAAACTAAAACTGAATCTTAGTACAAAAACATACGATTAAGGCAAAAATTTTTAACTACTAAAAGGAATAAAGGTAAAAATAAGTTAATTCTTAAAGGGAGGCAAAGATAATTTCTTTTCATTAGTTTGCTCATATTTGGCCTTTTTATATCCTTCATTCTCTTGACAGCACCATGAAATGCCTTGACATCCTCTGGGCTTAATAAGCTGTATACATCAAAACCCACATTGCCAGTAATATTTCTCATATTCCATAATGCAATGTTTTAATCATAAAGGAATAATAGAATGAAGGAAAAGATACTCTTATATAGGATGTGATGATTCATGAATTCCAACATACCAGTGATTTGTATAAATCAAGGTGAATGAGTATAAACTACATAAAATAATAGAGGTTAAAGAGAATTTACAGTAACTCACTTGGTGTCTAATGAATTTTTAATTCATGCAAGTTTTTTTTTAATGTTTTTATACAGCAGGTTCTTATTAGTTATCTATTTTATAGCAAGTTTTAATAGAAGGAAAATAGCAAAGGCATTTCAAAATTTATGTTGAGATGCACTCAGTTTAAATTAATTCATTGCCCCACTGGAGCAGAAAACAGTAGGCTTTATGAATATTAGGAATATTGTCTGATGGGTAGTATCATATACGTTACATTTGACTTCTGCTACATTGTGTAGCAGGATGGAAATAAAATGAATTCGGATCCTACATAAAATGACTGTAACTATATATACAATGGCTATTTTGATGTAACTTAAAGTGAAGCACTGTATTTTGTTTGATGATACCTTAATTTATGTCATAGTTTGTTTTGCTCTATGCTAAAATTCATTTGAAAGAAAAGAAATAATTGGGTATCTTATACAAACATGAATATAAAGTTGTGAAAAAGATATTTTTCTTAACAAATTATTGACATTAGTTTGGATATTTTAAATACTATGTAAATAATGAGCATGTTAGCCTATTGATGTTGGTTTGCATATTTTATATACTTTCTGTACTAATACTGATTGTTTTGTAGTTGAAATATTTGAGACTGTACTTCAATAATATTTGTTAAATTAAATTGCTATTGCCATAGATGTGAAATAGGTTTTGCCAAAAACACTGGCTTTTCATTGGTTATATTTCATAAATTCTACTCATTAAGTTGTGTTAATGTAAGGATTATTCTACTTTTGAGGAAAATTGCACAAATGCATTTGTTTTTAGATATTTTAAAGGAATAGCTAAGAATACTTATTAAGAAGTAAAGCTAGATTTTTTTCCTTCTTTTTCTTTAATATTGTTAATTATTTCTTTCCTTCTGTGTATGCATATTCTATATTCATCTTTAAATTCATGATATTGATTGAATACCTGCTAGGTTCACATCACTTGTTTAGGTGAAAAGAAAAATTTGTAAAGTATGGAAAATTATTTACCTGCCCTTATGCACTCAATTTGCAAGGTTGTATCTTATAAACTGTAAATCTTACTATTCATTTCTTTATTCCTTCATTGTGTGCTGAATGAACAAGCAGGGCCAAAAATGGAGCTAACTTCTGAAAAAGTTTATGTATTTCTTTTTCCCATACACTGTTTCATTTTGTAGCCCCTCCTCTATCAAATCGTACAACCGTTCTCTAGTACCTGTTTCCTTTTAGGTCTCAAATATCATTACATATTTGTCCCACTCAAATTACCTTTCCAAGCTTATTTCTAATACTCTTTTAAATAGAAATATTTTTCATCAAAATTTGTGACCTTGCTTAGATTTAAAATGTGCCTGTCCATGGACAGTGGCTCTCAGAGCCCTTTAAGACCCACATCATTGACGTAATCTTCCCATCAAGAAGTCATCTCCTCCCTCTCTGAACTGCCTCAGTTCTTCTAGGCTGTCATCTTAAGATGCTTGAATTACAACTATTCATGTACTTAGACTCATAGAAAATTAGAGTTTACAGAAATATTAGAGACTTTCTGGTGCAATACCCTCACTTTGCAGATGTGGAAACTTACATTTGCAGAGGAAGAGTGACTTTGAAATAGTAGGTTAGAAATTTGCTTTATCTAACCATCTATGTAAAGAATGAAACCTTTAAACTCAAGGCATGTTTGCTGCCGATACCTGACATCTGTTAGTGACACAGGGCTTCATCAACTCTCAAAATGGTCCCACGTTACAAGGACAGTAGTGGGGCCACACCTTCTCAGTCAGTTCATGTTTGCATTTCTTTGAGACACAATGCATTTTAACATTATTAATCAGAGAAGGTTTCTTACTTCCTTTGCAAAATGAGAGAATAATGCCACATTTCTCTCAAAGCTCAATGTAAATGTGTATGGTTCTCTTACTCTAAGAAAAAAGCCCTAAAAGCATGAGTTTTTATGGATAATGCATATAAGTACATTAATTCTTCTTAACACCAGGAGATTTTTAAGGTACTACAAATATGGCATTACTCTATTTTTTTTTTTTTTTTTTTTTTTTTTTTTTTTTTTTTTTTATGCGTTACGCGGGCCTCTCACTGCTGTGGCCTCTCCCGTTGCGGAGGACAGGCTCCGGACGCGCAGGCTCAGCGGCCATGGCTCACGGGCCCAGCCGCTCCGCGGCATGTGGGATCCTCCCAGACCGGGGCACGAACCCGTGTCCCCTGCATCGGCAGGCGGACTCTCAACCACTGCGCCACCAGGGAAGCCCTGCATTACTCTATTAAACAACTCATTCATGCTTTACTTAGAAACCAGAGTCCCTGGTTGATGAATCCATTTTAACCTCTAATGTATATGCTCCCTCTGTGTAAGGGAATGTTATATTCATTTTTAAATCCTCAATTTAATTGTAACACTATTGCTTTTAAAAAGTCAGATATCAGTAAATTGTGTAGTAAATATGCATTAGATGCATAGGACAACAAATTGAATATTAAAAGGGATAATATATAATTTTTAGATCTATACATACACATAATACAGTATAGTATGCAATGATTATGCACAATGACTGATTTTGATTGGATAGATGTATCCTCATGAAATACTGTAAATTATTGGAAGAACTGATCAGCTTTCATTTAATTAAATACTCTTAAAAACAATAAAATATTTTAGTAACTCTGAAAGGCGTAGAATACTATTTCCATGTTCCAGGAATGTAGGGGGACCATGAAGTGTTGAAAGGCGTTGAGTGAAAGTGTTATAGGAGGCCAGGAAATGAATGGTGAATGTATATACTTGGCTGGTATGAGAGTGTGCAGATCTGTAGACTGTGTTTATGAAATCACAGATGTTTGGAGCTGAAAGGCTTTCAGCTTTTCACCAATAAGTATGATGTTAACTGTGGGTTTGTTGTAAATAGCCCTTATTATGTTACGATACGTTCCCTCTCTACACACTTTGAGAGTGTTTATCATGAGCGTGTGTTGAATTTTATCGGTGCTTTTTCTGCATCTATTGAGATGATCTTGTGATTTTTCTTATCCTTCATTTTGTTAATGTAGCATATCACATTGATTTGTGAGTGTTGAATAATCCCTGGAATAAATCCAACTTGATCATGGTGTGTGATCCTTTTTATGTATTGTTGGATTCAGTTTGCTATTTTGTTGAGGATTTTTGTGTCTGTATTCATTAAAGATATTGGCCTGTAATTTTCTTTATTTGTAGTGCCTTTGTCTGGTTTTGGTGTCAGGATAATTGTGGCCTCGTGGAATCAATTTGAGAGTGTTCCATCCTTTTCAATTTTGAGGGAATATTTTGAAAAGGATAGGTATTAGTTCTTTTTTATATGTTTGGTTGAATTCTCCTGTGAAGCCATCTGGTCCTGGACTTATGTTTGTTGAGAGGGTTTTTTTTTTTATTACAAATTTAATTTCACTGCTAGTAATAGGTCTGTTCAAATTATCTGTTTCTTCTTGATTCAGTATTGGCAAGTTGTATGTTTCTAGAAATTTGTCCATTGCTTCTAAGTTGTCCAATTTGTTAGGATAAAATTTCATAGTATTCGCTTATGATTTTTTTGTATCTCTGTGGTATCAGTTGCTATTTCTCCTCTTTCATTCCTTATTTTGTTTATTTGGGTCCTCTCTTTTTCCTTGGTGAGCCTGACTAAAGGTTTATCAATTTTATTTATTTTTTCAAAAATCCAGCTCTTGGTTTCATTGATCTTTTCTATTGTTTTTTGATCTCTATTTTATTTCTTTCCTCTCTGAACTTTATTATTCCCTTCCATCTGCTGACTTTGGGCTATGTTTGTTCTTCTTTTTCTAATTCCTTTAGGACATAGGTTAGGTTGTTTGAGACTTTTCTCGTTTCTTGAGGAAGGCCTTTATCACTATGAAGTTCTTTCTTTGAACTGCTTTTGCTGCATCCCATAGATTTTGGAGTGTTTTGTTTCCAGTTTTGGTTGTCTAGAGGTATTTTCTAATTTCCTTTTTGATTACTTCATTGACCCATTTGTTCTTTAGTAGCATGTTGTTTAGTCTCCACATGTTTTTTATTTTCCCATTTTTCTTTCTGTAGTTGATTTCTAGCTTCATACTTCTGTAGTCAGAAAAAAATGTTTGATATAATTTCTATCTTTAAATTTGTTGAGACTTACTTTGTGGCCCATCATGCAGTCTATCCTGGAGAATGTTCCATGTGCACTTGAAACAAATGTGTATTCTGTTGTTTTTGAATGGAATGTCCTATAGATATGTTAGGTCCAACTGGTCTATTGTGTCATTTAAGACCACTGTTGCCTTATTGATTTTCTGTCTGGATGATCTGTTTATTGATGTAAGTGGGCTGTTAAAGTCCCTTACTATTACTGTGTTATTGTCAATTTCTCCCGTTATGTCTGTTAGTATTCACTCTGTATATTTAGGTGGTCAGGTGTTGGGCGCATATATATTAACAAGTGTAATATTCTCCTCTTGTATTGAGCTCTCTATTATTGTATAATGCCCTTCTTTATCTTTGACTTTACTTTTAAATCTATTTTGTCTTATATGAGTATTGCTACCCCCACTTTCTTGTTGTTTCCCTTTACATAAAATATTTTTTCCCTCCCCTCACTTTCAGTCTGTCTTTAGCGCTGAAGTGAGCAGCACTTGTAATCAGCATATAGAGGGGTCTTGTGTGCGTCTTTTTTTTAAATCCGATCTGCCACCCTATGTTTTTTGATTGGAACATTTTGTTCACTGACATTTAAAGTAATCATTGGTAGTTATATACTTATAGCCATTTTATTACTTGTTTTCTGGTTGTTTCTGTAGTTCTTTCCTGTTCATTTCTTCTTTTTTGTTTTTTCTTTGTGGTTTGATTCTGTGGTAGTGTGCTTGTGATCCTTTCTTTTTAGTTTTTGTGAATCTATTATAGGTCTTTAATTTGTGGATACCATGGGGTTCATGTGTGTTGACCTATAACTACATCTAGTTGTTTTAAACTGGTAGACATTTAAGTTCAAACACATTCTAAAAGATCTATATTTTTTACTTCCCTCCCCCATATTCTGTGTTTTTGATGTAATATTTTACATCTTCATGCTTATCTTTTTTTTTTGCGTTATGCAGACCTCTCACTGTTGTGGCCTCTCCCATTGTGGAGCACAGGCTCTGGACGCGCAGGCTCAGTGACCATGGCTCATGGGCCTAGCTGTTCCACGGCATGTGGGATCTTCCCAGACCGGGGCACGAACCCGTGTCCCCTGCATCGGCAGGCGGACTCTCAACCACTGCACCACCAGGGAAGCCCCCATGCTTATCTTTTTACTGTTTATTTTAGTTATAGTTGCTTTTACAATTTTTTAAATCTATGTACTGGCTTATTTAAATGATCTTTAACCTTTACTATATAATAGCCTCTCCTGTTGAATTTTCCCTTTCCTATATGTTCTTGCTTCTTTTCTATTTAGGGAAGTACCTTTGATACTTCTTTCAGGGTAGGTTTATTATTGCTGAGTTCTTTTAGTTTTTGCTTGTCTGATAAACTATTTATCTCTCCTCCTATTCTAAATGATAATCTTGCTGGGTAGATTGTCCTAGGTTGCAGATTTTTCCCTTCCAGGACTTTAAATATATCCTGCCACTCCCTTCTGACCTGTAAAGTTTCTGCAGAGAAATCAGTTGATAGCCTTATGGGGTCCCCTTGTATGTGACTCTTTGTTTCTCTCTTGCTGCCTGTAGAATTCTCTCTTTGTCTTTAACTTTTGCTATTTTAATTATATGTCTTGGTGTGGGTTTCTTTGTGTTCATCTTGTTTGGTGCTCTCTGTGCTTGTTATACCTGGATATCTGTGTCTTCCTTCAACTTTTGTAAGTTTAGCCATAATTTCCTCAAATACATTTTCAATCCCCTTCTCTCTCTCTTCTCCTTCTGGGACTCCTACAAGTGAATGTTGGTATGCTGACTTTTATCCCAGAGATCTCTTAGGCTGTTGTCATTTTTTAAAATTTGCTTTTCTTTTTGCTGTTCTGATTGGGTGATCCATTATCCTATCTTCCAGGCACTTAAGGCATTCTCCTGTATCACATAGTGTGCTTTTCATTCCTTCTGGTATGTTTTTTTATTTCTGCTATTGAATTATTCATTTTTGATTGGGTCTTCTTTAATATTTTCTATTTCCTTGTTAACGTGTTCACTGTGTATATCAGTTCTTTTCCCTAATTCAGTTAAACATTTTTGTTACCAATGCTTTGAATTCTTTATCTGGTAAATTGTTTATTTCTGTTTCATTATTTTTTAGGGGTTTTCTCTTGCTCTTTCAATTGAGAGTTGTTTCTCTGCCTTTTCATCTTGCTTAACTTTCTTTGCCTCTATGAATTTAGGTGAAACATTTGATCTTGTGATCTTGAAGGGGTGATCTTATGTGGGCACATCCTAATACAGACTTCATGTTTCTAATGCCTTTGTAGGGGAAGCTGGATTTGTTATGGATACAAGTCACTTCTTTCCTCAGAGTGTGCTGACAGCTCTCACCTTGGTAGAGGGTCAGGCTGCAGGTGGAGGGACTAGGGCTGATGCTTGGTGTGAGGCAGGACTGCTCAGTGGCCATCACTGCCCTTAGGGGGTGGGGTCTGATCCCAAGTTGCTGGAGCAGAAAGCCTGAGAGTCAGGCCTAAGCTGTCTCTGTCCCTTTAAGTGTGTGTGTTTTCCCTTTTCCCACATAAAGACCTTCGATCCAAAGAGGGGGAGTGCTGATGCAAGTGGGGCTTGTGTGGGCTCTTGGCTTGTGTCCACTGCAGACAGTTCTGATGAACTGCCTGTGCAGGCATCCCAGATGCAACCTCTGGTGTAAGTCCCCTTCGTTCCTCATAGCTGATCACTACCTTCAGCCTCTGCTGCCCGCATCCTGGTGTGGAATCTCTGCAGTGCAGGTGGCCTGTTGCAATGTATCAGGGGTGTGCTGTGGTTGAGTGTCTAGTATCAGAAATCTGGGCTGCTTCACTGGAGCTGTTACCTGAAAAGTGGGTTTGCCTCTTGGTGGGTGTCAAGCCAAAAGACACAACCAAGCCAAAGATTGGGAGAAGGAAGGATTTATTACTTGCAGCAAGTAAGGGGAACACCAGGGGTCTTTCCCAAGACAGTGTCTCCCAAGCAGCACAATCTGGGTAGTTTTAAGCTAAGGGCATATTCATGAAGTGGCTCGGGTGGTTGACAGAGTCCAAGCTTTAGGTGACTGAAGTTACAAGGGTCAGAAAATGTCGACATCATCCCTTAGGTTCCAGTCGATCTACTGGTTGGGCACTTCAGGCTAATCTTTACCACTGAAAGAGAACTGGGAGTTTTTACAACTGATATTTTTATCTTTGCTATTGTTATTTCTCTTGCCTGATAATTGTAATTTGTTTCTACATTTTTTTGTTCCCTTAAGATCATTTATTATTGAGACCAGTTGAAGGGTAAGCATTGTGGCTAGGCTTAGATCACAAAATGGCTTAGGCCAAAAATGGCTTCTCTTATGTCAAGAAAGTCATGTCTGTTTTTTTTCTCCAGTGACCCCGCTCCCGCCCTATCGGCTTACAGAGCTGCTTGAGTAAGGGCCAATGATAGCTGCTGCTCCACCCCCCAGGATCTGCCCCGGAACTGGGTTGCCTCTGTGTCCCACAGTCGAGTCTTTTCCTTGGTCTTGGCTGTCCCAGATCCAGTCCCTCACTGTGACACAGAGTGAGCAGGTCTAGAGCATTTGCTTGGCTTGGGCTGGGGCAAGCCAGGAGGCAGTCACAGGAAACCCTGCCAGCACTAGAGCAGATCTCTCTCCACCTTGCCTCAGGGGCAAGTCTGTGTGTGTGTAGTCCTCATGAGCAGAGTCCAGACTTCCCCTTCTATTAGTCCCAGTGATCCTCTAACCAGACAAGGGGGCTGTCTCCCCCACATAGGACCCTGTGTTTGGAGTTTCTAATCTTTGGCTTGAACTGCTCACTTTCCAGGGAGATGTCCACCCCTGTAATCTCCCTCTTCCTCTGAGTCCCCACCCAGAGGCACAGTTCCTGACCTGATGGCTTTTCTTCTCTTCCTGCCCAACTACGTGTGCATCTTTGTTATAGCCTTGGTTGTGCAGGGGTCCTTCTGTCAGTTTGTTTTCAGTGAGAATTGTTCCATACGTAGATGTATTTTGATGTGTTTGGGGGATGGAGGTTGAGGTGAGGAGTTCCATGTCCTATTACTCTGCCATCTTGATCTGTAACCGACAGGTATTGTTATTTTCGAACTCACTCTACAAGTTTTACCTAAACATTTAGCCTATTTGCATTTAACCCAATTACTTATTAATTTGGGTTTATAGATAGTATCTTAGGATTTGTTAATTCTTTGTCCCACTGGGTTTTTCCCCCTCTTTTTCTCTCTGTGTTGTCTTCTCCATGGATTGTGAATTTTAATTTTCATCTTGTTACTATTTTTTTCATAGTTGTGAGTACTGAGTTAACAAAACTTTCTTTTTATATGGGAAACTGACCTTGAGTTAACTTTCACTTAGCTGTTTTTTCACGTAGCAGAGCCCTCTGATAGCAGTATTTCAGTTGTCAGACTACTTAGTAAACCTCCGGCAGCTGGACTAGGGTTTGGGGAAGATGGATTAATTTATAAATATCAGGTAGGAAGACAGAGCTTCGATATTCCTTGTGTGTTGAATTACTTGTAAAGAGGGTTTTTTGTTTGCTTTGTTTTGTTTTGTGTTTTTGCAGGGATATGGAATTATGCCCAAGGCTTCTTATATGGAGCCTACAGCCTCTGAGATAAAGTTGTTTCCATACTCCAATGTGTTGCCTCAAACCTAAGTCTTCACTTGGTAGGCCAAAGAATTGTCCCTGAATTTTTGCAAAAATTCCCACCAAACAGGCACTATTGATGCTGCCCATTGGTATCCTTAGTCTTCTGTCATCTATCTTCCTTTACAGCTGAGTAAACTGAGCTAGGATAGTCTATTCACATCTAGGGTGTAAGAGGTCTTGCTAATGGTATTCTAGCAGAATGCATACTGTCGTGGTTACCCCATATATTATAATATGAATCCTTGACTTATAATAATGTAATGACACCATTTATCAGATAGCCTTGGAACATTTTAACTCCGTTTACCCTGACTTTCTCTTTTTGCTATTTTTGCCATGCATTAAATTATGCATATATTTTAAACATTGTTATATTTGTTATTTATAGTATTTTCTTTGCTCTTTATTTACTTTCCTGCATTTGTATATCTCACTCTGGGATCATTGCTCATCTGTGTGAAGACATTGATTTAGTATTTGTGTAGTATCAGGTTTCTGGTAGTGAATTATCGCAGTTTTTAATCATCTAAAATTATTTTTATTTAGTTTTTACTTTTCAAGGATATTTTTACTGGCTGTGAATTCCATACTTGCAGTGATTTTATTTCAGCGTTACAAAGCTGTTACTCCATTGTTTACTAGATTTGATTATTACTCTTAAAGTCTATTTTTGCAAGATAGTACGCTGTTCGTCTGAAGCAAGATAATTCTTCATTAACCATACGTGAAAGTGGAAATCTGTACTCAATGATATGTGACTTTTAAGCAAAGTCTTGTTTTTTTTTCCTCTACTTTGCCACTTAAGTTTATAGTTGACTGCAAAAGTCCCTAAGGGCGAAACAAAAGGGGCCACTAGCATATTCTTTGCCTTGCTACAGCTGCTATTTCAAATAATGGGAATTTGTGCTAAATCATTTATATTAGATCTTTTATGGCTCTAAGCTGCCAAATTCATACATTGGGTCTATCACTTATTAGTTCTATGACACTGATCAACTTGCTAAATGTCTCTGTGTCTCAGTTTACTCTTATATTAATTAGGGATAATAATAGTTTTTACATTTTATTGTTTTTATGATAAATGATTCAATCTATGTTGTTAACTATTTTGATGATGATGATGTTATTATAACTAAAATATTGACTGCTATTGATATTATATATAGAAAACTAAAGTTAATATTACCCTGTAGAAGATAGTTATATATTGTTATATAGTTATATATCCCTATACTAAGTGCAGGTGTTAATACTAGCACAGGTGTTACAGCAGCTAATTTCTGTAGATAATTTTTCTAATACACTCATAGATATAATATATACTTTCACCCTAACCGAAGTTTTATGTTAATATTTCCACTTATCATTTAATAGTTTATACCTATTTCTGGTATGGTACAGGATTACTTTTTAAAAATATTACTGTTGTATTGATTATTAATTTTATATATCTAGTAGAAGAAACCTTATGCACTTGAAATTTTTATCATAAATTAAAAACACCTAGTTTTTCATTCTTTGTATATATTCCTAACAACATTTCTGTTATCTTGTTCAGCTGTTTTCTTCATTCAGTAGTAGTTGTTTAAGAAGTACTAAGTTATGAATTACATTCTTTGATATCTTTGTGAAGTTCTGTGGTATGAGAATATCAATTCACTGCAGTAGTTATGCAATTTCTATGCATTGAGCATGAAGTAGCAGCTCTAATTAGCAGATTTTCATAGTCAAAACTGTTATTTCTCTACCAACATCTCTAATTCAAAATGCAAGCTGCTTGTTTGCAAACAGAGAAATTGGAACTTGCCAATTATGTTAATCATCGTTATAAAAATCTCTTGAATGTCTCACATACTAAAGAACAATTGAAAATTCACTTTTTTATGTGCACAAATATTTTTATGTGTACAACTATTTATCTGTCACATTTCCTATCATTTTGATTGAATTACAAAGGCATTTTTTTTTAAAAAAGCCATTCTTTTCAGTCAATTAATATATATTATTAATTTTTAAGAGATTTAGCTGGGTTTTGCCCCAGTCAAATTACTTTAAGATTCCTATAGATATATAGAAATTATGGATTATTCTACAGAAGCTTGGATTACTCTTTGCCATCCTTTATCTATAATGTCTTGCCTAGAAATATGACAGTCATAACTTAAACCTTTAAGATGTTTTAAGTCACTAATTTAGTGCAATGTTGTGAAAGTTTTAGATTGTTATTCTTTCTTTAAAATTTTATTTATATATTTAGTCATTTATTTATTTATTTGGCTGCGTCTGGTCTTAGTTGTGGCATGTGGGATCTTCGCTGTGGCATGCAGGCTCTTTATTGCAGCATGCAGGCTCCAGGGAGAAGGGGCTCAGTAGCTGGGGCGCTCAGGCTCTCTTGTTGTGGCACGCGAGCTGTAGCGCACACAGGCTTAATTGCCCTGTGGCATGTGGGATCTTAATTCCCAGACCAGGGATCGAACCTGCGTCCCCTGCATTGGAAAGCAGATTTTTAACCACTGGACCACAAGAGAAGTCCCAGATTGTTATTCTTTTCTAAGAGGCCAGAATAACATAATAATATATTAATTGTCAGCACTAATGATATTACCTTAATATTTGTTACACATTAAATATCAATGGAAAATAGATTACCTTTGTTTTCTCATTATACCAAATTAGTTTTATAGCTAAGTCTTATTGTCTATCTTTTAAAAAGTATCTTTGACAAACAAAGGAAAATATATACATGCAGTACAATGTGACTCTTTATTAGTACAATGCCAGTATTAATTCTTTAAATCAAAGTAAGTTATTAAATGTATGAATGCTATGGATACTCTCATCTTTTTCAGTATTTGCTGCTTTCCTAAAAGGAAACATACTTAGAAAATTAATGCAAGTTTGAAATGAAACATTTTATATATTTCTTCCTATTTCTTTGTTTAAAAATACTTTTTTCTACCTTTCAGAAATTTCTATAATCATTGGATTACTCTGATCTTTAAGCGCTAATATCAATAAAGTAAGCTTATTGTATAGAATTTTAAATTATATAATTTTAAATTATATATACCATTTTCAGGGAAATTCAGGAAGCTAGTATATCATTCAGTGTATGCTTTGAAAGGATATTAGTATTATAATAGTAATAATTTCATGCTATCCATAACATAAATGAAGTAATGTATGCTGGTTTCAGTGTATTATGTATTTGCTATGATAGGGATAAAACTATTCCTTAGTACATTTAGAATTCTGATTTACAGGCCCATGGAAAATGCAATATTATTTTCCTCTTCTTAAAGTAGTAATAATCAACCCTATGCCCCATCACTTGTGAAAAACTCGGAAGGGGGTTTAGAAACTGGTGCACATTTTAGTGAAGAGACATGTGGATCTACAATCCTTTTATCTGGAGATCCCAGAGAGTTTGACCTCAGTTTTGCAGTTTCTGTATGTCTAGAATGGTATCCCTCCAAAAAGCTCTAAGGTCATTGCAAACATGATTCACTGTGAACGACAATAAGTAAAGCCAAAGACTGACTGTTATTTGAAGAACTTATGGCAAGAAAAATAAGCAAGGATTGTAGGTTAGTTAAAATTCCAAAGAAATAGCAGGTCTAGGAGTATAAAACGTGACAATACCTTATTATCTATTAAGGCATTTCCAAAAAATTTCTATAGGTTGAGAACTAGGTAGAGGTTGAAAAAGAAAAGTTAGATATATCATTCTAGAAATTAGAGAATATACTTCTAGAACTCTATGATTTTAATAAACTATAACCTTGGAGTAACACAAATAAATATGTTACTCTTGTACTATTGGCATATTGTCAACCCTAAAAGGTTCTTCAATTCTACTGTGCCTTAGTTTCTCCATTTGTAAAATGTCAGTCTCTCATATAACTGTAAAACACACCCACTGTGTGACACAGTTTGTAGCAGACATATAAATGTAGATAAATAGTAAAGAAAAATCAGATCTTAAGAAGTGAGAAAAAAATTTTGGGTCTCTTGAGGGTTTCTGTGTGTGTATGAAGCAAAGGAAGTTCAGGAAGAAATGTAAGTACAACTTTTAAAAATATTTAATGTTACATGGTAGCTTCCTATAGATATAAAGCGACGTTTTTATCAACAGTTAATGTTTTAGTGTTAAATATCCTCATCGTGCTCATGGAACAGAAGTGAGAAAAATAGGAAATTTTTGCTACTCTTTCCTGCTTTGAGCTTAGAATTAATTGTCTGGGGTAAGAAATCATGATATCAGATGCATGTGCATATGTTTAACATGCACATGTTAAACAATGCATATGTTTAATGCAATGCGTATGTTTAAGCACAAAATTATAGATGTAGGGTGGCAGTAAGGTGATAGGGAGACCATCAGTATAATGGATATATGAATTAAATTGTAATCACAATAAATGATAATCATAGGGAGAGGCAACTTTCTTAGGAGGCTAAATAGTGCCAAGATAGGGAAAGACTTGGGTCCAATCTGAAAGTTATTAATACATCTAAAGAAAGAATACATATCAATAAATAAAGTGGGGGGAGAAGCATGATGGTGTAGAAGCTTAGGGGAAAAAAAAGACTTTGAAAAAGTGTCCTTAGGAGTGCTTTCCCAAACTGCCCATAACTGAGGGTTCTATACCCCAAGAGTCAATAGTATCTTGTATCAGAAACACATTCCAAATGGCATTGATGTATGCAAGTTTGGTGCACTAAAATACCAATTCCCCCTACTCTGGCCCATACTTATCAAGAGATTGACAAATTATAATTTGGTTCTCCCAGTGCCTTATCTAAACAGAATGTTAGTGCTCTTCAGGAGGTAGATTTTAAGGTAAAAATCACCACTGTTACACATTTTAGCTTCTGTTTACTAACAATGTGAGTCAACTTTCCAAGAGTAGTCAAGTCTGGAGCTTGACAGCATTAAGTCTGTGGACCAGATGAAAACATTAACAATCATTTCACACAAAAAATAAACATTGGCTACCTAATGTGTGTGTGGTATTGGAGATAAAACATAAGAGAAAATATTCAAGGGAAGTTGATACTTTGCATCCTTGTATTCCTGCTTCATGTTCAGAATCCTTCCAAAAATTAGCATCTCTTGAAAAAATTAAAACTATTGATATATTCTTATCTTAACATCATGGATTCATATCTCTACTTGCATTGTGAATTGTAGTCAGGGAATGCTATTATATCCCATAAGAATTTCTGCGAGGGGCTTCCCTGGTGGCACAGTGGTTGGGAGTCTGCCTGCCGATGCTGGGGACGCGGGTTCGTGCCCCGGTCTGGGGGGATCCCACATGCCGCGGAGCGGCTGAGCCTGCGCCCAGAGCCTGTGCTCCGCAACAGTGAGAGGCCCGCGTACCGCAAAAAAAAAAAAAAAAAAAAAAGAATTTCTGCGAGGAAGTATCATAAGGCATGCCACAGTGAGTGGAGATAGAGTAACATTATGTTCCAAGTCATCAAGGCTTTTAATTCTCTAGGACAGTTTTACAGTTCACAAGTCATAGTGAATCCTTAGACCATCAATAAAGATTTATAGAAAATCACTACACAGGTACTCTGGTATAAAAAAAATATATATGTATATATCATTCTACTTTACCACAAATCAGACCCAGAGATTCTGCCTCCTTATTTTTTTTTTTTTTTGAGGCCTACACTGACTTAATCCTGTTCAGAAAGGAAATCTAAATCTCTCACTACTTTCACAGCAAAGAACTGGCTCTAGAAGCTCTCCAGAGGTTGGGGCTTGACAAGCAAATATCAACAGATTTCCATTAAAAGAAAGTATTCTGTATGTGAGAACTTTACAGAGATACAGCAAATTTATCATGTTTTCCCATGCTTGCATTAGCTTATATATAATATAGTTTTACAGACATAGTTCTATCTTTGAAAATTACACATGTCCTCAACTTTATAATATGTTATCAAAGATAAAGGGATTTAATTCCAAAATAAAAAAAGGAACATGTTCAATATATCACTGTTCAAATTATTTTTGAATTCTCTGGATTTGTTTTTGTTCATTGGCATGAAAGATAGTAAATTCTGTGAAAAATGCCCCCTCAGAAATGTTTTCACATAAGGTGTATAGTGCAGAGAGTAACTGACAAGGTCTAAATGCAGACACACAGTTAATCACATTATGATTGATTTTCTATTTTTAGTGAAAATGACAGTTGGTTATGCCTTAAAGCTGAAATCATCATCAGAAGATATGCTAACACTTTGACAATACTTACCAACCCAGAGGGAAAGTGATATGATAGATAGAACTAGGCCAAAACCCACTCCCTAAATACGTGGTTGGTTTGGCACTAATTAATCCCACTACAGAGGCTTGTTCTTATTGGTGATCAGTAGCTCCAAGGCACAAATAACTAAGAGATAAAGTGGGTTCCATTGTAATTCAAGCAATCATAAAACCTTTAGGATTTATCCGGGGTGTGAGTCAGAGCAGAGGCAAATCCATGGTTCTATCAAACATTGAACAACTCGGTGAGCAGCACCCAGGATTCTGAGAGATGTTTGCATAAGAAATAGGAAGGTTCAGGTGTGTGGGTTACTGGAGCAAAGGAACCTGGCAAGACCTACCTAGTTTGCCAGGGTCTAACCAAGTGTGCAGTGCTGAGGGCTTGAGTGCCAGTCATAGTGGGGAACTATGGTATTAGCCTAGGAAATTAGGACAATTACAGTCAGAATTAACCATTAAGGAAAAGGATAAAAGCAATAGGAGAAATGTTTCGCCTCAGAATCTGTTCAGGAGCCTAAAGCTACTACCTGGAAAGTGGATCCTCAGTTTTCTTTCAAATAGAAATGATTTAGCTAAGGAAAACATAAAGGACATTTTAGGTTATTGGTAAGCCAGGTAATACCAGAGATGATAAATTGCAGAGACATTGACTTTTTTTTCCGATGATTTTCTAAAGTATAAGCCAAAAAAAAAAAAAAAGTTGATGATAAGATTGATCTAAGGTATTGTATGCTTGGTCCAGTAGATTTAACAAGAGCTGAAATTATTAATGGAATGTCTCACTTCCAATCCACCATGATACGAAAATCCTTGGTGAACTAGTGATTGTTAATAGACTTCTGCTATGAAACATCTAACTAAATGGTTAAAATGCATTAAAAGCACTTGGTGACAGACTTCAATGTAGTCAAACTAATAATTTAGTTAATGCACCCTCATCCTTTATTGAACTTTTAAATTTGTACTATATACTCACTACCGGATGGCTCCACGTTGGTTAAAAAAATGGCTTGGGGAAAAAAAAATAAAGTGAAAGGGTCCATATATAGTATTTTCTCTATTTTGCTTTGCAAACCATTAATACCACAGAGCTTAAAATCTATTCTTGTAAAGGTTTAACTAAACTTTATCAATGTGTTTTGAACAATACTTTGGTTGGGGGGGCAGTTCCAAATGATGGATAGCTTTTGCAAAGACTAAAAATTAAAATTATTAACAATATCCTTGGGAAGAATCATTCAGATAAGTTGCTACCTTTTAATCTAGTTTCTCTAGTCAATAGTTTATAAATATTGTTGTGAATCATTGGAGGAAAATAAAGCTTTCCAAAACTAAGACATGATAACAATTAATTGTATTTTTAAATGTTTCTAATGTACAATGTTTCTCTTTCAAGGAATAAATATCATTTAATTTACAAAAACTAATACTAATTTAAAGGTCAGAGACTCCACTGTTTTTTTCTCTTTGACACCTTTGTGCATTCATCTCATTGTTTGACTGTTTACCTCATGCATTCAGTAATATAAATTCCTTGGCATTTAGCTGCATCTTTTTTCCCCCCGTGGTTTGAAGTTCTTTCCCTTTTTTAATTAGATTGACCTTTTGGTTCACTTGAATGCCCTCAACCTGACAAAGAATAACTGTTCTCTTCTAAGGCAACCAGAAATGAACAGAGAAAGAGTGAAAACACTGACATAAAACGAAAAATTTTGATGCGGTGATCTGGGTGTTATAATTGTATGATTGTTACTTTGTATAGTCACTAACATAGAGAAATACCCAGCTCTGCACAATTCTCAGGGCTTTAATGCGATAAGCTGCTTCTTATCTACCCTAGAGGACACTTTTATAACGTTCTTTAAAACTAATGTCATTCAAGTGTTTTTTAAATGTCTAGTAACAGCTGACCTGCCTTACCTTTCTAAAATCCAATGAGTAGTCTTGAAGAAATTAAAACCGTGACTGGTTCTCATTGTCATCCTGTCATTCTGTGTATGTGCATATGATAAACGTACACACGTGTGTGTGCAAATACACATTTCTTCTTTTGAAAAGTAAGTTTTGAAGAACATTTGAAACTATAGCTATCTGTTGAGGTTGAATCCACACTGCCTAATTATTCAACAAACTATGAGATTCAGATATTTATTGTATACATTTCTACACATGATCCATAATGTGTAACTCATATGAAATTATGAGACTAGGTAATAACCAGTCCATTTTGACTAGTGCCTGTGTGTCAAAGCTTGAGACATAGAGTAGGTAAGAATTAACTCTGAAAACTGTTGAATACATCAGAGCCATAGTAATACTAACACAAGTTACTTCTAGTATTCTAAGATGTCGCTTTTCAGTCCCCCCATAAAAAAGATCACTTTAAAAATGTATAAGAGGGCTTCCCTGGTGGCACTGTGGTTGAGAGTCCGCCTGCCGTTGCAGGGGACCCGGGTTCGTGCCCCGGTCCGGGAAGATCCCACATGCCGTGGAGCGGCTGGGCCTGTGAGCCATGGCCACTGAACCTGCGCGTCCGGAGCCTGTGCTCTGCAATGGGAGAGACCACAACAGTGAGAGGCCCGCGTACAGAAAAAAAAAAAAAAAAAAGTATAAGATAGGTATGAACTGACTGATGCATACTCCATTATTTCTGAGTTATCAACTGACAATTTAGGTAGTAGCTTGGTCAACTTGTCCTGAATACAAGAAAATATGATAATTGAATCTCAAGATAGGTAAAGCAATTATAAAAGAGTAGCAAGGTAAAGGCATTCTGTTCAAATTTTTAGGCTTTATGAAATTATATCTGGGATATTGAACTGAAGATTGAAGAGATATCAGAATGTAATCTATTTTAAAAGAGTGGCATGTAGACACTGATGCCAGAGAAATAAATACCCTGTAATAGAAAATTACTAAAATTATATTGCAAGCTACACATTATAGAACACTGCAAAGCCACAAAAAATGATGTCTATGAATACCAGTTACATGGAAATACATTCATACTTTATTTTTGAGTGAAAAGAATATCAGGATACACAGCAGTATATCCTGTTATATATCCAGTATGTAGCAGTAAGGGGTGTGTGTATGTGTGTGTGTGTGCATGTACTGGCATGTACATAATTTGGGTATTTATTTCACCATTTATAATTTGAATGTATAAAACAAGTTTAAATACTTAGGGAATAGTGTTTGTATCAGATGAATAACTTTTGATTATAAAAGAATTATAAATCAAAGATTATTCTAGCTCTGGAAAAGAAATTGGGTAGGTGACTTAGTTGTTTGAATGGCTTTGTGCATTTTAAATAGAAACCACAGGTGACAACACTAATGAGTCTGTGTAAGGTCCCTGTGCTGATGTAAGGTAGGATACTACATGCTAGCAGAAGCTGGGTGTAATCATAATAAGAGTAATTCTAATAACAACATCAATAACCACAACAAAAATATGTGCTTGATTACTCTAAAGGTGATTAAAGATGTTTCCCAGTGATGCCAAGGCAATTCTATGGAGGTGTTATCTGAGAAAATCAGATAACCACATGCAGAGTAATGAATTCAGCATACATAAAAATTAACTAAAATGGATGATAGAACTAAACGTAAGAGCTAAAACCATAAAATTCTTGGAAGTAAACACGAGAGTGATTTCTGTGAACTTAAAGTGGGCAAATATGTCTTAATCGCAACAACAAAACTATAATCCATAAAGAAAAAAAATTAAATTGGACTTCATGAGGATTAAAAACTTTCACACTTCAAAAGATACCAGTGAGTCAATGAAAAGACAAGCCAGAGACTTTGAGAAAATAATTACAAATCATATGTCTGATAAAGTATGTGTATCTCAGAAATTTAAATAACCTTACAATTCAATATAACAAATAACCCAATTAAAATGTAAAGATTTAAAAATTCAAAGATTTTATTAGACATTTCACCAGCAAAGGTATTCAAATGGTAAACGAGGACATAAAAATGGTCAGCATCATTAGTTATTAGGGAAATGCAAACTAAAACCACAATGAGATACCATTTCACAAGCAAATACTGGCCAGATTATGAAGAAACTAGAATTCTCATCCTTTCTTATGGGAATGTCAAATGTGTCAGCCACTTTGGAGCACAATTTGGCAGTTTCATGGGAAGGTAAACATAAATTTGTCATATAAGCCAGCAATTCTACAACTAGGTATCTATCCAAGAGAAATTAAGGCATATATTAACACAAATTCTTGTATATTAATTTTTATAGCAACATTATTTATAGTAATCTGAAACTGAAAACAATCCAAATGTGTATCAGTTGGTGAATGGATAAACAAAATGGGATAATACTACTGATGTATTCCACATGGTGGATGAACTTCAAAAACATTATGCTAACTGAAAGAAGTCAGGTAAAAAATATGACATATGGTATGATTTCTTAATATGCAATGTCCAATAAAGGCAATCTGTAGAGACACACCATAGATTAGTGTTTGCCTGTGGCTGTGGATGGGAATGGAGAGTAACTGAAAATGGGTGGAGGGATCTTTTTGGGTCAATGGAAATGTTCTAAAGTTGGAATATGGTTATGGTTGCACAGTTCTGCAAATTTACAGAAAGCCATTGCATTGTACAATTGAATGAATTTTATAGTATACAAATTAAATAAAGCTATTTTAAAAAGTGAACGAATTAAATTTTCCCTGTTCACATGATAATGATAACTTCTATCACCACTTTTATATACATTGTAATAGAAGTTGTAACCATTGCAATGAGGCAAGAAAAATAAGTAAAACATAAAGGCTCAAAAGGAAGAAATATTCACTATTTAAAAAGTGGCATGATTAGAGTTAGATCAGTGAAAATGATAGAGTTGGGAATTCTAAAACTCCTTGCCTCCAAATAAGCACTGAATAAGCTAGCAAAACTGTCAGAATAAACTGTTTTTCAATTCTAGCATTTAATCAAAAACTTAACACAATCAAGAGAATGCTTAACAAAGAAACAATAAAACAGCTGGATTTTGATGAGAGCTCTGTGATTTTAAGATACTCTACTATCATCTCTCACTCCTCAGCTTGGAGAAACCTTGAAGATGGCAGCCTCCATTCCTGGTACTGGTTGCTCTTACAGAGGGAGTAACTGACCTTATTCTCCAAATCTTTATTGTGATTGTATCTTATGACCTGTCTATTGGTTCCCTGAAGGATCCCTGAAGGGTTTGCCTTCATTTTGTCTACCTTGGACCTTCCCCAGAACTGAGATCATTTCCAGGGCAGTGTGTGTTGAAAGCATTTAAAGACAAATGAAATTAGCCAATAACACATGGGGTTTGGTAACATTTGGGGCAAACAACAGCCAGAACAAAAAGTTTGAATAGGAGGAGGCTTGGAAAGGAGATTTATGGAGGAACTGGGCTTTGAAAAGCTCCCACATGTTGTGTGGAATGTAGAAGGCCATGCATAAATCTGGACACATGCTCAGAAAAGATCTGACAGACCCTATGTTTCCACCTTTGTCCTGAAGAAATAGCAGATGACATCGTTAAAGTCCTGACAAAGGACTTTCCTAGCTAAACAAAAAGAGAGAGAACACATTGCTAGTAGGCCTTCCTTATGAGAAATGCCAAAGAGAATCCTTCAGGCTGAAATGAAAGGACAGTAGGGAGTAATTTGAAATCATATGAAGAAATAAAGACTACCAGAAAAGATAACTCCATAGGTAAATATAAAAGCCAGTATTATTAGGTCTTTGGTTTGTAATTTCTCTTTTTTAAATATATGATCTAAAAGACAGATGCATAAAATATTAACTCTAAAATGACTTCAAAGGGCTTACAATCTATAAAGGTGTAACTTGTGACAATAAAAATATAGTGTGCGTGGGGGAGTATGAAACTATATATGAGCAAGTTTTTGTATACTGTTGAAACTAATTTGTTATTAATTTAAGCAAGATTATTATAATTTAAGGTAATTACAACCCCCAGGGTAACCACTAAGAAAATAACTAAAGACTACACAGTAAAAGAAATAAGAAAGGAATCAAGATGGTGTGCACAAAAAGAGCAGTTAAACAAAAACAATAGAGAAGTTGATTAGCAACCACAAAAGACATAAATATATAGAAAACAAATAGTAAAATTGTAGAAGTGTTTCCTTATCAATAGTCACATTAAATGTAAATAAATTCTCCCCTTAAAAGGCAGAAGTTGGGCTTCCCTGGTGGCGCAGTGGTTGAGAGTCTGCCTGCCGATGCAGGCGACACGGGTTCGTGCCCCGGTCTGGGAGGATCCCACATGCCGCGGAGCGGCTGAGCCTGCGCGTCCGGAGCCTGTGCTCCGCAACACTGAGAGGCCCGCGTACCGCAAAAAAAAAAAAAAAAAAAAAAAGGCAGAAGTTGACAGAATAGAAAGAAAACAAAACAAAGCATAATTCAACTATTGCTATCTCTAAGACATCCACTTAAGAATGAAATATAAATACTTTGGAAATAAAGTATGGAAAAAAACATTCCATGTAATATGCAAAATATATTTGTATATTTAAAGCAAAAATTTTTACAAGAGACAAACTTGATAGAATTAATCCATCTAGAACTATTAATAATTATAAAATATACACATCTAACAACACAGTCTCCAAATATATGAAATAAAAATTGATGGAATTGAAGGGATAAATAAATTGTTTTATTGGATCCCACTTTCAATAATGGATGAAACAACTAGACAAAATAGCAACTAGAAAACAGAAAACTTCAACAACACTATAAACCAAATACACCTAACACATATATGGAGCACTCTACCAAACAACAGAAGATTACATATTCTTCCCAAGTACACATGAAACATTATCTAGGATAGACTATATATTAAGTCACGAGACAAGTATCAATAAATTAAATAATAAAAGACTAATATCATACAAAGTTTCTTTTCCAACCACAATGGAATGAAGCTAGAAATTGGTAACAGAAGGAAACCTGGAAAATTTACAAATCTGTGGAAAGTAATAATTTAAAAAACACTCAGACAACCAAAGTATCAAAGAAGAAATCACAAGGGAAATTAGATGACATGAGTGAAAACAAACATAACATACTAAAACTTACGGGATACAGTGAAAACATTGCTTAGAGGGAAATTTATAGTAATAAATGCCTACATTAAAAACGAAGATATCAAATCAATAATCTAACTTCCCAACCAAAGGAAATAGTAAAAGAAGAGCAAACTATAAACAGAAGGCAAGCAGAATAAAATAAAGATGGAGATCAATGAAATAGAGAATATAAAGACTATAGAAGTATCAACACAACCAAAAGTTCTTTGAAGACATAAAAAAAAATTGATAATTTTTAGCTAGCCTGACCGAGAACAAAAGAGGTAAAACTCAAAATACTAAAATCAGAAATAAAGTTGGGGACATTACTAATAGCCTTACATAAATTTAAAGGAAAGGATTTGTAGATAGTATTGTCAAAATTATACTCCAGTAAATTAGCCAACATGAAACAGACTTATTCCTAGAACCACAACAAATACTGAAACTGACTCAATAAAAGTTAGAAAGTCTGAATGGATGTATAAGAGAAAAGATTGAATAAATAATCAAAAACCTCCCAACCAAGAAAAGCCCAGAGTGAGCTGGCTTCACTAGTTAATTCTACCCAACATTTAAAGAGGAATTAGCCATACTGCTCAAAAGCTAGCAAAAAGTAGGAAAGAACACTTTCTGTCTCATTAATGTGATAATGAAGTGATAATAAGCAGCCATTATTGAAGGCATTACAAGAAAATAAATCTCTTTTCTTTATCTTTTCAGTATCTTTTATGAATATAGATGCAAAAGTCCTCAATGAAATGCTAGCAAACCAAATCCAGCAGCATATTAAAAGAATTACATATACTATGACCAAGTGGAACTTAGTCCAAGAATGCAAGGGTAGTTCATAGTATGAAAAATAATCAATGTAGAATAAAGGAATGAAAAAAAAATGCATGACCATCTCAACTGATGCGGAAAAGGCATTTACCAAATCTTACACTTTCATGACATATAAAATTAAAAAAAAATCAAAACACTCAGAAAGCTAGGAATAAAAGAGAATTTCTCAACATGACAGAATTTTTATGAAAAATCCACAGCTACTCAATGGTGAAAAACTGAAAGCTATCCCCATAAGATTAGGAAGACAAGGATGCCTACTTTCACCTCTGATATGCAACATTGCACTGGAATTTCCATCCAAAGCAATCAGGCTAGAAAAAAAAATAAAGACATCCCAACTGGAAAGGAAGATGTAAAACTATCCTTATTTTCAGATATCATGACCTACATATAGAAAATCCTAAAGAATCCACGAAAAACTACTAGAATTAATAAGTAAATCCAACAAAGTTGCTGGGTATAAGGTCAACATACATAAATCAGTTGTATTTCTATACACTAGCAATGAACGATCTGAAAAGAAATTTTAAAACCAATGTCTTTTACAATAGCATCAAAAAGAATAAAACCCTTAAGAATAAATTTAACCCAGGAAGTACAAACCTTGTATACACAAACTATAAAACACTGCTGACAGAAATTAAAGATCTAAATAAATGGAAAGATACTGTATTCATGGATCAGAAGACTTAAATATTGTTAAGATGGCATATTCTCCCAGAGTGATCTACAGATTCAATTTAATCCTTATCAAAATTCTAATGGATTTTGTTGGGAAATTGGAAGAGCTGATTCTAAAATTCATAGGAAACTTAGGGTGATAGATGTATTCATTACCATGTTAGTGGTGATAATACACATATGTGAAAACTTAAACAGATACGAAGCATTTTACCTCAATTATATCTCAATAAAGCTGCTAAACACGAACATATTTTTTTCTTTGTGCCCTAAAATGACGGAATAACATGATAGAGAATTGACTTGAGAATCAAGACACCATTTTTATAGGAGACTCCTCTGATGTCTTGTAGTGCAGTGTTCCTGTTACTTTATCATTATGTTAAATGTTTTGAAATTTTCAAGGGAAATATGCTATTCAAATAATTTATGCTTGACTTTATTGATACGTTTGAAATTATAACTCTTTCAGTAATATATTCTGAATGTTACGCTATAATTAATAGTTGATATGCAGCTAAAGTCTTCAGTCCTTTCCTCTGTCCGAGTCACTTTGACTGATTTATTTGTGAGGCCTCATTCCCTCTGTTATCCTTTAGGTGATACGCTAATGAGGGTTGAAATGGTCAAAAGTTAGGAAGAGAGCAATAAAGTAGAAGCAAAGGGGCCTGGACAGTGCCCATAGTGGGTGTGTTTTTGTGAATAATCAATGATTAACTATGGTCAGAGCAATTGTAATACTAGCAAAGTAAGCTACTTCTACCCAGCATCGAACTAGTAAGCTTTTTGAAATCTCCTTTGCCATGATAAAACCAGTGTTACTTAGTGTTATTTTTCTTTATTTTTACATAAATAATCATTTAATCTAAGGCTGATACTGTATATGGTATTTTTGAGTTCTCTGCTGGACATAATGTTGTTTTTTGCTGTTTTACAGCATCTATGTAATTTACTGCTGCAAGACTCAGCAGTTATCAGAATGAGATATAAATGGTAATGACGGTGATTAACTTCCCTGCTTGTATATATTGAGGTTTTAGTATCATGCTAGGATGCTTTCATAATATTCTTGACTACAAGGAACACATGTTAATTGAACTTTTCATCTAATTTCAACTAAATTCATTTGTAGAATATCAGCTCATTTAAAGAAAAAGGAAAAGAAAAAAAAATTAGAACACTTATTTTGGAATCATAAGAAATTTATGATTATTTTAAAGTCATCTCAGAAGAAAGAAAGATTTCCACATTCCATGTTACTTTTTAATGCTTTTCTTGGATATATTATCTTATCTGTCTATCTACATTTTTCCCAAGACAAAAGATACTTCATTGTCATAACTTTGTCCTATAATATAGACAGAGCACATTGTTTCTTTTCACTGTTGTAATTTTACAGACTGACCATCTTTTCTGTTAACTTTCCCTGTCATGCCCCCTGCTTCTTGCACAACCCTGTCCAAACAGCAAGCCTATAATATCTTACATTTTAAAAAGGAAGAAAATGGCTTACACAAGTTATGAGATGAAAATTGTGTGATGTATTGGAGGAAATTAAAAAAAAACACAATGTGCTTTTTAAATTAATGTATTCTTTGGCAAAAATGTAAAATGCTAGAAGAAATTGTTTTACTTTTTAAAAAACTTATTTCCCCCAGGACCTTACATTTTTTGGTCACTAATTCTGACACTTCTTGCCACCTACCTAATTTTAATCCCCCCAAAACCATTTTCTCCTTCCTAAAAGAAAACTGATTTGTTTTCTGGTGGCTTGTGCTTTTTCTGGTGGCTTGTGCCTCAGGGGAGACTGGCACAATCCTTTGCTCCAGGTAAGCTAATCATGGTGGTCCCTTTCTTCTTGCTGGTGAATGATTAAACTGTAGGCGTATAGTATCACTCCAGCTTAAGAAACATCACTGGCATTCTGCTTCAAAGAGAAGTATACAAATTAAACCTATTACTCTAATTTTTCTTTCTCATTTCTGGAAGTGACACATAGATTTGCCAGAATTGTCTAGTCTGAGGAAACACCTACAATTCTAAAATGAATGCAACCTGGATTGAACACTGAGTTAAAGGAAGTCTAGATTCTTCCTATGCCTGAACTTCTTGTCCGAAATTTCCTTATTGTTAAAAGTTTGAACTCTTAATCATGTTTCTTACAGCCGAATGTATCCTAACTAGTAAGCACCTACTAAATATTTTGTTAATTATAATAATAATAGTTACTCCAGGCTTTTCTTAGAATTATTCTGCTGAAAAAAGTCACTCTGATAGGTAAAGAAAAATATGAATCTACATTCCAAATATTTCTGTAAATATGTATTATTTGAATGGATTTTTGCTAAAAATTTATGGAACATCCATTTATTGGTAATAAAGTGATTACAAAACAGACACAGGTTCAATATTGTTGGCAACTAACGGGTATATAAAAAGGCAGACACAGAAAAAAGGAAAACAGTAAAAGCAAATGTATCATAGTTGTGACAGTTGCTATGAAGGAGTAGTTTAGTGTGTTTTGGGAAAGCACATAACCAGGTGCAGTGAAAAGGAGACTGAGGTAGGGGTAGACGTAATTGAGTAGATGTCTTCCAGGTAGTGGAATTGGAGAGGTATGATTGGATAATTTCAGATGGGGGGAATAGGATTCATGAAGGCCTTGCGATCAGAAGGAACATTGCATTCTCAAGAAATTTAAAACAAGTTTGCCAGGGTTTAGTTTGGTGGCAATCTGGCCACATGAAGTGATGGGGGAATCATGTCATGTGCCTTCATCTTCAAAAGCAGCAGTGTCTCACTGGATTCAGCATGCTCTTTCATGAACTCAGGTGATTCCAATCATACCCCACTCTGAGAAATGAAACAATTTAATATATTTTAATCAAAACTATCCTATAAAAGCCTATCGGGTCTAAAAAATATAAGGCAGAAGTGGTTTGATTATACCTTACCAAAAGTCAGCATATGCTTGTCTGCAGAACTGCTGCTGAGGGGGAGAGAAACTGAAACAAAGATGAATCAGGGTGAATCTGGAAATTGAACAGCTGCTCACATAAATGCACTCTTTTTCTTTTTCTTATTGATAAAACACTGCTTAATTTCTTAGGGATTGGATATATCATGTGAGTAAGCCAAGTACTTCAATTACATAATTTCCAAAATTAAATCATTTCTTAATATATTGAATATTAAACATACTAAATTTATCTTCCAATTGCTAGAACAATTTTTTTATTTCACTAGAAATGAACTTTGAATAAAATATTTAATGCCTTAATGAAAATTAGCTTAAAAAGTAATTCCGTTGAAATAAATACTGTCTTTCGACTGGACTGTTTATTCACTTCAACTAAAATGTGGTAGACACAGGTATTCTGTATGTGGGCGGTTATAAACTTGTCTTAAACATATACAAAAATATTTTTAAATGCCTGTGTGTATTTAGAAGGAAAAACATGTGAAATCAGCTGGTTTAAAAAGAAAATAGTTTTAGTGGCAGTGGCTTCAGTGGATAATTTGATGTTTCAGAGGTGATTCATTTCTGCTTGATTTCCAAGAAACCTACCCATGATCAAGATAAAACAATAGAATGTGTGAAGTCCATTGAGTGGACAGGTATTTCTAAAGGAATTCTTTGGTTTTCACATCATGAAGCTTGGAAAAGACATTTGTATATTGTCTCTCACACAGCATATTTAGGGGCATCATTTATTAGATGTACAAAGGGGGTTCAAACACAAGACACATGGTTGGGTGGGATCTTTTATGAGTCCTGTGAACCAAAAGAATCAGGTTTGAGAATGGAATGTGGTGGTAATGAATATCCCTGGAGAGTTGAATTGGGAGCATTTTTAACGCCATTAGAAGTTATCTATTCAAAATGGTTAATTTGAAGATGCAGTGTTTCTTTCAATAAGGAGAACAGTTGGAAGGGTGACCGTGACATTTTCTGAGAGGTATTTACTACGAAACATGGTATCTCAAGAATTAGTGAGAAGGATAAAATATGGTCTCTGTACTCTTGGCAGTGAGAATGAAGTCTTGAAATCTCTAAACTAAATTTTTCTGAGGTCACATCTGAGTACTCTCCAAAAAAACACTTTTTCTGTTTGATTTAAAAAACAAAACATTTGTTTCCCTGTTTCACTAATGCCTGAAATATCAAGATAATATCTGGGGAATTTTCCATTTTGTAAAGTCAGCTAAGAATTATAAGACCCCAATATATCTCTTAGAAGCACGTTATTAAAGGGCAGCTAAAATGGGTTTTTCCATTTGGGTTCCTATTACCTTATCTTTGAAAATCAGTTTAAGCAATATGAAAAACATGCTAGATGCTTTTTTTAGGAGGAGTTGAAGGTAATGGGAGAACATGAACTGATAAGAAGAGGTAATATAACTTGAAATTACTGAATTTTTAAATGAAAGTAGGAATTTATTCTGAAATATCCAATAGATAAGAGATCAAATTTATTCTTCAGCTATGAGTAGTAAATCAAACTCTGATGGAAAAATATAATGTATTCTTCTGTAAAATGATCATTTGAAATGGAGAAAGTAGCATGTCTGAAGGCATTAGTTTATTCTTAATTACGTCTGGAATGCAATTGCTTGGAAAGCTTGCAGTGATATCAGAGCAAGGATATTTTATATATTGTGACAGACTGAACAACCAGCAGGAAGCTGAGCAAAACAGTGTAGAGCCAATTTTGCCACTGAACCAATGCAGAGTCTATGGGAATAATTCTTTCTTTAAAATAGTAATTCCCAGCCCAAAGTTCTGTTTCCTCTTTAAAGTGAAGAGATGTTTTAATCCTGCTCTTACCTTGTCTGATGTAATGAGAGTACAGAAGATGCTCAGGGAAATGCATCGTTGCTTAGAGAGTTTATAATTCATAGAAGAGAATGTAACAGTTGTGATTCCTCTATGAAATGCATTTGTGCAGCCATCCAACTGGAGAACTAGATGTTTTCTATATACTTATTAGAGCCATTGAAGTTAGGGTTTTAATTTGTAAATTTTAGTGATTTCATCAGAGACGAGTAGAATCACCCCAGACCTCGGGCTCCGTGAATGTGTATATGTGTATGTGTATGTATATATTTAAATTGTTTCTTAAAAATTCTGAAATTCTTTAAGTCATATGTATCTGTGTACTAAGCAGTTTAAAGATCTCAGATATTAACCAATAATAGCAAAGCTAGTAAACTTTTGAAATGGATTCAGCAGGAAATAACATTTAAAATAACCTAATTTAAATGAGGCAAGTCATTTCAAGTGAAAAATATAATGTTAACTCTCTAAAAAATGAGAATAAGAATTTACAACATGAATGGGTTTAATATTGCTTTTTAAAAATGATGTCTGAATATTTGAGTAATTTTAATTATTATGCTTAAGGAAGCATCAATATTTAGAAGATTAATATCAATGCATCATTAACAAAAGGGCATGACAGAGAAAATCAAATGCTAATAAATTTTTTAAAAGCATTAGCAATGAAATCCAAGTTCCCTAAAATTACCTAATGATATAGGTTTATTTCATGAATACCCATTAAAATAATTATGATAGGATTGTACTTCTGAAATTTTTATTTCATTTATGTTTTAATTTAATCTCGCAAGAGCCCTTTTCTTTAAGAATATTGTTTTATTTGATTAACATATGTATATATGAAAAAGCCCACAAAGCTAAACTTTAAGTGGGTTTTACGTGTCCTATTCACTGCATATACACCACAGAAATGAGTACAACAAGAATGTGTGTTAGAGTTGTTTTTAAAGTGTAGAACTCTCCGAGTGTGTACAGTATTTTCACAAAGCTAACTCCTTCAGATGAAGGAAAAAAAAGTTGTAAGCTAGTAGTTTTTCATTAAATTTATCTTAGCTTCTTTTATCAGGCACTGGCCTTTGTTGTAGTGTTCTTGGCATCTTTTCTGTCATGAATAACCTTACACCATTTTCTATCCTATTTAATTATTCTCTCTGTCTTCAAGCATAATCAGCATTAAACCAGCTGTGCAGCCTTGAAGGAAAACCATTTCAATAATACATTGACTTTTTTTTAAAGCACAGGTGGCTATTAATTTTACTTGAAACTCTCCCTCATGACTATTGTCTGTACAAAGTTTTGGAAGCTGTTTGTATGTGCTATTAAGTAGTACTACCCCTAGAATACTCATTATACCAATGGATTCTCTCAGTGTCTGACACCGTGGCTGGCCAACTATGAATAGCCAGGAAAGACAACTTTTGAGGAGAAAGCATCCTTATTATTATGATGAACTGAATCATGGAAAATCTTTCTAGTAGCGCAAGAAACAGACCAATTTCTAGAAAGAAAGAGGGAAATTTTTTTCTGCAAATCCTTTCTACTAGGATATAAGTAGTCTATCCATTAAGATGACCTGCGTTTGAAGCACCCAGTCCTGAGAGAGAGGCGTGATAATTCATTCAATCAATAGTAAAGTTAGATTGCTGGCAGAAAAGGCATTAAACACTCCCCAAAGCAGCACATTAATCATGAACATGTGGCATCTAAGTCTGAATCTTGGCCAATGATGAAGCATAGGACTTACAGTAAATGAAGTACTTGGGTTTTGGCATGAATTCTAAATATCAAATTTCACCTTGAGTGACCCATGCAGCTTTATAGAATTATGAAGTTCTAAAAAAATGATTCTATTGTTTTTAGAATCATTCTATCCCAAAGATGTCATAAAATCACTGATTATTTATGCTGGAAAGAACCTGGGTGATTCAATCCAATTCTTTTTTTTTTTTTTTTTGAATTTTTGAATTTTATTTTATTTTTTTTTAATACAGCAGGTTCTTATTCTTTAATTAACCAATGAACAAACAAACTAGGGGAGCTCAAGTGAATTACTAAAATGCAGACCCTATTCTTTTTGTAATTTTTAATTTTTTTCTTATCATTATCATCATTACTACTGTTATTTTGAACTTTGGATAAAGTTATATAATGTCACATATATATGATTTATTGTCACAGTATGGATCTTTATTAGTTAGCATAAATAATATTGCCTTCTGTTTATAACAAAAAAACTCTCAAATCTCTATCTCTTAACACAAAATGGGTTCATTTTTTTCCTTATAAAAAAATCCAAACATAGATATTGCTTGTCAGGTGACAATATTCATCCTGGTCATTTAGGATCCAAGGTTTGTTTAACCTCCTGGATTCACTGTGGAGCCTTGTCTTTTGCTGGATCATCTGTAACAGGCAGTATGTGTGGGGAGAAGAGTGTGGAGGATCATGCAGGGGAATTTTATTAACCAGGCCTATAAATTGGGCATATCCATTGGTCATGTAGCCATACCTGACTGCAGGAGTGGCAGAGTAGAAAATGTAATTTTGCTTTCTGCCTTGGAGTATAGTAGACGTTGTCCTTCAGATTCCCCCTTCAGGACCGAGGTGCTTATTTCTACAGCTGCTTGAAGTACTGGTAGGGGTTAACTTTCAACTAATTCTTTCTCTAAAAATTGCCCTCAGGTGAAGAGATCTGACACAGCTAGTTTTTGCCCCATCCTCAGAGGCTGCCACTTCTGAGTGGTCAATGTGGGCTGTAAAGACCTGGCCAGCTTTGCCACAGGCAGGACAACTGTGAAGGGCCCTCTCAGTTCCAGTGTTTGCTATGGGATGACCAAGGCCTTTGTGGTGAATTAACAACAGTTCAGCTGCTTCCTTTATAGAATCCTACTTCCTCTACTCCTATGCACCACAAACCCACCTGTAAATCTGCATCTCAGAGTCTGTTTTGGGGGAACTCAATCTCAGACAGGAAAGTGGCAGGAAAAGCAGTCTCTGCATAGCCCCTGACCTTTAATCAACAAATACCTGTTTTACTCTCCCCCCGACATATAGGACACACTAACCTTAAGAGACAAGCCAACATCCTATCTAGTTGTTCCATCCACCTTAAAGCTTTTCTGGTGATACTGTGTTCTCTCCATCAGGTATGGCCATAATTCTTTCTGGCCCAGACATCAATGAACTAGAAAAAAAAGGTTATCTGCCCCTAAAACATCAAATACAAGGTGATGGAGAAGGTCCAGAATGACAAAATAAAATATGGAAATTGAAAGACACAGCATCATAGATATATTTCAGTGTTTGATATCCTGCTAGACATGTTTTAAGAAGACTCACATTTGTGGTGGAGGTTGATGAGGAAAATTTCGTCATTAGACTCTGATTTTGATTTTGGGGAGAAACGTCCTCAGTCTCTCTAATCGTAGTTCTCCTAGGGCCTTAGCTTCACCATATATGTAGGGCCTTTCTTGTTATCCTCTGTGATAATATCTTATGTGAATAAAGTATGTCCTGATTGGAGTCTACACGTGCTTGCAGTTTACTTACTGGCAGGGTTTTTTAAGGCTGGAAAAGCCACAGGCATTTTTAGACAGCACTCTCATTTTCTTTTGGCTATATAATTCCTGTGAAAACTTGGTAACCTTCTGATCTATTTGAATCCAATCAGTTCCATGGGTCAATAAGAGCACCCATAGTTCTTTCCCAGACAAAGTTCTTAAATACACTTTACTTATATATTCTTGTTCAGATTCTTTTCCATTATAGGTTATTATAAGACATTAAATGTAGTTCCCTGTGCTATACAGTAGGTCCTTGTTGTTTACCTAATTTATACATAGTATTGTGTATTTGTTAATACCAAACTCTTAATTTATCTCTCCCCCACTCCTGCCATCCCCTTTGGTAGCCATAAGTTTGGTTTCTATGTCTGTGAGTCTATTTCTGTTTTGTAAATAAGTTCATTTGTATCATTTTTTAGATTCCACACATAAGTGATATCATATGATACTTGTCTTTCTCCGTCTGATTTACTTCACTTAATATGATAATCTCTACGTCCATCCATGTTGCCACAAAATGGCATTATTTCATTCCTCCTCGTGGCTGAGTAACATTCCATTGTATATATGTTCCACATCTTCTTTATCCATTCATTTGTAGGTGGGCATTTAGGTTGCCTCCTGGCTTGGCTATTGTAAACAGTGCTGCTATGAACACTGGGGTGCACGTATGTTTTCGAATTAGAGTTTTCTCTGGATATATGCCCAGAGTGGGATTGCTAGATCATATGACAACTCTATTTTTAGTTTTTTAAGGAACCTCCATACTACACTTTAGTTTTGAGTTTCCTAGCTGTCTCATTCTTTGTTTTTCTCTCTCAGCTATTTAATTTTTTTTACCTATCTAATTTTCACTGAACTTTGTTCAATTTTTTTTCCCCCATACTTAGCACTTTCTAGAAGAGAGTCTAAAACAGTTGCCTTTCCAATCCTTAATGACTTTTGATCTCTGGACATTCTCCAATTCTTCTTATACTTTGCAATATATCTTTCTAGAAACATTTTGGTAAAGGCAGCCAATAGTAACCGACACACCTTTTTATTCTGCCTTTTTCCAATCACTTTCTCTAGAGCAGCTGTCTCATTATGTATATGACTTACCTTCCAAGTTATGGCAGATAGAACTTTTGTTACAGCTCAACAGAAATCTCTATGTTTCTGTTTTCTTTTTGTCCATTCCTCAGCTATTAAACAAATGCCACACAGTTCAGTTTTTTAATGGCAGCATATCAATTACAGCTAATTTTTTGTATTATTTAGGGTAAATAATTGTTTATGGTAAGTGGATATTATAACAAACACCTCTGAATTTCAGTGTTTTAACATGATACGTTTATTTCTCACTCACATGAAGTACAATGTGGATATTTCCAGTCTTTACACAGTGCTGGACTTGGTCATCTAGGCATTTAGACTCCATTCATGTTTTGTCTTTGCTATCCTCAGGGCCTCAGAGGCTTCTGATAGCTTGTCTGCCTCTGGCTGGCAGTTAGGGAAAGGGAAGACGTGGACATTACTTGGAGGAGTTCTTAATAGGCTACATCTGGAAGTGATGTACTTCAACTTCAAGGACAATCCTTTGGCCACAACTAGGTCATATAGTCACATCTAAGTGTAAGGGAGGCTAGGAAATGTAGTCTGGTTTCCCCAGCAGGCAGTAGAAACACCTTTCATAAACACAGAATATCTGCTACAGAGTCTAAGTGTCTGTGTATTGTCATCTATGTATTATAAAAAGCATTGTAATAAAAACTCTGTAACAAAGATCATCATGTGTCATCACTGTCATTGACAAATTTCTTGAACACCCAGAGATAATCATTTTATTCCTCAGCAACAATATTCTTATACTGTAAAATAAGATATGCAACATATTAGGAAAGTTATATCATGTTAAAAAATTCTTCTGGGACAACTACTGTAACTTTATCAATTGGTTAAGGACAGGGACAAGCAATGTACTCTATCCAAACAAAATGACTTTTGCAAAAAACTGTTAACTCCCACAGTATATAGATATGCAAAACCAAATTTCACTTTGTTTCCATTCTCCTGAAATGCACCCTATAATTACATTTAATAGTCCCTAAGTAAATGCCATGTAAACTAGAGTCGTCTTTAAAGGAGAGAAGCAATCACATATTCACACTGTAATGATGGGGTATTTACATGGCAATTACCAAGCCATTATATTGTCTTTCCTTTAATTTTGTCAACTCCATCTCCTAATCTTGTTCAGGCAAAATGGTTGAGCTAGATAACTTTTAACTACCAAAGTATATATTTCTTAAAGCAGTTGTCCTTGGCATTTTTGTAATTATTCAGTTGGTTGTTTTCCTTATTTGAATAATTTGGGAAAATAACATTTTAGACATCCTTATTTTAATAATTTGGGAAAAGAACATTTTAGACATCCATTATGCAAATCTATCAAACTGGTCGTTTAAAAAATATCCTGATCATAATAATTAATCACCTTCACTATTGAAAATTAAATATTAAATTATATATAAAGAGTATAAGAGAAAATTCCAAAACACAAACTTGTATAAAAGTAAAGATTAAATTATAAAAAATCCTTTCAGTTATGTGTATGAGTGACATATTGCTTTTAAACTAAATTTTTAATTGAAATATGATGTGTATATAAAAATGTACAGTTTATAATTTTATAACTTGAGTAATTTCCATAAATTGAACTTACTCCTGTGCTATTTCCTCACATCATGAATAGAGCATTACGAACATCACAGAAACCCTTTTCATGTCCTATTCCAATCATCATCCTAAAGTTAACTTCTATCCTGATTCTATTGCTATAGATTAGTTTTACCTATTTCAAAATTGTAGAAAGTTAGAATTATACAAACTGTAATATAGTGGATTCTGGGTTATGCTATCCAAATCTCCCTTCTAGACTAAAGCTTTTACTGTTATGGCTCTCAAGAATATCTGCTGCTGACAGTTCACATATGTGTTCCTCTCAGAGAATTGTCCTTGGAGGAAAGAAGCTGCATCACCCAAGATTATACATTCTCCAGGAAGGCAACATACATCTAATATCACATGGGGTACAATAACCAAGCCCCCTTACCTCAATTTGGGACCAGTATAAAAGGCCATCTCAGCTCCAGAGTTCTCAATGGAATCATCACAGATTTCTGTTGCAACATATTGCAGTAGAACATCTTCCTATACTCAGACTAATTTCTCTCAATCCCTTCAAATATTGTTTCTGAGATCATCCTCCAAGAAACTTCTTTCTCTACCTCAGAGACCATTCCAGAGAACACATCTAAGAGAGTTGGTAAAGGGAGTGTTTGCAAGAAGAAGTCTCTAAATTGAGTTTTTGAAACAATTATCTGCTGTCAGGCTGACAGTGAGAGCCATTATTGAAAGTAGGTGGAATGCTGATAACTCCTGGTGTACACTGATAGTGTAATTAATTGTCAAAACTCCCATCAGTGGTGAATGGGATAGGAGAGAATGCACTAGTCATTCAGTGCCTGGTGTGTTAGACAAGTATGGGAGAAGGACTAATTTAGAGTACTGTGGAATCGAACTGCTATTGCTGGGTAATCTCATGGCATTGAAGACAGACAGTGAAAGTCTGAGTTTGATTAATCACCAATTAAGGGTAAAATTGAAAGCCAGAGGGCCTCTTTGGCAGCTTGGAGACTCATCTCTTGCAGTTGGATGCAGAAAGAGTTGAGGTTGAGGCAAAAGCCTAATAGAAAGGGAAGCAGAACTCCAGATACGGTGAATTCTCAACCCATGTAGATCTCATAATCCAAAGTTAGGGCTCTTTATTGGGAAGAATAGGGACCATGATATTTTGGCATGAAAACATCTGGGTCAGTTTACTAGAGAACTTTGAAATGCTGAATCTCCATTATTCTTTGGGTCTTATCACATTTAATACCATATCAGCTTGTCCAGATGTGGGGCACATAAGGGAAGAAGGAGGAGTGAGGCTTAAAAGTTGTAAGCAAATGGCAAAAAAATGAATCAGGGTCCTCATTAAAAATATTGAACTTATTTATTATTGATTATTTTTTATTTTTAATGCCCATGTTAGATAGGAATAATTGGAGCATCTGTAGGTCGTTAGTTGATTTTATAGTCCAAGACTTGCTTGAAACCTTTGTATAATTTGATCAATGTCAGTTTTGCCCGTCTTCAAGAGTTTTCCACTGACCCTGTGGTATTTTCAAGGGTTGCTTTCCTAACTCATATTTTTGTCACTTCAGAATGGTGAAACTGCTAAAAATCCACTGGTTTTCATTTTATTTATATTTAAGTTTTGATATTTAGAATATTAAATTCTAAATATAGAAAGATCCTCTGGTTGGTCTTTGTATATTTAGAATTTGTAATATGCCTTACGGAAAAAGCACCAAAATAAAAGACTCATGCTTCTGTGCCTCTCTTCTCTTTGGGATCTTGACCCATATGTATCAGATGCTTCTGTAGCCCAGAACTCCATTTTCTGCTTTCCAAGTCTTATAAGGCTACAAAAGACTCTGTGGGTTCATTTTTTCCTCAACAGTAGCCTTCTGCTTAGATTTGCCAAAAACAGGCCACTGGCCTTGAGGCAAGATTGACTTATGTCTGTTTGATTTCCTTTTTTTTTTCGAGATCTTAGCACTTTAAATCTTTGCTTTCTCAGCAGGGCTCCAAGAGTTTTTTTCTGTCTTTATATCTATGTATATCAAATATCAATCTGATTGTTTCAGTGGGAGTATTGTACTTCTACAAGTTGTTCATTTTAACTAGAAAAGAAAGTCTCTTATTGACGTTTTGAAATTAAAATTCCACATTTTCTGTTTAAGCCTAGATACAGAGAGAAACATGAAGACAAATATTGTGTCTAAAAAATAAATGAGTGGGGTCAAATGCAGTTTATGTAAAAAGCTGTATTAAGTTTGGGCAGTTGTGAATTTTAAGTCAGTGCATCCTTTCTCTATTTCTCTATTTGATATTGTACTTCTACCCATTTTGTAAATAAATTTCTTTTTCCTAACCAACTAAATGATTTTTAGATAATGTCATGATGATTCTGTTGGTTGAGTTCAGGTCCAAACTTTTTCAATCCAAGTCTTTATGTTTTAGCATTATCTCCAGTCAGATGCATGTTTAGAGTATTTTTACAGCGTATTTTGTTATCCTGAAAGTTAGTGAATACATCACCTAATGTAAAAAATGAGTGTTTGGGAACACTGTAACTTATTTTTTTAAACCATTTAGTAAAAAAATTTTCAAGTAGAATCGTCTTATATCTAAACTTGAAATATACTGTACATTTATAACTCTAACAGACTGCATTTTCTACCTATAGAATCATATCACCTACTTTTTAAAAAAACTTTCAATTCATATATAATTTTTTGTGTGTGCCCTTAGAGAATGTTTGATCTTGTTAAGTAGAATCAATTATCAATTACAGCAGAAAACCAAATGTTTTATTGTGATATTTTTTATATTGAAAATCAATGTCACAATATAGCAATAACTCATGGAATGTAGATACATTTTGTGTGCTTCATGGGTCTTTTGAGGTAAAAACATCCCTAAAATTATTGGATATGTTTTAGACCTCACAGCTTTTTTGTTTAAGACGCATCAATATATTTATTATCTTAAGGTCTTAAATATGTACGATATTTAAATTTGGTGAACTTACAGCACATATACGTTAAAGATTAGAAAACCTTAGTAAGAGCAGTGAATGAGATTCTAAGGACTTGATAGAAGGTATTTTGTTTTAATTTTTGTGTTTTCTCTTCAATTATTTTTATTTATTTAATTCTCATTTTATTTTATTTTATTTTTGCTATTGAAATTAAAGCACAGGTGTTTTGTTCCTGTTGTTACACCTAGAAAATTAAGCTTTGCTTTTAGGCCTTGAAAATAAAGCAGGAATAAAGTAAATTTAAAAGCTGCAGGGTACCATTAGAAATAAACAGAGGAATGTTAAATGTTGATTAAAGATCAAAGAATAGTAGCAGAATTAATTATGTGGAAGCTGTGAAATCACTTATAAACTACATAAAGCCAAGCCAAGGGAATTGGAAACTTATTACTAATTAATTCTTATAATGCATTAATAAAACAGACAAGGCACATCTTAATATTTTGGTGGAAATTTGGCTGTAGTATCCAAATTCACTTCTGAAAGGTATATGATTCAATTGATTAAACCCTAAAAAACTGGCTTTAGAACATGCACATACAAATGGAAGATGTTGCAATACAAGTGTAAGTGCTACTGAGTTACTAAATCTGGGATTGTGAGGGGGTTTAAATGATATGAATGTAACAGCATAGTTATAATGAAGTGTGCCAATTCCAACAACTCTATGGGGAAAGTAGAGTAAATCAAACCTAACCACCAATTTTTGCAGAGCGAATCATATAGAACAAAATGAGAGGCACTTAAAAATAATTTAGAGACAACGTGATACCACGCATTTAGAGGCTTTAAACAGCTCCTTTCATTCTATATGTTTAAAAATCTTAAGTATTTATAAATTATGCTTTCTCTTGTGTGATTTAATTTATACAATGACAAAAATTTTGTGTATAATTAGCTAGTTTCTGATTCCTGGATTTTACTCTGATGAAGAGATTGTAAATGGTTATACTTCATATTTATTATTCATTAATTTTTTATGTTAGAAATATTCTACACATTTCATAGAATCTTAAGCTTGCCTCTTCTGGAATGGTTTTATACCTTGTTGTTTAATGGCAGCACTTTTGTCCTATAGCTGGACATCAGCAAATTTTGTAGAAACAGATTTTTAAGACTTGCTTTTACTTAGTAAATATATTCGAATGCATATGTAAAAATTTCTTCCGAAGTTCTAAGGGCTCAGAAACAATAATGATAAAAATTTTATTGAAAAGTGTAAATATGCAATTAATATTTTGAAAAATACTCAAAAATAATAATAATGACCATCATTTAACAATACTCTAAAAGATTCACAAAAGTATAATGTGTATTAGTAGTCCCAGGTTTTGCTGACTGCTAGAAACATCAACAGATCAGAAGTTTTCACTTACAGAACACCTTATGGATTGAATCTAGTGCAAGCCTCATGGAATCAAACCATATCTAGATGTCCAGTATTAAAACTCTGATTTAGGGGAGGATATTGAGGTGGTGGCATGGGAAGCAGTTTCCTCTTCCCTTCAGTTGTGAGAACTATAAAGTGAATACTTTGGGGTTGTCTACCAGCACATACATTAGAGCAAAATGGAGGTGGTTATTTGGGAAAATAATAAAGTAAGAGTTTGTACATCCTGAAATGGAAAATCAGTGTCAAGTGACATTTATACTGACTGCACAGAAGCAGCCAATAATCAGGGAAGCTGCCAGGCACCATATTAGAAAGATGACATATGGAAATTATGTTTCTTGGTTTGATGGAATATGTACACATAGCACTTAAATTCATCATACTTTTCTTGTGGTACATGCAGGGATGGGTAATAAAACTCTCTCTCTGTCTCTCTTCCTTTTTTTTCTGTGAGGATGAGGCATTTAAATTCTTTTATTCAATAAACAGTCATTGATCCAGTCCATGAAGATCTTGTTCTAGGTTTTGAGTTTCAGTGGTGAAAAAATAGTAAAAGTCCCTGCTGTTATGGACATTGCAATCTAGTATGGAGAAAGGTAATAAACACATAAAAATAAATGCATGAAATACATTTAGATAGTGATAAGTGCTACCAGGAAATAAAACAGGGGGATGTGATAATGTCAGAATATCCTCAATAAGTAGGCATCTCTATTAGGAATGGTTACAACATAGCAGCAAACTTTCCCCAGGAAGTGAAGAGAGACAGAGACAGAAGTAGAGAGGCCTAGTGTCTTTCATAACAATCTCAATGGTACTGTTACATCATCTCTGCCATATCCTATTGTTCACATAGACCAACCCTTTTACAGTCAAATGTATGAATGCCAGCAGGCAGGGATTGCTAGGGGACATTTGGGAACTGGCTGCCACATATAGTAGAGGTCAAGGAAAAAGGATGTGGGAATCTTTTTTTTTTTTTTGGCTGCTCATGGGATTTCTCTAGTTGCAGCGAGCGGGGGCTACTCTTTGTTGCGGTGTGCGGGCTTCTCATTGAGACGGGTTCTCTTGTTGCGGAGCACGGGCTCTAGGCGCGTGAGCTTCCGTAGTTGTGGTGCATGGGCTCAGTAGTTGTGGCTCATGGGCTCTAGAGCACAGGCTCAGTAGTTGTGGCACACGGGCTTAGTTGTTCCGCGGCATGTGGGATCTTCCTGACTAGAGATCAAAACTGTGTCCCCTGCATTGACAGGCAGAGTCTTAACCACTGTGCCACCAGGAAAGTCCAGCATGTGGGAATCTTTTGATAATTTATTTTTATTTCTGAAATGTGGTTATGTCAGAAGCAAGACTAAATTAAGAGAGAATATATGTGTGATCAAGAAATGGAAACAATGTCTATAAACTGAAAACTTGACTGAAAAGGAACAGTGAAGCATATGGTAATTGCAAGGTAAAGAGAAAGAAAATCTGAAAATCTGAAACTGCAGACAAAAAGTCATTGGAGAGCAAGAGATTAAAAAGGTTTCTGAGAATGAAAAATTAGGGAGCTGTAGGTGTGGAGAGAACACAGAGGTAAAACATTTAGGCATGGATGGAAAGGTGGGTACTACTCCTTGTGTGAATGCAGGGATTATTAAAGGATAGGCACAAAGACTAAGATGTTTCAGTATGGAAAAACAGATTGATGCAAGAATTTATACACTGTCACCTTCAAGTGAAATAAGGGCTCTCAGAGTAAGAACCTTCTAAACCTGGGTTCCAGACTTAATAACAGCAACACTTTTCCCCCCAAGACTACCAACAGTCTCAACTTCATGTTTATCCTTAAACTCTGACTAGTCTAAGCATTGAATAAAACAAGTCATCCGTTTTCACCTTTAATACTGAATATTTTAACGTTGCTTGACATTGCTGACATTGCTAGAGAAAAGTGCACAACCTTGAAACTGAAGCCATAAATCCATACTTTCCAGACATACCTGGGTTCTAAGCACAGTCATAAAGATCTTTGTAGTGCCATAGGTTCTTTGTAAAACCCATTGACACCATTTTTAAGTCTACAGAAACACTGCCTCCCTCCTGTAAAGGCAATATTCATACCTCATATTTTAGAGACTAAAAATAATGTCAGAAAAAAGAAAAACACACTTCCATCCCCTTTACTTCCTAATCATACCTATTCTACTTTTTCATTCTGTCATAGAGACTGTACTATCTCTCATTTTTCAAAGTTCAAATCTCTTCTTTCCTTCTGCCTCCTACAGATCTTTTTCAGGAAATTTACACCCCTAACTACTTACATTATTCCATTATTCATTCATATTCATTCATTCATTCTCATGCCCCCTTTCTATCTCCCTCTCCTCCCTCCATGCCTCTCTCTCTCCTTTCCCCCTGTTGCTCTCCTTCCTTCCTTTTCTCTTTGATCCTTGTTCTCTGTCTTCCCTCTGTCTTTGTCCCAGTTCTTGTGTACAAGCATTCTTTCATAATGAAAACAACCAATCAACCAAGAAAAAGCCTATCAAAATCCATTTCCTTACAAAATGAATCCTTCCTTTACCACAACATCATCTTGAAATAATGTTCTGTACTTATTTTCTCAACCTTCTCATATTACTCCGTGGCACACATTTCTTAAGACACTAGTGTCTGGCCATTACACAAACAATTTTACTCAGTCCCTTTTAAATTATATTCAAGATCAACTTATGGTTTTTAACTTTTCATAAAATTATACTTATTGATTTATATAAAATGTTTAGCATATCTTACCTCTCTACAGTTTTTGACAGTATTGTCCATATGCTGAGTTTTACAACATGTTCTCCCTTGGCTTCTGCAATTCATTTCTTCTGGTAGCGGCTGATTCTCCTGCTACATTTCTTATGTCCCTGCCTTTGCAGGTCATCCTCGTGTACCCACACATTAAATGATGGACTTCCTAGCCATTTTTAATTTGATTACTTTTTATTTTTACTTTAACTGTTAAACTCAACAAATCTTTAATGGCATATTATTAACTCTAATAATTTTATTTTTTATTTCAAAGCTGGGCACTCTTGGATCAGTATCTCTTTCTCTAAACTATACTGAATTTCAGAATGACATTATTGAAAGTTCACACAAACATTTCCATATAGAATTCCCATTTAGAATTACTTTAATTCCAACTTTTATTGAGTTCATGATTTACCCTTCCAAGATATAATGTAATAAAAGTAAATTCTCTTGTCAACAATCTCCACTTACTCTCTTCTCCTTTTTTCTTATCATAGTCCAACTTCATTGACATTTTTATAGTTGTTTTCTCAAATCTATTAGTTAACTTGCTCTTGAATATAGATTCCCCCCTGTACTACACTGCCACTGTTTAAATCATCACTGATTAGCCTTTACTTGAACTAATCCAAGAGAATTATCAGATCTCTTTACCAATAATCTCTCTCCACACTGGCTTACCATGTACTGTATGGCCAGATTTCTTCTCAAAAGAAAACAACAACAAAAAAAACTAGAGGTGTGTATACCAACCAGGTTTAACTTATATGATTATCTGTGCCATAAAAGATAGCATAAATTCTTTAGCTTAATCAAGAGACCCTACATAATCTCTCTCCTAACTTACTCCCATGCGTCACACACCCTGCCCTCTTTTATATCTTGTGATCGTCAAAAATGTTTCTGAGATATAAAAAGCTCTTTAATGACTCAGTGTTTCTGGTCTCTCTTACTGAATGCTCTTCTTGATTTCACTTTCAATTTGGAAAAGTTTTGCATGTCCAAAATTCTTATTGAAATGTTTTTCCTTCTGTTATTTCCAAAAACATATTACGTTTTTATATTCTTTACAACAATTGCGTTTTATTCTTCTTGTCTCCTGAGAAACCTGATTGAAAATCAAGATATGCTTCCTGAATGATTTAGATTGGGCATGTCAGCAGAACTAGTGGGATAAATTTTGCAGGAAGTTTATATGAGGACTGGTATGAGGACATTGGACCTTGTGAAATGTAATTTATTTGAAAAGAAAGAGTTCCACACATTTAGAGTACTACACTGTATCTTTTTCAAATCGCACGTTGACTTCAGACCATTGCTATGAGTTAAGGATCTGTGCTGCAGAAAACAAAGATGACCTGTTTGGAACATTCTTTAGTTACACCTGTCCTCCAGTTCTGTATTTTGGAAGTATGTTCCTTATTGCCTCCAGTTTATTTCCCAATTTCCTTTATCACTTATCCTTAGGCAAATTGTTTCTCTTGACAGTCTTTGCTTATCTAAATATTATTAATAATAAAGACAGCACAGCATGAAGTGCATCCATTGATAGTAGACAAGAGAAATGTAATGAATAAAAGTTAGGTAAATGGTAAAAATAAGACACATGGAACTTTTATATAATAAAACAATCAGATAAATACTACTCTCTATCATAAAACAGAGAGTATGACTCTTAAGAAAATAAAGGCAATGAAAAATATTTGATAACCGAGAAGAGAGAATATATTAGGAAGTAATAAATGTTTTCACTTTTGTAAAGGATACCTAAATTTTAAATAAAGATATAAAATAAGTGAAACAAATTAAAAGCAATAAGGATTAGAAAGGATACATCTTAAAAGTGAGTTAAGGAAAGAAATGTCACTTTTGAAAAATCATGTTAATTTGCAGTATATAATGAATGAATGAATGAAACCCAAGAGATGGTAATATATAAAGATATTAGGCAAAGGTGATACGACTTAAGACATAAGTGAAGCTCCTGAAAATTATTAACACTACAAAAGAGTAGTTATAGTCATTAGATTAAAATTTGAATCTCCAGATCAAATGGCATACTGATGAAAGAGGAATTGATAGAGGGCTGTAAATATTTACTATATCCTTATGTAGTATTGAAGTAGTAGAGTAAAATAATGTATTCTATGGAAATTTGGGGTAGGCAGGGAGGCCTCTGCTTTCAGTTATCACCAAGATAAAGTTTTATTGGTATTCAGGTGAAGACACATTACAAAAAATATAGGAAAAAATCTAGTTTGTCTCAGTACTTTGCACTAAAACATTCAGCATAAGATGACTGAGGAGCATTGTCTTACAAATCTTAAGAGAGAATAAGCATAAACCAAGATTTTTTTTTGGCCTCACCAAGTTCTCATTCAAATATAAAGATAAAAAAATCTCAAACACATAATGTGCTTGGACATGACAGCATCCAAGCACTCCTGACAAAAATTGAAATTTTTAAAATTCAGCCAACTGATGTAATATAAATTAAAATAAATCAGGGATGATAAAACTATGGTATGAAAGGACTTTCAGTAAGCATTGAATACATTTAAATATATAACAGAATGGAGTGTGATATGTCCTATCGATGGGAAACTAGTTAAATGAAATATGGCAAAATGAAATATTATACAGCCTTTACAACAGTAAAATAAATTTTTTTCTCACCAGTATGGAAAGATATATAGGATGAATTGCTAAGCAAAATTTCCTCTTTCTATAACCTATGAGTGTGGGTGTTTGAAATTCCACCATATGTAAATGATCTTTATAAGCATTTGTATTAAAGTGACATAATCTACTCACTGCAACAGAAAGTGGATAAAGAACAAAACAGAACAGAACTTTATGATTTTCTGTGTAAATGACCAAAGATAGGTATTTGAGATCAACAGAAGGGTGATTCTCTACATGGTCATTCAGAGAGGCAGGCTATCGCAGTCTTTACCTTCCTCGATGTATATTCTCCATGGTCAACGTAAGCATTTCTACCCTAACCTGGAAGAAGAAAAATAGCAAAGAGGACACCAAATGGTTTTACGGTCTGTGGCCTGAAAGTGACACACAACACTTCCAGTACCATTTCTTGATAGTAGTCAGTCATGTGGCTACACATACCTGTAACAGAGGCTAGAATGTATGTGCAAGAAGTGGAGAACACAGCAGAATATGTCAGTTTCTTCCATAGCACTCAGGATAAGTAAATGAGGAAATAGCTTGAGGATTAAAATATTGAGATATTGAAATCTGATCAAAATATGTTTATCAGCTTTCCTTTTTAAGGTTAGAGGGGAAGAGAATATTAAGGCCTAAAGATGCGTGAGGAGTGCTGTTCTGGGAGATGTGACAGAACACATGAGAAGGAGAAGTTGAATAGAGAGTTCAATTAAAATTTTACCTATTCTGGGTTTTGCTGATGCTGTTGCTGCCACCGGGAGACATACCAGCCTTAGTCAACCTCACCGTATTTTTTCTACATCGCCATCAACAATGAGTCCCTGGACTGTGTCCCCTTTGAGCTTTTTGAAGACAAAGTTCCAAAGACAGCAGAAAGCTTTTGTGCTCTTAGCACTGGGAAGAAACGTTATCAGGATTCCTGCTTTCACAGAATTATTCTGGGGTCTATGGGCCCGGATGGAGACTTCCTATGCCTTAAGGGCACTGGCGGCAAGTCCATCTATGGGGAAAAGTTGGATGAGGAGAGCTTCATCTTGAAGCACACGGGTCCTGGTGTCTTGCCCGTGGCAAATTCTGGGCCCAACACAAACTGTTCCAACTTTGTATTTGCATTGCCAAGACTGAGGGGTTGGTCTTTGTCAAGGTAAAAGAGTTTATAAATGATTCAGAAGCCATGGAGCACTTTGGGTCCAGGAATGGCAAGACCAGCAAGATCACCATTGCCCACTGAACAACTGTAATAAATTTAACTTAGGTTTCATCTCAATCACCAGATCATTTCTCTTGTAGTTCAGGAGAATACCCCTCCACCTCCATCAGCTCTCATTATCCTATAACTTTTGTGCTCTTGCTACTGTTCCGTGGGTTCCATACTTTCTTTATCCCCCTCCAAGTCTAGCTAGGTTGAAGAGTTAAGTTTATGATTATAAAATAAAAACTAAACAGCAAATTAAAAAATCTTACCTATTCTGCAGTTTAATCCAAATCTGATCAAAGAATAAAAGTATCTTTCAAATACCGTATACCATTTAATATATGCAGCTTTGTGAATGAGCTCAATCATTTGACTATATGAGGCAGGGAGTTGCTTGATCCTTTGCATAGTACAAACAAAAATTCTGAAATAAAGACATTGAAATTTATCCAAATCTGTGTTGATATTCAAATGCTAAAACTCTTTTTATTTACACTTGATTTTCCTCTTGTGAATGGGTTTTTCAAGTACAGTGTTTAAATATCAGGTCTGATCCCTCACTAAACTGGAACTTATCCTGTAGGGAAATAATTCTTTCTCTTCAGCTCTCCTTATGGTAGGGTATTGTTATTGCAGTCAGTATACTTGATGCTTAAAGTCCTCATTTCCTTACTCCTTTCTTTGTCAATTATTTTACATATCCATGAAACTAAAATTGTTGAATAAGATAGTTTTGGGCCCTATATGTTTAAATATAAGAAACCTTTTCTGAAAAATATGGTTTAAGGTACACCACCAACTTGAGATTTAACAAAAACATTAATGCATTTTACATTTTATCATGTTTATTACTGTCTTGCACCTTATTTACAATAAAAAATACTGAGTTGTGGAGATATCTATTAAGGGATTTCATGAGAAATGACTTCATCTTCACTATGAGACTAAATGTAGGCAGCAGCCCAGTGTTGTTCAGGATAAATGACTGTTTGATAGGCTGATTATACCAGGAGGAATAACCTTCTCTGTAGTGCACAAAGATTCTCAGGCTCAGAAATCCAGCCAAGTACAAGTAGGAATATCCCTGAGAGACCTTTTCTGGCAGTGGATGAGAGCTTTTTCCTTTAGGACGTTCAGAGGTCAGTGCTTACAATTTCACCAGTAACCAATGTCTATTTAAAGTGTCTCTTGTTAGCGAAATGATGGTGATGTAGATTCTCCTCAAATTTAATTCCAAAAGATAGGAAGCGCTGTCAAGAACGAGTAAAAAAGAATAAGGCAAATGTACATGACAGTGTAAAACTAAGCACAAGTTCTTCTACTATATACTTATAAAGGCTTCACAAATAAAAATGTATATGGTAGTCAAGTAGAAATCAGACCACAGAGCTTAAAACTAAAAATATCCTGTGTGCTGAGAATCATCTCCGCCCTTTCATTTCTAGAAGTTGTCATCCATGTGGCATAACTTTGAAGGATCATTTTTCAAGTCTCTCTCTTTGTTCTCTTAATTTCAGACTTTGGGATACTGATGGGTAGAACTGGTGATGAGTAAGAGAATGCATGTAGTGCAAACTTAGGGACAATAAACTTTTATATAATAATAATGATATTGAAAATTTTTACTCTTCCCAAGATTCACATGTACATGTAATCCCGCATCATTTTTAGAGTCACTTAGCTTACTTTTACACCTTGGGAAACTCCGGAATAAACAGGAAATTTTTTCTGAAACTTATTAGAAAATGTTTATGTGCATTTTGGGAGCTAAAGATCAGGGAGAGGGCTAGGTAAGGAGTTAAGTGAATTTGGAACTGTTTTTAAATCACTCTAGATATAGTAGTGAATTCAAAGGTACTGCAGAAAATTTAGACAGTCTATTCAGGAAATGTGAAAAGGCTGTTTTAGTTGAGGACTCCATTTTTCTTACTGCTACACAGGTGACATATGCATTATTTATGCATAAAACACAGAGCTACCTTTTAATTTTTAAGTGAATCATAACTGGAAAAATTTTAATGAATAAAAATATGTGGCAGAGTCTCTAAAATCATTAATAAAAGTCATTTTGAATTGAATGTAGTTATCTGCTGTACTTGATAGAATAGCAATTTCTTAAGCTTCAGTCCTCAAATCCATATTTCCCTCAACTCTGTAATCATTACAAATGAGACATTTTACTTTGTCTTCATCCTGCTTCCACACTGAGAACTGAATGAACATTTGCCAAGTAGCTGCAGAATATTATTTTTTTAACACACTTATCCTTAAATTTCTCTATGAGAGTTCATAATCTTTTACCCAGTTTACTGGTCACAGTTATAAAACCCATCGTCAGTTGTACATTCTCTATCTCTCTCTTGTTCTCGTGTTTATTCTTTACTGGCATTACTCTATGCTTTCCAAATCCAAGTGAATCTATTTAAAATACTTGGGCCAGGCACATTTTCAAGCTGTTGATTCTCTCTGTACTCTTCATGTAGAACAAGCAACATAGACATATTGTCCATCTATGCAAAACAGGGTTAAGTCAGAATGGTTCCTTTGTAGAAGACTTATTTATTCAATGAGAAGTGATCTAGGTTGGTCAGAAGAACCCAGAAATCACACCGAATGAATAATTCTTCAGAGAATTCCAAACTCTTTTGTACCTCAGCATGTGTCTGAGGTCAGGGGCACTATGATCTCCAGCTCAGGAAAGAAGTCCACCTCAGATTTCTCAGAATTACTGAGTGCTGATGATCCTTTAAAATAATAAGCATGGGGAAGTTTTTAAATTTCTACCAATTTAATTAAGATATCTTTCCTTATTCTTAAAATATAAATCATATTTGCAAGAGGCACACTTTTTATTGGGAATTTAGACAGGAAATTTCATAAATCTTTTCAAGATTTTTTCAAAGTTGGCTCTTCTAAATGCATGCCATTTTCCCAAGCCTTATCTAATTTTTGTAAAGTATTATCATAGGTTTTCTATTTTGTTCTTCACAAGTTTGGAATTTGGGAAGGCAAATATTCTTTCTATTTTACAGATTAAAAAATGAGACACAACTTAAATAGTTTATCATTGGTCATATCTAGAAAGTACTTATCCTGATTCTTATTCAGTGCTATTAACTATGTAGTTATTTTCATTTCATATTCTGGGATCTTATTTATTTGGGTTCACCTATGCATATTTTTCTTTTAGAAAACTTATATGAAGATAAAATCATTTAAAAGATTACTTAGTCATTTAAAAATACCTATTTAAGTGCCTCCTGTGAGGAACCATGGAGACATACAGTAATAAAACAGAATCTAGATTAATTCTGGCTAGGATATATTTCAGTTAAACACAAGACAGAGAGACCCTTTAGGAAAGTTTTGCCATACTCTTACTCCACCTAGCAGAATATTCCCATCATTTGCAGTATGAAATATGCCTTGGTCAAGGCCCTACCAATAATAAGCAGCAGAAGAGTGTGTTGTGGATATTGGTTCAGTCTCAAACTGAACTCCTTTGCTTAGAGAGACTAATTTTATTTGTTCTCTTGTTTGTTTTGTGGACTCTTTGTACTATCTTTTTATCATTTAAAATCTTGAAGGTATAAAAATACATGAACCCATTTTGTGCATTTCTGCATTACTCAAGTTCTGAAGCTTTTAGTCATGTCATGTTGTCCATGAAATATGTGATAGATATGCTCTTTCCTTGAGCATCATATTTGCTTCTACAAACATATCTCAAAGTATAAGGAATTTGTAATTTTCAACATAACTGACAGGACTGGCAGACACACTTCTCAATTGACTTGGTACGTGTTTTGTTATACATAACTTATGAAAACAGCAGTTATTTCTTTACAATTTTAAATTCTCAGAGCAGCAAAACAGATTATAACATAGACTAGTTCAAACTTAAATGAAAATAATATTTAAAGTATTTTAGAATGAAACACTTTGCATTTTATTGTTGAAAGTACTTGAAGCAACAGAAATGATGAAGTTTGGTAGAAATGCAAAGCCTATAAACACTGTAAGTTAGAAACAACAATTTGTGCTAATAGTACACATACTGCTTTCAATACACAGTGCTAAGCTGCCTTAACATCAAAGAGTATTCTGCTTTGTAGATTCAAGGTAGTAAACTGTTTTATGTTTCAAGTTTCAGCTTGGTGCAAATTGAATCAACTGAGTTGCAAAATCAAATTTATCATAAAAGTGGTAACTGACCATTAACTACAATGTAATGCTATAAACATGACCCTATTGTGAAACTACAAGACAGCCTGTTCTAGAACATGACAAACAGTTAGGAGGAACAGGAAAAGTCATTGTATTTGTCACTAGGAACAAGAAAGATAAAAGGAACATGATCCTGTGCTGTTTTGTTGTTTGCTTCACAGTTTTAAGACACGCACTATGCTCTTAATGGCAAATGCCTAGAGGAATGGTGCCTTCATTTTAAATTACAGCTATGTATGTTTAAGAGATTGTATCGGCATTTTCAAGGAGTTGCTTCTCTATATTAGATATTTTGTTTTAAATGCAGCAAAAGGCCAAGCTCAAATTCATTCCTAATGAGCCATGTGTTAATGTCAAAGTCTCTGCTGTCCAGTCAAATGCCAAAGAACACATCTGACTTTATAATGAGCCAAACAGTTGTCTCTTCATAATCTCAGTTAGCCTTCTGTTAGATAGCTGCATCCAAAATTTATAACACAGTGGTGGAGGTTGTGGCTGGGATGGCTGAAATCCAATCCAAGATGTAAAACTTCTCATATTGTGTCAGTATTATCGCCAAGGCTTTACCATTCAATCTCCATGTTGGAATACACTGACCCAACGGATTCCAGATGGAATGTTGCCTGAATCTGATCTACTCTGTACGCTAGTTGAGAAGAGATCAAAACCAGATGACAGGCATCAAGGAAACCAGCCAGTGGCGGGGTGGTTGGAATGTAGGTAAAAGTTTGAAATGACACTGCCAAACTTTTCTTTTCCCTGGAGGACACTCTTTCCAGTTGACCAACTAATTCCGCATACTTCTAGGCTCTAAATTTTGTTTGGCTTCTGATTTGACACTTGCTGACATCCAAAAAGTTTAATGTTTATCTTGGCTATTCTCTACGTAATATGTTATACCTACTTAATATGAAAATGAATGCCTTTACATAGTCATGGGTAATGAAAAGGATATCAAGAAATAAGAGGGTTTTAGGATGTTTTGGATAAAGTGTCATACATACACATTACAGCTGTGTGTTGAAAGCAGATAATTCAGGGAGTCTATAAAACTGAGGAACATTTGTATTATATTTTTTTTCATTTCCTAGTGAATCAGTTATATAAGTTCCTAGATTGATTTTTTCAAGTATTTACTCTTAAGTGTAATAGTGAAATTAGAATATTCATACATTAAGATCAAAAATTTTTACTTTAGTAGTGATAGAAATACATCAGAAGGAAAATGAGATAAGTAGAAAAAACATTAGAAAGAAATAGAGTTAAATGTTACTGTCTTTGATGAGATTCTAAGAATTGTTATCTAATTTTCTTGGATTTTCCAAATTGTCTATAATGAGACTGCATTTTTTAAAAGTTTCAGTTGAAGTAGATGAATATCCAGCTTCTGGCACCACACAAATTAAGCCCCAAGTGTGTTCTGCTCAGTGAAAAAAGGGAGAAGCATACTAAAATAATGTCACTGTCTGAATTCCCTTGCTACATGCTTTAGGGTGTTAGTTTTGGGGTTTTTTGCTTGTTTTTTAACAAGCTTTATTTAAACAACTTTTAGTAATAGACTTAGCAACTAAAGTGGTGGTTTAAATAAATACAGTTTCTTTCAATGTGTTTATTGATAAACTATATCATTTAAAACAATATCAAATATGTCAGGTACCTAGGAATTAATATAGCAAAACATGTGAAAAACCTGTATGGTGAATTTATAGAAAATGACAAGCTAATTCTAAAATTGGTATGAAATTGCAAAGGAGCAAAACAGCAAAGTTGGATTTGAAAAGGGGAAAAGCTGGAGGACTTACACTGTCAGATACCAAAACTAATTCCAAACTATTGTGATTAAGACAGTGTTGGCAAAGAAGAGAATATGATCATTGAAAAGATCGATTTGCTTCAAAGCTAAAAGTGGAAATCGGCATAGTGATGCATCTACAGATGGGGAATAAAGAAGAGCGAGAGAAAGCAAGAGCAAGAGAGAGCTTCACAAACCTATGTCTTTGGCTCTAATTTCTTTCTGGAATTACAGATGTGCATGTATCCAACTACAACTAGGTCACATTATTTACCTCAAATTTAGCATGTTCTAAAGAGAACTCTTTGTTTCCGTCTACTCTTCTCCCAAATGTATGTCTCTATCCATTAGTAAATGGTTTTACAGTGCAATTCAACCAAAAATATGGGCATTATCCTTATTTCCTTTACTATCCTAACTCCATCCTATGTCTAGTTCTATTCTACCACTGCCAGCGTAGTCAAAACTATGTTTATCTCTTGAATAAAACAAAGCAGTAGTTTCCCAGTTGATGTCCTGATTCCACTCTTGTCCACCTCCTTACAATCTATTCTCAGCATAATAGACACACATTTTAAAAACATACATCAGGGCTTCCCTGGTGGCGCAGTGGTCGAGAGTCCGCCTGCTGATTCAGGGGACGCGGATTCGTGCCCCCGTCCGGGAAGATCCCACATGCTGCGGAGCGGCTGGGCCCGTGAGCCACGGCCGCTGAGCCTGCACGTCCAGAGCCTGTGCTCCGCAACAGGAGAGGCCACAACAGTGAGAGGCCCGCGTACCGCCAAAAAAAACCCCACATAAATCACACTTCTGTACAAAAATATTGATAATGGTAAACATAAGAAATAATTGGCTCCTTTCCAACCTCTGTACATTCTTTCTTTTACCTCTTATATTGCTGCACACAGAGTCAGAGATTTTTTTATTCTTTTTCTAATTCTGTGAAGGTTTCTACCTTAAATCCTTTGAACCATCTATATTTTTAACCCATAATGTCCTTTACCTTGATCTTTGCTTGGCTGTATCCTTACTGCTGTGACCACAGTGCATGCTAATTTCTCTGTAAATCCATTTAAAGTAAAATCCTGTATACATAGGCTATTTAATTTTCAATATAATACTTATCATAATCTGATATTTATGATATCAGAATATTTATAAATATTCTTTATTTATACAACACCCAATAGAATGTAAACTCATAAACAGGACCCTTGTTCTTAACTGTGTCCCTGGCACCTACAGTAGTGCCTACCATGTGTTAAGTTTTTTATATTTATTGTTAAAAGTAGAACGAATGATGGGTTGCAAAGAAAAGGCATACTTTGACAAGACCAGTGATTGGATTAGGGCTAGAATTTTAGTCCTGGAGTAAATAGGAAAAAGAGTCAAAGCAAGATAAAATATTAGAATAGCCACATTGAGAAGAACTAGTAAAATAATCACAGGTGGAAGAGACATGTAATAAGAATATACAACAACAATATTTTCCTTGCATCTATAAAAGGAAGATTTCTTTTCACTAATACAGAAAAGCTAGAGGTTGTGGACGTTTTTTCCCTAGTATTTGCACATTGCAGACCTAATGTTGGTGGCTATATTTCTATCTTCTAAACCTCAACGTTTGCTAGAACATTAATGATATTGGTCTCATTGGGGTTATTAGATGATATCATGAGTGAGGTCTGTAACTTAGCTAAATATATTTTCTCTAAGGGAAGTAATACAAAGCCAAGAATATTAAATTTTTAAACATTTAAATTGAAGAATTCAATATTAATGAGGCCCTCATTATTCCATATACTGGGTAGGAAACTAAAGCATCCCAAACGTTAAGTATGAGCTTCAGTTTTATGCAATACACTGCTTTCAATACACAGTGCTGAGCTGCCTTAACATCAAAGAGTATTCCACTTGCTTTGTAGACTCAATGTACTAAACTGCTTTATGTTTCAAGTTTCAGCTTGGAGCAAATTGAATCAGCTGAGTTGCATTTTTTTTTTAACAAAACCAATATTTAGATTGACTGTAAATTTTCAAGGTGTTTTCTTCTGTGTGTTCCCAGAACCTTAAAATAGTGCCAGGAACGTAGGAGGCAGTCGATAATTGCTCATGAGGAGATTTATTTGCTTTTTGAATAGAGCCAAACTGGTATATATTCAACTGCAAAGTTATGTTTGACAATGGACAAACTTCTCAGCTGTTTATCATGTTACTTGACTCATGCCCTCTCTCGGCTTCCTTCCACGGGAGGAAAGGCACAGGAGGTAGAGGTTATGCCAGTGATGTCAAGATTCTCTTAGGTAGGTTAGTAGTTTCAGGATCTGTGAAGAGTGTGGGGCCTGTCACTGTTTCATGGATGCCAGCAGAAAACACAAGATGCTTTAAAAGGCCTAGATCCTTTAAAAGGCTTTATGTTTTTTACAGTGTGGATAGAGGACAACACTAAGCCAAATTAAGAAATGCCTAGTGGGAAATTGGATTACCAGTATTTCATAAAATCACGTATGGAGCTATATTTTGATATTTTGTTCAGGTCAGTTTTAACATTTCAGCATGAAATTCTGGTATATACATAACTGATGAAATGAAGTAGAATTCACCCATGATTTTTATTTTTCCTTTCTCATTGATATTTACAAAGGCAGATGCCAAAGGGGAAACTTACAGTGTTTGTCCTCTTTTAGAAATTTGTTTCAGATTGGAACAAAATAATTACAATTTTTCACATATTTTGAGTAGCTGCATTGGTATAGGACCTTGATACCTGTAGTTTTTACCACCATACTAACCTAGTTCACTTTTATTAAGATCCTGATTTGTCCTTTTGCTCAGGCCTAAGCAGATGTAATAGAATAGAAGAATAGAAGAGAACAGAAGAGAATAGAATAAACCTGCTGTTTATTCTAACTGGAATTTAGACAGTCAGGATGCCCTGCTTTAATTGAATCTCCTTTGCAACCATAATAATGAAAAATAGTATACAGTAAACACTACTTATTTTCTTTTTAATATAAAAACCATAGCCTGTTCAGTGTATTTTTATTTAATACTTACATTGTCACTAATTTATTTTAAGAATTGCTGATAAACCCATTAAATATAAATATTAAAGCAATAGAATAAATGTTTTAAGATAAGCAACATTCTAACTATGATTCAAAATTATGATTCAGTGTTCATAAATTAAACTTTTCCCTTTAGGAAAAAAGGGTTGTATTGTGTTATGACAATGCAATGTAAATGACATTAAATATATGGTTTAGATTTACGATCTAATGAATAACTTGTAATAGAAGACAATTAGACCTTAGCTTCAGTTGTAAAAGTATAGGAAAGATAAATAATGATCAAGTATATTTAAATATGTGTAATATTTTATCTAGGACTGTATTTGAGGATGTGGTAGTACTGTTAATCATAATAAGAATTGTAAATTACTGTCTTTGATTTTCTTTTCTTTTTTTCTTTTTTTGAACACTTGCTCAATAAATGTTTATTAATATATTTAGGCACTCTATTTTTTTAACACTTTAATTGGAGTATAATTGCTTTACAATGGTGTGTTAGTTTCTGCTTTATAACAAAGTGAATCAGTTATACATATACATATATCCCCATATCTCTTCCCTCTTGTGTCTCCCTCCCTCCCAGGCTCCCTATCCCACCCTTCTAGCTGGTTGCAAAGCACGGAGCTGATCTCCCTGTGCTATGCGACTGCTTCCCACTAGCTATCTATTTTACATTTGGTAGTGTATGTATGTCCATATATACACTACCACTCTCTCGCTTTGTCCCAGCTTACCCTTCCCCCTCCCCGTGTCCTCAAGTCCATTCTCTAGTAGGTCTGAGTCTTTATTCCTGTCTTGCCCCTAGGTTCTTAATGACCTTTTTGTTTTTTTTAGATTTGATATATATGTGTGTTAGCATACAGTATTTGTTTTTCTCTTTCTGACTTACTTCACTCTGTATGACACACTCTAGGTCCATCCACCTAACTACAAGTAACTCAATTTCGTTTCTTTTTATGACTGAGTAATAGTCTATTGTATATATGTGCCACATCTTCTTTATCCATTCATCTGTCGATGGACACTTAGGTTGCTTCCATGTCCTGGCTATTGTAAATAGAGCTGCAATGAACATTGTGGTACATGACTCTTATTGAATTATGGTTTTCTCAGGGTATATGCCCAGTAGTGAGATTGCTGGGTTATATGGTAGTTCTATTTTTAGTTTTTTAGGAACCTCCATACTGTTCTCCACAGTGGCTGTATCAATTTACATTCCCACCAACAGTGTAGGAGGGGTCCCTTTTCTCCACACCCTCTCCAGCGTTTATTGTTTGTAGATTTTTTGATGATGGCCATTCTGACCGGTGTGAGATGATATCGCGTTGTAGTTTTGATTTGCATTTCTCTTAACGATTAATGATGTTGAGCATTCTTTCATGTGTTTGTTGGCAATCTGTATATCTTCTTTGAAGAGATGTCTATTTAGGTCTTCTGCCCATTTTTGGATTGGGTTGTTTGTTTTTTTGATATTGAGCTGCATGAGCTGCTTGTAAATTTTGGAGGTTAATCCTTTGTCAGTTGCTTCATTTGCAAATATTTTCTCCCATTCTGAGGGTTGTCTTTTCATCTTGTTTATGGTTTCATTTGTTGTACAAAAGCTTTGAAGTTTCATTAGGTCCCATTTGTTTATTTTTGTTTTTATTTCCATTTCTCTAGGAGGTGGGTGAAAAAGAATCTTTCTGTGATTTATGTCATAGAGTGTTCTGCCTATGTTTTCCTCTAAGAGTTTGATAGTGTCTGGCCTTACATTTAGGTCTTTAATCCATTTTGAGTTTATTTTTGTGAATAGTATTAGGGAGTGTTCTAATTTCATTCTTCTACATGTAGCTGTTCAGTTTTCCAAGCACCACTTATTGAAGAGACTGTCTTTTCTCCATTGTATATTCTTACCTGCTTTATCAAAGATAAAGTGACCATATGTGTGTGGGTTTATCTCTGGGCTTTCTATCCTGTTCCATTGATCTATATTTCTGTTTTTGTGCCAGTACCATACTGTCTTGATTACTTTAGCTTTGTAGTATAGTCTGAAGTCAGGGAGCCTGATTCCTCCAGCTCCGTTTTTCGTTCTCAAGATTGCTTTGGCTATTCGGGGTCTTTTGTGTTTCCATACAAATTGTGAAATTTTTTGTTCTGCTTCTGGGAAAAATGTCCCTGGTAGTTTGATAGGGATTGCATTGAATCTGTAGATTGCTTTGGGTAGTATAGTCATTTTCACAATGTTGATTCTTCCAATCCTCTTTTTTACTTTTTGCTTAGCAGTTGTTTTCGTATTCTCATCCTGTTTTACTTTCCATATGGATATAATCCAATATGAATTTCCCTTCTCATATGAAAGATACAAATATTTGCTAAGAAATAAGGAGTGAGATCTTACTAGCTCTTATATAATACTCATGTAAGTTTACGGATGTGTATTTATTTAATTACCATAAATACTTATGTGTTTATCATATACTTTTAAACCAGGATTCAGGTACATTTTCAAAGTATCAATGTGATTTTATAATTATTTCCTCTTTAAACTGAGAGCACTTAGTATAAATATTACTCTCAAATATACGCTAATGCAAAAATTCATTTAGTAAGATAAACTGAGCAAGATAAATGATATTTAGTAAGTTTTTTGCATTTAATGCTGTTAACAATTGTTAATATACTGTAGTTTCAATAAATACATTAAAGCTTATATTTTAAGGTGAGATTTAATATGATGTGAGCTATACTTCATGAAGTATATATTCAGCTATACCATGAAGTACAGCTCATATTTTACAAATCTGACTACTTTATGGGATGAATTAATCACTTAAGAACCATGATGTGGAATGTCATCCAAATACTCTTCTTCCTTAGAATCAAAGGATCAGCCTTGGCAAAAAGGTTTCAGATTATGTGCAGCACTTAAATACGTGATACATAAGTTTGTGACTCCCTTGTATAGTTAACAATTCTTAACATATTTAATAAGGATCTCAACCTAGATCTCAATTAATGTCATATACAATAACAACTATAGAAAATTAAAGGAATCCACCTACCTTGTGTTTGGCCCCAGACTTAAAAGACCCTGTAATTTCCTGATAAACTGACATAATAACTGAAGGAAAGAAAAATAGCCTTCTACATATTTCTTCCTTTTTTCCCGAGAGAGGCATCAGTTCCTTGTAGAATGAGTCTTAAAAGTTAGTATTGAGCTGTCAATATCTATTTGCTATGGGATTGTCATGGGTATTTCTTCTAAACCCATCCCAATCACTGACTACCTCATCTGTGCTGTTTTTGAACTCTAGCTCAATGATTCCCAATCTATTGCCTGAACTACCATGTTTGAAACCTTGGATTAGACTTCCCTTTTTCAAATCTCTGGTCTGCCTCAATAGCTATTTGACTTTTGGTGTTCTACTTTATTTCTCTGCATCTCAGCTTTCCTATTTATAAGAAAGAGATAAAAATAGTATCTAATTGTTATATTTGAATGTTTGTGTCTTCCTCAAAATTCATGCGTTGAAATCCTAACCCCCCAAAATCATGGTATTAGGAGGTGGGGCCTTTGAGACGTGCTTAGGTCATGTTGGTAGAACTCTCATGGATGGGATTCATGCCTTAAAAAAGAGACTCGAGTGGGATCCCTTGTCACTTCCACCATGTGAGGACACAGTGAGAAGGCAGGAAACCAGGAAGATGACTCACACCAGGAGGCAACCATGCTGGTGACTTGATCTTGGAGTTTTCAGACTCCAGAACTGTGAGCAATAAGTTTCTGTTGTTTATAAGATAAACAGTCAGTGATATTTTGTTATAGCTGTCCTAATGGACTCATACACCAACTAATAGGTTGGTTATGAACATAAATGAAATAATATATATAAAGAACTTAGCAAAGTGCCCAGCATATACTAAGTACTCATTAACTGTTATTATTATCCTCTGCTCCATTTCCATCTGTTTTCTCAATAAAGATTCTTGCTCTGCATAATTACTATCGTGTAATGATACATGATCATATATTATTTACTCGCCTGTATAGTTCTTCATGCCAAAAGATTGGACTTTGATAGTTCTATCAAACTCTGCCTCTCATTAAATTGTACAAACTTTGAGGGCAGAGCTCATGACACATTCATTTTATCCTCCTTGTTGGAAGCCATAAGCATTTTTGATTTCATTTCGCAAAAATAAATATAAATGAATAGATCTTAATTATGATGGACATGGTTTTTAATGATCAAATTAACTTAATGGAGTGGATGTACATTTCTAGGTCAAAGTTTCCTGAATTTGAGCTATCTGTTAGAACTAGTAGTTTTTAATTTTATAATGTGGAAAATATAGAAAAATAGAAATATACAAAAATATATGCGTGAGTTCTTATACATTCACATATTTAACAGCTGTGTTCATTAAGAGGCACTAGAAACGACGACACCACATTAATAATGAGCATGCTTATTTCCTATATCTTAATTTCTAAACAACATTCTTCAATAAAAGCAACAAGTTACTTTGGAAAAATGGTTAAATCCAGTGGTTAATTTCTAGAGCAGAGAAAATTCTAGATGAGGTTGGAATTTTTCGTAGAGTCAAAAAGTAAGGACATGTTAAAAAAAATGGGCTGGAAAAAATTGAGCTCAAAATATATAGTGATAGAGAGGGCAGAGAGCAGAAGCAAGAAGAACTACAATCCTGTAGCCTGTGGAACAAAAACCACATTCACAGAAAGATAGACAAGATGAAAAGACAGAGGGCTATGTACCAGATGAAGGAACAAGATAAAACCCCAGAAAAACAACTAAATGAAGTGGAGATAGGCAACCTTCCAGAAAAAGATTTCAGAATAATGATAGTGAAGATGATCCAGGACCTCGGAAAAAGAATGGAGGCAAAGATCAAGAAGATGCAAGAAATGTTTAACAAATACCTAGAAAAATTAAAGAACAAACAAACAGAGATGAATAATACAATAATTGAAATGAAAACTACACTAGAAGGAATCAATAGCAGAATAAATGAGGCAGAAGAATAGATAAGTGACCTGGAAGACAGAATGGTGGAATTCACAGCTGCAGAATGGAATAAAGAAAAAAGAATGAAAATAAATGAAGACAGCCAAAGAGACCACTGGGACAACATTAAACACAACAACATTCACATTATAGGGGTCCCAGAAAGAGAAGAGAGAGAGAAAGGACCCAAGAAAATATTTGAAGAGATTATAGTTGAAAACTTCCCTAACATGGGAAAGGAAATAGCCACCCAAGTCCAGGAAGTGCAGCAAGTCCCATACAGGATAAACCCAAGGAGAAACATGCTGAGATGCGTACTAATCAAATTGACAAAAACTAAAGACAAAGAAAAATTATTGAAAGCAGCAAGAGAAAAACAAAAAATAATATACAAGGGAACTCTCATAAGGTTAACAGCTGATTTCTCAGCAGAAACTCTACAAGCCAGAAGGGAGTGGCATAATATACTTAAAGTGATGAAAGGGAAGAACCTACAACCAAGTTTACTCTACCCAGCAAGGATCTCATTCAGATTCGATGGAGAAATCAAAAGCTTTACAGACAAGCAAAGGCTAAGAGAATTCAGCGCCACCAAACCAGCTCTACAACAAATGCTAAAGGAACTTCTCTAAGTAGGAAACACAACAGAAGAAAAGGACCTACAAAAACAAACCCAAAAGAATTAAGAAAATGGTCATAGGAACATACATATCAATAATTACCTCAAACGTGAATGGATTAAATGCTCCAACCAAAAGACACAAGCTTGCTGAATGGATACAAAAACAAGATCCATATATATGCTCTCTACAAGAGACCCACTTCAGACCTAGGGACACATAAAGACTGAAAGTGAGGGGATGGAAAAAGATGTTCCATGCGAATGGAAATCAAAAGAAAGCTGGAGTAGCTATACTCATATCAGATAAAATAGACTTGAAAATAAAGAATGTTACAAGAGACAAGGAAGGACACTACATAACGATCAGGGGATCAATCCAAGAAGATGATATAACAATTATAAATGTATATGCACCCAACATAGGAGCAGCTCAATACATAAGGCAGCTGCTAACAGCTCTAAAAGAGGAAATTGACAGTAACACAATAAGATTGGGGGACTTTAATACCTCACTTACACCAATGGACAGATCATCCAAAATGAAAATAAATAAGGAAACAGAAGCTTTAAATGACACAATAGACCAGATAGATTTAATTGATATTTATAGGATATTCCATCCCAAAACAGCAGATTATACTTTCTTCTCAAGTGCGCATGGAACATTATCTGGGATAGATCACATCTTGGGTCACAAATCAAGCCTCAGTAAATTTAAGAAAACTGAAATCATATCAAGCATCTTTTCTGACCACAATGTGATGAGATTAGAAATGAATTACAGGGAAAAAAACGTAAAAAACACAAACACATGGAGGCTAAACAGTACGTTACTAAATAACCAGGAGATCACTGAAGAAATCAAAGAGGAAATCAAAAAATACTTAGAGACAAATGACAATGAAAACACGACAATCCAAAACCTATGGGATGCAGCAAAAGCAGTTCTAAGAGGGAAGTTTATAGCTATACAAGCCTACCTCAAGAAACAAGAAAAATCTCAAGTAAACAATTAAACCTTACACCTAAAGGAACTAGAGAAAGAAGAAAAAACAAAACCCAAGTTAGCAGAAGGAAAGAAATCATGAAGATCACAGCAGAAATAAATGACATAGAAACAAAGAAAACAATAGCAAAGATCAATAATACTAAAAAGCTGTTTCTTTGAGAAGATAAACAAAATTGATAAACCATTAGCCAGACTCATCAAGAAAAAGAGGGAGAGGACTCAAATCAATAAAATCACAAATGAAAAAGTAGAAGTTACAACAGACACTGCAGAAATACAAAGCATCCTAAGAGACTACTTCTACAAGCTACTCTGTGCCAATAAAAGGGACAACCTGGAAGAAATGGACAAATTCTTAGAAAGGTGTAACCTCCCAAGACTGAACCAGGAAGAAATAGAAAATATGAACAGACCAATCACAAGTTACGAAATTGAAACTGTGATTAAAAATCTTCCAACAAACAAAAGTCCAGGACCAGACGGCTTCACAGGTGAATTCTACCAAGCATTTAGAGAAGAGCTAACACTATCCTTCTCAAACTATTCCAAAAATTGCAGAGGAAGGAACACTCCCAAACTCATTCTATGAGGCCACCATCACCCTGATACCAAAATCAGACAGAGATACTACAAAAAAAGAAAATTACAGACCAATATCACTGATGAATATAGATGCAAAAATACTCAACAAAATACTAGCAAACAGAATCCAACAGCTCATTAAAAGGATCATACACCATGACCAAGTGTGGTTTATCCCAGGGATGCAAGGATTCTTCAATATATGCAAATCAATCAATGTGATACACCATATTAACAAATTGAAGAATAAAAACCATATGATCATATCAATAGATGCAGAAAAAGCTTTTCACAAAATTCCACACCCATTTATGATAAAAATTCTCCAGAAAGTGGGCATAGAGGGAATCTACCTCAACATAATAAAGGCCATATATGCCAAACCCACAAGAAACATCATTCTCAATGGTGAAAAACTGAAAGCATTTCCTCTAAGATCAGGAACGACACAAGGATGTCCACTCTCACCACTATTATTCAACATAGTTTTGGAAGTCCTAGCCATGGCAATCAGAGAAGAAAAAGAAATAAAAGGAATACAAACTGGAAAAGAAGAAATAAAACTGTCACTGTTTGCAGATGACATGATACTGTACATAGAGAATCCTAAAAATGCCACCAGAAAACTACTAGAGCTAATCAATGAATTTGGTAAAGTTGCAGGGTACAAAATTAATACACAGAAATCCCTTGCATTCCTATACACTAATGATAAAAAATCTGAAAGAGAAATTATGGAAACACTCCCTTTTACCATTGCAACAAAAAGAATAAAATACCTAGGAATAAACCTACCTAGGGAAACAAAAGACCTGTATGCAGAAAAGTATAAGACACTGATGAAAGAAATTAAAGATGATACAAACAGAGAGAGAGATATACCAAGTTCTTGGATTGGAAGAATCAGTATTGTGAAAATGACTATATTACCCAAAGCAATCTACAGATTCAATGCAATCCCTATGAAATTCCCAATGGCATTTTTTTCAGAACTATAACAAATCATCTCAAAATTTCTATAGAGACACAAGAGACCCTGAATAGCCAAAGCAGTCTTGAGGGGAAAAAAGCGGAACTGGAGGAATCAGACTCCCTGACTTCAGACTATACTACAAAGCTACAATAATGAAGACAATATGGTACTGGCACAAAAACAGAAACATAAATCAGTGGAACAGATAGAAAGCCTAGAGATAAACCCACGCACCTATGGTCAACTAATCTACCACAAAGGAGGCAAAGATATACAATGGAGAAAAGACAGTCTCTTCAATAAGTGTTGCTGGGAAAACTCTACAGCTACATGTAAAAGAATGAAATTAGAACACTCCCTAACACGATACAGAGAAATAAACTCAAAATGGATTCAAGACCTAAATGTAAGACCAGACACTATAAAACTCTTAGAGGAAAACATAGGAAGAATGCTCTCTGACATAAATCACAGCAAGATCTTTTTTGATCCACCTCCTAGAGTAATGGAAATAAAAACAAAACTAAACAAATGGGATCTAGTGAAACTTAAAATCTTTTGCACAGCAAAAAAAACCATAAACAAGATGAAAAGACAACCCTCAGAATGGGAGAAAATATTCACAAATGAATCAACGGACAAAGGATTAATCTCCAAAATACATAAACATCTCATGCAGCTCAGTGTTAAGGAAACAAACAACCCAATCCAAAAATGGGCAGAAGACCTAAATAGATATTTCTCCAAAGAAGACATACAGATGGCCAGGAAGCCCATGAAATGCTGCTCAACATCACTAATTATTAGAGAAATGCAATTCAAAGCTACAATGAGGTATCACCTCACACCAGTCAGAATGGCCATCATCAGAAAATCTACAAACAACAAATGCTGGAGAGGATGTGGAGAAAAGGGAACCCTCTTGCACTGTTGGTGGGAGTGTAAATTGATTCAACTACTATGGAGAACAGTATGCAGTTTCCTTAAAAAAATAAAAATAGAATTACCATATGATCCACCTATCCCACTACTGGGAATATACCCAGAGAAAACCATAATTCAAAAAGACACATGCACCTCAATGTTCATTGCAGCACTATTTACAATAACCAGGGCATGGAAGCAACCTATATGCCCATGGACAGACAAATGGATAAAGAAAATGTGGTACATATATACAATGGAATATTACTCAGCATAAAAAGGAACGAAATTGTGTCATTTGTTGAGATGTGGGTGGATCTAGAGACTGTCATACAGAGTGAAGTAAGTCAGAAAGAGAAAAACAAATATCGTATATTAACGCATGTATGTGAAAACTAGAAATATGGTACAGATGAACCCGTTTGCAGGGCAGAAGTTGAGACACGGATGTAGAGAACAAATGTATGGACACCAAGCGGGGAAGACCATGGTGGGGTGGGGATGGTGGTGTGCTGAATTGGGCAATTGGGATTGACATGTATACAGTGATGTGTATAAAATTGATGACTAATAAGAACATGCAGTATAAACAAACAAACAAACAAAATAACAACTAATACTAAACTTTCTTTGGGTTATTTGTATGGAAATATGTTAATATAAATATCATTTCTGTGTTATTCTTGCAAAAACTCATACTTAGTCCAATCATGAAAAAACACCAGAAAAATCCATATTAAGGTATTTCTACACAATAACTGAAAAATATTCTTCAAAAGCATCAGTTATGAAAAAGAAGAAAGACTGGAGGAAACTAAGGAGAAATAACAACTTAATACAATGTGGGGACTTGAATCGAATCCTGAAACAATTAAAGGACCTTAGTGGAAAAATTTGGTAAAATCTGAATAAATTATAAAGTTTAGTTAATAGTATTACACGAAGGTTAAATCTCTATTTGTGATACTTATACCATAATTTTATAAGCTTATAACATGAAGGAAATCTGGGAGGGTTACATAGAAAATATTTGTATTACTTTTGCAGCTTTTTGTATGTCTAAAAATTAGTTCAAAATAAATATATATATGCAAACCATGTATCTTATAATAGGTTAATATCCAATATATAAGGAAATCATACAACTCAGTAGCCAAAAAAACAACAAAAAACCACATAACCCAATTAAAAAATAGACAAAGGACCTTAATAGACATTTTTGCAAAGAAGACATACAGATAGTCAACAGGTAGTTGAAAAGGTGCTCAACATCACTAATCAGGGAAATGCAAATCAAAATCACAAGGATGTCACCTCACACCTGTTAAGCTAGTTATTTTCAAAAAGACAAGAGATAACAAATGATAGGGAGGCAGTGGAACCCTTGTACACTGTTGGTGGGAATGGAAGCTAGTACAGCCGCTATGGAAAATGGCATGGTGTGTCCTCAAGAAATTAAAAATAAAACTACCATATGAAATAGTAATTCTACTTCTGGGTATATATTAAAAGGATATAAAACCATTTCCTTGAGGAGACATCATACCCCCATATTCACTACAGCATTATTCATAATAGCCAAAGTACTGAAATGACCAAGGTATACATCAACTGATCAAGAAAATATGAGGAAATATATATATTGGAATAATATTCAGCCTTAAAAATGAAGAAACTCCTGTTATTTGTGGCAATATGGATGAACCTGTATGGCATTATGCTAAGTGAAATAAAGACAGAGAAAGATGAATACTGCATGGTATCACTTATATGTGGAATCTAAAAGAAAGGAAGGAGGGAAAGAAGGAGGGAAATTGAATTCATAGAAACAGACTAGAAAAATGGTAGCAGGGGCTGGGGTGGGGTGGGGTGGGGAAGACAGGAAGAAGCTGGTTAAAGAGCACAAACTTTTAATTATAAGATGAATAAAGTCTGAGGATCTAATATATAACGTAGTGACTATGATTGATGACTGTACTGTATAATTGAAATTTCCTAAGAGAGAACTTAAATCTTCTCACTAAACAACAACAACAAAAAGGCAGGCAAATATGTGAAGTGAGGAATGTGTTAACTCTGTGAGGAGAATCCTTTCACAATGTATAAGTATTTCAAATTATCACATTGTACACGTTAAGTGTCTTACAATTGTATTTGTCACTTATACCTTAATAAAGCTGAAAGTTTTACTCCTGTTTAAGGAATGAATAATCATTAATTATAGAGCTGTTAGGGAGTTTCAAGTTCTGTGTCATATTCAAGTTTGATTAGTCAGGATAGGCTAGGATAGATGCTTCACAAATGACTACAAGTTTTTAATGGCTTAATACAACCAAGGTTTATTGCTCACTCACTGTCTTCTACAGGCCTTACCAGTTTTCTAGGAAAGTCTCCATGGGATAATACAGATGCCTAGGCTGGTGGAGGCTTTGCCATTCTGGGTGGGTACACTATTTGGAATATGTGACATCTTTTGTCAGTATGGCATGGGATGAGGGAACATGATTGCTAAAAATTGAAAACTAAATTCTTTACTTCTAAAGTGATATTTGCAACATTTCATTGGTCACATAGCCACGTCTAACATCAAAAAAAGACAGTGATGTTTAACCCATCATGAATTAGAAAGTAAGAGAAATAATATACTAGTAAACTTTTATCTCAGGCTCAAATTACTCATGAATTGGCACTGATCATTTTTCAGCAAAGAACACCTTCTGCTGTGGGTAGAGCATCATCTTGGAATGAGATCCTAACTTCTCCACATAATAGCTGTGACATTGAGCAAGGTATGTAATCTTTCCCACCCCTGTTTATTGCTTTGTTGAATGATCATGGTGCTCTTCCTCTTGCAGTGCTCTTATGGACATTAATTGAATTAGTGTATACAAATCTTCTGGTACAGTTCCTCACATATTTAGTAAAATTATCTTTAATAAATTGAGGAAGTATTGCGAGTCTGGACACATAGTTGCACCAGGGTTAGGATCTGATTTGTATTAAGCTCTTCAATCAATAGTCCCTGATCTGTGAAAAGAGCCATGTGGTGGTGGTTATATCCTGATATTTCCCTTTTCCTGTATGTGTGGGCACATGTATATGTGTGTCAGACGGTGATGATAGGATATATATTTATATATATTCATATATGTATATATCTCACTGAACATGGGGAAAGAGCATGAGTGCCAGCTGAAACCCTAGATTCTTCTATGATATTGTTGGAAATTGAAAATCATAAAACCCCACAAGGAGAAGGTAAGTTATCTCAGAAAGGATGAAGTAATATATCTTGTTGATCCTGTAATTTTTCCTCTGTGTAGAGCTGTTTCCTATCTTTGAAACTGGCAGGTATCACAGGAGTCTTTAAAAAACGTATCCAACTGAGTGGGATAAGTTTTATATTCTTATAAAACTTATCCTACTATATTCTCATTTCCATCATATTTTTTATGATGGAAATCATAAAAAATGATTTCCATTTTTTGATGGAAATGATTTCATTTCCAACATTTTTTTTTCACAAATATCTTCATTTATTTCAGCCAAGATCTCAAAAACAATAAAACCAAATTGTACCAGAAAGTGTCAGCAAAAATGATCCCTCTCCTAAGAAGTCTGTAAGATTCCAAAGTGACAGGGTGTGAGCACAGCTTTGTGTGCAGGAGCACATCATGCTGCCAGGTGTCCTCTGGAGGTGGATATCTACATGAGGGACAAGGGGAGCATCCAACTCTAGGATCTTGAGCTGTGTTAAGACATGGTCACCTCTTGGGCTGGAAAATTCAGACACCAATTCCAGAGATGAAGCTGTTCAGAAATGGTCTGAGTTGAAGCTTAGCCATAGGTTTGGAATTCTAGGAAGATTTGGTAGTTGTATTCTTGGTCCTGATCTCTGAATTATCAACTGTTATTTGGTTAGGCAATAGAACTGTGAAAAGAAGGACTACGGCAGAAAAGCCAGTAGTTGGTCGGGAACGGCAAGCATCCACTTTCCATGTCCTTATGCATCACAGGTGCGGCCAGCTGTGAGCAAACCAGGTTCTTTTCAGCCATCTTCATCAGCCGATGCTCTAAGTCTTGATTTATATCTCATTTCCATCATATTATTTAAGCCATAGGTCATTCATATATCCTCATTTCCATCATATTTTTTAAACCATAGGTCATTCAACTTTTCTAACACTCTGTCAGCTAAAAGAATTCTGTCTTAATTTATATTACTCTGAGACCTTAGGATCTATCATTTGGGTGTGGTAAGGCATTAAATTTTATGTCCAAGGTATCAGCTCATTGATTTCCTGGGTATGCATTGCAATTAGGACGTTGCAAACTACATAAAAAATTACATAGAATACAAATTTACAGAGTTGAAATGAATAGTGTATTTTGTGAGGATACATGGATATAAAGAAGCAAATATGACTATTTATTCACTACTGTTATTCACTTATTCAACAATTAGTTTTTTAACCATCTATTATGTGCCAGGCACTGTTAAATATATTGCAGATACATGTGGAAACAACACCAACCAAAATAGGCTCCCTGTCTTCTTGGAAGAGAGAGATAATAAGTACATAAGACCATAAATAAGATTTTTTCAGAGAGTGACGAGTGCTATGAAAGATGCCAGAGAGGGTGATTGGATAGGAAGAGAGGGAAAGGAGAGTTATCTTTAATAGAGTTTAGGTCAGGCTGCTTTGAGGAGATGACATTTCAGCTGAAAACTGATTAATGAGATAGGTTCAGTCATGTGAAGATCTGCGGAAGAGTGTTGCAGGCAAAGGGAACAACCTAGTCATGCTAGTGAAATAAAAATGACCTTATCTGGATAAGGAGTAGAAAGAAGCTCTTCGTTCAGTGTAGCTGGAACAAAATGAAGGAAGAAAATCTTAGCAGGAGATGAAATTAGAGGGGTAGGAGACATATTTTGAGAAGTCTTCTCAGTTGTGATAAAGTGTTTGGGTTTATTTCTAATTATAAGAATATCTTAATTCTCCTGAACCTCATAGATAGACTGATAGATTAGTAGATAGATAGATGGATAGATAGATAACTGATACATAGATAATAAATAGATAAATACAATTTTAATTAAAATAAGTAACATGGAACAAAACTGCTTTTAAAAAAAAGAAACTTTCACAGTCACTAACTTTGACATTATCAATGGTCAGTGAACTGTGGCCCCTTCATATCTTCAAAATTCACCACATATTCTGGCACTTACTTTCCTACCTTGCCAAATTCAGCACTACATGCTTCACTGTTTCCCTTACATATTAATAGAATAAAACACCTGGATGATTTTGCTCTTGGAGTCTTGGCACCACTATTGTTCACTATTGAATAGTGTTGACTGAAAAGGATATGACCTGAAAATCTACACTAGAAGCCAACAGTATCCATGCATCATGCTCATAAGCTTGTTAATGTATGCCAATACTTATCCTAAAAATGCTGGCTCCCTCTCTGCCCAAATGAGGGCATATGGTTTTCATAAAAGTTATTAGTACTGGATGCTGAACTACTAGGTCATTGTTTTATTTATTCAATAAGCACTTATTATAGCTAAATATATCTGATTCAATATTATAATGCTGAAGAATATTATAATGCAGAAGAAAAAATCTTATGGTAAGTTGCATAGTAAAGGTATTAGAAATTTAAGTGTGGAGAAAAGAATGTGGCAAATTACATTATAAAGATATCTACAAATTCTATGAGGGTATAAAATAAATATCTCCAGTATTGAAAGAAGAATTAGAGAATCAACCTCAGGAATTCAGAAAAGTTAAATTTATCTGTATCTCTAACCCCTTTCCCAGTGAGGATGTTGGACCTTGTTAAGAAACGCACACATATAAAGTATCTTTCATAGAGTACTTGCTCAATAAATAGTTGAATATATATGTAAATATATTTCAGTTGTTGTGCTACATCCTCCCCTGACTGATGCCTTGCCTGCCTTTTGTAATGCCCAGTTATACCCTTGTTTGTATTGATCAAGACCTTGTTCGTTTGATCTCTTGCTCAACGGTGAAGTCTTATCTACATTTTTTGGCTGTCTGCTTGGTATTGCCTTCTATTTAGCATCATTCATATTCACTGTTAATATGCTGGTCTAACTGACCATTCAGATCTCTTGAGACATGCTCATATTTCACACTCTGATTTTGCTGTGGCCAATATGGTGAGGTCTAGTGAACACGTTTTGTGATGTGTTTCCTGTTTGGTTACTGGATGGTTTTGGCTTAGAAATTCTGTTTTATTTCTAGCTTCTTGTCATACTAGTGTTAATTATGGGTACTAGGCAGATACCTTGAAATGAAACATGTACATAGGTCCTTTTACCCAAAATAAACACTTGAAAAACATGATTTTGATGCATTTATTAATTACAATATTTCTTTACAAGCCATTGTTAATTAGACTACTTGTTTAAGATTTTATTACTTTCTGTTAAAAATTTAGTTGGACTTATGTAATGGATATAATTCTAGTATAAAGAGTTTAATTCTGTAATTTCTTTTCCTTTGCCATTTTAAGAAAAAATAATTGTTTTTACCTCAGCATACATATCTATGGCAATCCTTATTATAGCACTTAAAATATTGTAAGTAATCTGCTATATACCAATATTAACTCATAGATTGTAAGGATAGTAATGGTCATCATTCATCCATTCTAGCTGTACAATACAGAGTGTTACGTTTTTGTGGAACATAAAATGTGCTCAGTAAATGTTGGTTAAAGTGATGGATAAATTTAAAAAAACATATTAAAACTTCTGTCAACATAGGTAACAAAGTAACATGGCATTCTATCTTTAAAAATAGCAAGTTATTTTTTTTAGAACTTCAAGAACAATAATTCTTTCTAAAGACTAGGCAATGTATTACTTTCTAATCTTTCATAAATACTGATATTTTCAACTATTTATTAAAACTCACATTGTAATTCTCTTAGGATTTTCTGATAAATACCATCCTGTCCTAATAATTTACTATAATTTCTCATCTGGATTCATAATTTACTTCTTTGAGAATTTTGACTTTGGAAATTGCATATTCAGTTTTCCTTAATATACACCTTTGGCATAATGATTTCTGTATTTCATATTACTTTAAAATAGAAGGCGTATATTTTTTCTATAGTCTTAATTCTCACCATTTTCTTGATGCATTAGGGGATATATAACACATCACTTCTTATGATATTACTTCCCATATATGGTTGTTCGTTATGCAATATAATGTTAAAATTCTTTCTGAGCATTTAATTTTCTTCATTAATTTTAATCTTTATATTTTGCATTTTTACCCATTCTGTTGTCTTTATTTCTGAATGTCATAAACATGCATTTTATGTGTCTTTCTTTGTTTTGTCAACAGTCTTTTTCTTCAACTTATCTATCACATTGTATGTGGGAACAAAATTTACACCTTTCTGAATGATATCATTTTGAGCACTTAAAAGTACCATGCATGAGCTATCCCTTTCTTACTCTGACAATTTTCTGATTTCCAAAAACAAACCAAAAAAAAAACACAAAAGAAACCCCCAAAGCCCTCGAAAAAACAACAACAAAAAAAAAACCTCAACAGAGAAAGAGAAATCAGAGAACAGGTAGAATATTATTTATCATCACTTGAGACTCTCAGGAATACCTTAATCCACAATAACTAATCTTGACCTTGAACACCTTTTTCTTTTTCTTTAATGTCTTTATTGGAGTATAATTGCTTTACAATGGTGCATTAGTTTCTGCTTTATAACATAGTGAATCGGCTATACATATAAATATATCCCCATATCTCTTCCCTCTTGCGTCTCCCTCCCACCTTCCTTATCCCACCCCTCTAGGTGGTTACAAAGCACCGAGTTGATCTCCCTGTGCTATGCGACTGCTTCCCACTAGCTATCTATTTTACATTTGGTACTATATATAAGTCCAAGCCACTCTCTCACTTCGTCCCAGCTTACACTTCCCCCTCCCCATGTCAAGTCCATTCCCTATGTCTGCGTCTTTATTACTGTCCTGCCCCTAGGTTCTTCAGAACCTTTTTTTTTTTTTTTAGATTCCATATAGATGTGTTAGCATACAGTATCTGTTTTGTTCTCTCTGACTTCACTCTGTATGACAGACTCTAGGTCCATGCACTTTACTACAAATAACTCAATTTCATTTCTTTTTATGGCTGAGTAATATTCCATCGTATATATGTGCCACATCTTCTTTATCCATTCATCTGTTGATGGTTGCTTCCATGTCCTGGCTATTGTAAATACTGCTGCAATGAACATTGTGGTACATGTCCCTTTTTGAATTATGGCTTTCTCAAGATATATGCCCAGTAGTGGGATGGCTGGGCCATATGGTAATTCTATTTTTAGTTTTTTAAGGAACCTCCATACTGTTCTCCATAGTAGCTGTATCAATTTACATTCCCACCAAGAGTACAAGAGGGTTCCATTTTCTCCATACCCTCTCCAGCATTTATTGTTCGTAGATTTTTTATGATGGCCATTCTGACTGGTGTGAGGTGATAACTCATTGTAGTTTTGATTTGCATTTCTCTAATAACTAGTGATGTTGAGGATTCTTTCATGTGTTTGCTGGCAATCTGTATATCTTCTTTGGAGAAATGTCTATTTAGATCTTCTGCCCATTGTTGGATTGGGTTGTTTGCTTTTTGGATATTGAGCTGCATGAGCTGCTGATAAATTTTGGAGATTAATCCTTTGTCAGTTGCTTCATTTGCAAATATTTTCTCCCATTCTGAGGGCTGTCTTTTCATCTTGTTTATGGTTTCCTTTGCGGTTCAAAAGCTTTTAAGTTTCATTAGGTTCCATTTGTTTATTTTTGTTTGTATTTCCATTTCTCTAGGAGGTGGGTCAAAAAGGATCTTGCTGTGATATATGTCATAGAGTGTTCTGCCTATATTTTTCTCTAAGAGATTTATAGTGTCTGACCTTACATTTAGGTCTTTAATCCATTTTGAGTTTATTTTTGTGTATGGTGTTAGGACTTGTTCTAATTTCATTCTTTTACATGTAGCTGTCTAGTTTTCCCAGCACCACTTAAAGAGGCTATCTTTTCTCCATTGTATATTCTTGCCTCCTTTATCAAAAATAAGGTGACCATATATACGTAGGTTTATCTCTAGGTATCTGTCCTCTTCCATTGGTCTATATTTCTGTTTTTGTGCCAGTACCATACTGTCTTGATTACTGTAGCTTTGTATTATTGTCTAAAGTCAGGGAGCGTGATTCCACCAGCTCCATTTTTTTCCTCAAGATTGCTTTAGCTATTCGGGGTCATTTGTGTTTCCATGCAAATTGTAAAATTTCTTGTTCTAGTTCTGTGAAAAATGCCATTGGTAGTTTGATAGGGATTGCACTGTATCTGTAGATTGCTTTGAGTAGTGTAGTAATTTTAGTAGTGTAGTGTTGATTCTTCCAATCCAAGAACATGGTATATCTCTCCATCTGTTTCTATCATCTTTAATTTCTTCCATCAGTGTATTATAGTTTTCTGCATACAGGTCTTTTGTCTCTTTAGGTAGGTTTATTCCTAGGTATTTCATTCTTTTTGGTACAGTGGTAAATGAGAGTGTTTCCTTAATGTCTCTTTCAGATTTTTCATCAAGAAATTTCTGTGCATTAATTTTGTGTATCCTGCTACTTTACCAAACTCATTGATTAGCTATAGTAGTTTTGGGGTAGCATTTTAGGATTCTCTATATATAGTATCACGTAATCTGCAAACTGTGACAGATTTACTTCTTTTTTTTGGATTTGGATTCCTTTTATTTTTTTTCTTCTCTGACTGCTGTGGCTAAAACTTCCAAAACTATGTTGAATAATAGTGGTGAGTGTGGACAACCTTGTATCGTTCCTGATCTTAGAAGAAATGGTTTCAGTTTTTCACCATTGAGAACGATGTTGGCTGTGGGTTTGTCATATATGGCCTTTATTATGTTGAGGTAAGTTCTCTCTATGCCTACATTCTGGAGGTGTTTTATCATAAATGGGTTTTGAATTATGTCAAAAGCTTTTTCTGAATCTATTCAGATGATCATATGGTTTTTCTTCTTCAGTTTGTTAATATGGTTTATCACATTGTTTGATTTGCGTATATTGAAGAGTCCTTGCATTCCTAGGATAAACCACACATGATCATGGTGTATGATTCTTTTAATGTGCTGTTGGATTCTGTTTCCTAGTATTTTGTTGAGGATTGTTGCATCTATGTTCATTAGTGATACTGGCCTGTAGTTTTCTTTCTTTGTCACATCTTTGGTTTTGGTATCAGTGTTATGGTGACCTCGTAGAATGAGTTTGGGACTGTTCCTCCCTCTGCTATATTTTGGAAGAATTTGAGAAGGATGGGTGTTAACTCTTCTTTAAATGTTTGATAGAATTCGCCTGTGAAGCCATCTGGTCCTGGACTTTTGTTTGTTGGAAGATTTTTAATCACAGTCTAAATTTCAGTGCTTGTGATTGGTCTGTTTATATTTTCTATTTCTTCCTGGTTCAGCATCAGAAGGCTGTGCTTTTCTAAGAATTTGTCCATTTCTTCCAGGTTGTCCATTTTATTGGCATAGAGTTGCTTGTAGTAATCTCTCATGATCCTTTGCATTTCTGCAGTGTCAGTTGTTACTTCTCCTTTTTCATTTTGAATCCTAATGATTTGAGTCCTCTTCCTTTTTTTCTTGATGAGTCTGGCTAATGGTTTATCAATTTTGTTTATCTTCTCAAAGAACCAGCTTTTAGTTTTATTGATCTTTGCTATCGTTTCCTTGATTTCTTTTTCATTTATTTCTGATCTGATCTTTGTGATTTCTTTCCTTCTGCTAATATGTGGTTTTTTTGTTCTCCTTTCTCTGATTGCTTCAGGTGTAATGTTAGGTTGTTTATTTGAGTTTTTCTTGTTTCTTGAGGCAGAATTGTATTGCTGTAAACTTCCCTCTTAGAACTGCTTTTGCTGCATCCCATATGTTTTGGGTCATCGTGTATTCCTTGTCATTTGTTTCTAGGTTTTTCCTAATTTCTTTGTTGATTTCTTCAGTGATCTCTTTGTTATTAAGTAGTGTATTGTTTAGCCTCCATGTGTTTGTATTTTTTACAGATTTTTTTCCTGTAATTGGTATCTAGTCTCATATATTGTGGTTGGAAAAGATACTTGATATGATTTCAGTTTTCTTAAATTTACCAAGGCTTGATTTGTGACCCAAGATATGATCTATCCTGGAGAATGTTCCATGAGCACTTGAGAAGAAAGTGTATCCTGTTGTTTTGGGGTGGTATGTCCTATAAGTATCAGTTAAGTCCATCTTGTTTAATGTATCATTTAAAGCTTGTGTTTCCTTATTTATTTTCATTTTGGATGACCTGTCCATTGGTGAAAATGGCATATTAAAGTCCCCTACTATGATTGTGCTATTGTCAATTTCCCCTTCTATGGCTGTTAGCTTTTGCTTTATGTATTGTGTGCTCCTATGTTTGGTACATAAATATTTACAATTGTTATATCTTCTTCTTAGATTGATCCCTTGATCATTTTGTAGTGTCCCTCTTTGTGTCTTGTAATAGTCTTTATTTTAAAGTCTATTTTGTCTGATATGAGAATTGCTATTCCAGCTTTCTTTTAATTTCCATTTGCATGGAATATCTTTTTCCTTCCTCTCACTTTCAGTCTGTATATGTCCCTAGGTCTAAAATGAGTCTCTTGTAGACAGCATATATATGGGTCTTGTTTTTGTATCCATTCAGCCAGTTTATGTCTTTTGGTTGGAGCATTTAATCCATTTACATTTAAGGTATTTATTGATATGTATGTTCCTATTACAATTTTCTTAATTGTTTTGGGTTTGTTATTGTATGTCTTTTCCTTCTGTTGTGTTTCCTGCCTAGAGAAGTTCCTTTAGCTTTTGTTGTAAAGCTGGTTTGGTGGTGCTGCATTCTCTTAGCTTTTGCTTGTCTGTAAAGGTTTTAATTTCTCCATTGAATCTGAATGAGATCCCTGCTGGGTAGAGCAATCTTGGTTGTGGGTTTTTCCCTTTCATGTCTTTAAATATGTCCTGCTGCTCCCTTCTGGCCTGCAGAGTTTCTACTGAAAGATTAGCTCTTAACCTTATGGGGATTCGCTTGTATGTTATTTGTTGATTTTCCCTTGTTGCCTTTAATATTTTTCTTTGTATTTAATCTTTGATAGTTTGATTAGTATGTGTCTTGGCATGTTTCTCCTTGGATTTATCCTGTATGGGACTCTCTCTGCTTTCTGGACTTGATTGACTATTTCTTTTCCCTTATTAGGGCAGTTTTCAACTATAATCTCTTCAAATATTTTCTCAGTCCCTTTATTTTTCTCTTCTTCTTCTGAGACCCCTGTAATTCGAATGTTGGTGTGTTTAATGTTGTCCAAGAGGTCTTTAAGACTGTCTTCAATTCTCTTCTTTATTCTTCTCTGCAGTAGTTATTTCCACTATTCTATCTTCCAGGTCACTTATCCGTTCTTCTGCCTCAGGTATTCTGCTATTGATTCCTTCTAGAGAATTTTTAATTTCATTTATTGTGTTGTTCATCATTGTTTGTTTGTGCTTTAGTTCTTCTAGGTCCTTGTTAAATGTTTCTTGTTTTTTCTCCATTCTATTTCTAAGATTTTGGATATCTTTACTATCATTACTCTGAATTCTTTTTTAGGTAGACTGCCTATTTCCTCTTCATTTGTTTGGTCTGGTGGTTTTTTACTTTGCTCCTTCATCTTCTGTGTGTTTCTCTGTCTTTTCATTTTGCTTAACTTACTGTGTTTGCAGTCTCCTTTTCACAGGCTTCAGGTTCGTAGTTCCAGTTGTTTTTGATGTTTTCCCCCAGTGGCTAAGGTTGGTTCAGTGGGTTGTGTAGGCTTCCTGGTGGAGGGCACTAGTGCCTATGTTATGGTGGATGAGGCTGGATCTTGTCTTTCTGAATGACAGCACCATGTCCGGTGGTGTGTTTTGCGGTGTCTGTGACCTTTTTATGATTTTAGACAGCCTTTCTGCTAATGGGTGGGGTTGTGTTTCTGTCTTGCTAGTTGTCTGGCACAGGTTCTCCAGCACTGTAGCTTGCTGGTCGTTGAGTGGAGCTGGGTCTTAGCGTTGCAATGGAGATCTCTGGGAGAGCTTTTGCCATTTGATATTATGTGGAGCTGGGAGGTTGCTGGTGGACCAGTGTCCTGAACTCAGCTCTTCCCCCTCAGAGGCACAGGCCTGACACCTGGCTGGAACACCAAGACCCTGTCAGACACATGGCTCAGAAGAAAAGGGAGCATAAAAGAAAGAAAGAAAGAAAAAATAAAAGTTATTAAAATAAAAACTAATTTTTATAAATTTTAAAAAATTAGAAAAGAAAAAACAAGAAAGAAAGAAGAGAGCAACCAAACCAAAAAACGAATTCACCAATGATAACAAGCACTAAAACCTATACTAAAAAAAGAAACAAAAACAAAAACGGACAGACAGAACCCTAGGACAAATTGTAAAAGCAAAGCTATACAGACAAAATCACATGAAGAAGCATACACATACACACTCACAAAACGAGAAAAAGGAAAATATTTATATATGTCTATATATTAAAAAAAAGGATGAAGAGAGCAACCAAATCAATAAGCGAATCTAACAATGATAATAAAGTCTAAATACTAAACTAAGATAAACATAAAACCAGAAACAAATTACATGCAGAAAACAATCCCCAAGTCTACAGTTGCTCCCAAAGTCTACTGCCTCAATTTTGGGGTGATTCATTGTCTATTCAGGTATTCCAGAGATGCAGGGTACATCAAGTTGATTGTGGAGATTTAGTCCACTGGAGAGTTAACCTACACAGCTCCTGTGGTTCAGCTTTGGATTTGGCCCCGCCTCTGCATGTAGGTCACCTGAGGGCGTCTGTTCCCGCCCAGACAGGACGGGGTTAAGGTAGCAGCTGATTAGGGGGGTCTGGCTCACTCAGGCCGGTGGGAGGGAGGAGTACGGAATGCAGGGCGAGCCTGCGGCAGCAGAGGCCAATATGACATTGAAACAGCCTGGGGTGTGCTGTGTGTTCTCCCGGGGAAGTTGTCCCTGGATCACGGGACCCTGGCACTGGCATCTGCACAGGCTCCCAGGAGGGGAGGTGTGGATAGTGATCTGTGCTTGCACACAGGCTTCTTGGTGGTTGCAGCAGTAGCCTTAGTGTCTCATGCCCGTCTCCGGTGTCCACGTGGATAGCCGCAGCTCGCGCTCGTCTCTGGAGCACATTTTGGCGGTGCTCTGAATCCACTGTCCTCACACACTCCGAAACAATGGTCTCTTGCCTCTTAGGCAGTTCCAGACTTTTTCCCGCACTCCCTCCTGGCTAGCTGTGGTGCACTAGCCCCCTTCAGTCTGTGTCACGCAGCCAACCCCAGTCCTCTCCCTGGGATCTGACCTCCGAAGCCTGAGCCTCAGCTCCCAGCCCCCACCCCTCCCAGTGGGGGAGCATACAAGCCTCTCGTGCTGGTGGGTGCTAGTCGGCACCGATCCTCTGTGCAGGAATCTCTCCGCTTTGCCCTCTGCACCCCTATTGCTGCACTCTCCTCCATGGCTCCAATGCTCCCCCCCACCACCCGCCCCTGTCTCCGCCATGAAGGGACTTCCTAGTGTGTGGAAACTTTTCCTCCTTCACAGCTCCCTCCCTGATGGGCAGGTCCTGTTCCTCTTCTTTTGTCTCTGTTTTTTCTTTTTTCTTTTGCCCTACCCAAGTACATGGGGAGTTTCTTGCCTTTTGGGAAGACTGAGGTCTTCTGCCAGCATTCAGTAGGTGTTCTGTAGGAGTTATTCCACATGTAGATTTCTGATGTGTTTGTGGGGAGGAAGGTGATCTCCACGTCTTACTACTCCACCATCTTGAAAGTCTCCCCTGAACCACCTTTAAGAATAAGAAAGAAGAAAGACATTTTTGATATTACTTTCTAACTGTTGACTTTGTTGTCATGACAACTATGTGCTTATTTTTGTTTACCCTCTCCCCTTTCCAATTAGTACAGTTAAAACAACTATAATGCATGGAATATAGTGATTAAAAATGGGTAGGTTTCAATATAAATATAATGTAATATAAAATCATATATTAACTAATATTGGACAGTTTCCAAGTGAGGCCATAACTTTATTAGCATTACCCTTTCATTTAATTTTCCTTAAACATTTTCTAGGATGATTTGGAGTCAACACTCATAGCTATCAAACCAACAAACAAAATTCTAATAATGAGAGTTCCAACTTCTGGAATGTTTTAGACTTTACCCACCAAGATATTTGAGTTTGTCTTTTATTATTTTATGAGAGCCCGAGCAGTTTCTTACTCCTATACAACCATGACCTCAGTACTAGGTCAGATCTTGTTATTTATTAGGTTCTAAATAAAAGTTATACAATAATGAATACATCTGGGTATTAATAAATGGTATAACAATCAGAATTTTTGTTTTAATTTCAAACATTTAATCAGGCTTATAATTGGAAGATAACCAATCTGTAACTAGTATATTGCTGTATCTTCTATGGTTTACCATCAACAAATATGAAAACAAATTAAAAGGATATGATTTTTAGTTACTCTTTTACATCCTAGAACAGCAATTCCCAACCTTTTTGACACCAGGGACCAGTTTCATGGAAGACAATTTTTCCATTGTGGGGGTGGGGTGGGTGGGGGGGGAGGGGTGGTTCAGGCAGTAATGCCAGTGATGGAGAGTGATCTGGAGTGGCAGATGAAGTTTCCCTTGCTCCGGTTCCTAACAGGCTGCGGACCACTATCACCAGTCCATGGCCCAGGGCTTGGGGACCCTTTTCCTAGAATCTTCAAAAAATGTAAAATTCTGTGTTCCTTAACAAGTTTATTATGGGTTTGACTGAATACTTTATCAAGAAAAAAACAAGAACAGAGCATTCCTTGACTTGTTTCTCAAGGAGCCCAGGGAGAGTGGTTCTCTTTTTTTATTCTTCTTCCAGTTTTATTGGGATATAATTGACATACAGCATTGTATAAGTTTAACGTGTACAGCATCATGATTGGACTTGCATACATCATGAAATGATAACCACAATAGGTCTAGTAAACATTCACCATCTCATATAGGTGCAACAGTAAAGAAATAGAAAAAAAATTATTTTTCTTTGTGATGAGAATTCTTAGGATTTGCTCTCTTAACAACTTTCACATATAACACACAGCAGTGTTAGTTATATTTATCTCATTGTACATTAAATCCTTAGTCCTTGTTTATATTATAACTGGAAGCTTGTATCTTTTGACTACCTTCACCCAATTCCCCCTCCCCTCACCCCTCACTTCTAGTAACCACACATATGAATTCATTTTCTATGAGTTTGCTTGATAAGTCCAGTTTCCATCTGCCCCATCATACAAAAGATGTTTCATAACTATTGAATATATTACCCACACTGTACATTTCATATCTGTGACTCATTTGTTTTGTAACTGGAAGTTTGTACTTCGTAGTCTCCCTCACCAATTTCTCTTCTTCCCCCACCTCCTCCACTCTGGCAACTGCCTGTTTGTTCTTTTAATTTATGACACTGTTTCTGTTTAGTTTTGTTTGTTCATTTGTTTTGTTTTTTAGATTCCACATAGAAGTGAATCAAAATTTTTCTTTCTCTATATGACTTATTTCACTTAACATAATACTCTCTAGGTCCCAAATAAATAAATCAGAAATGAAAAAGGAGAAGTTACAACTGACACAACAGGAATGCAAAGGATCATAAATGATTACTATGAACAACTATACAGCAATAAAATGGAAAACCTATAATAAATGTACAGATTCCTAGAAATGTACAATCTTCTAAGACTGAACCAGAAAGAAATAGAAAATATGAGCAGACCAATTACCAGTAATCAAGTTGAATGGGTAACAACAACAATAACAACAAAAAACTGCCTACAAACAAAACTTCAGGACCATATGGCATTACATGTGAATTCTACCAAACGTTTAGAGAAGAGTTAACCTCTATCTTTCTCAAACTATTCCAAAAATTACAGAGGAAGGAACACTTCTGAACTTATTCTACAAGGCCATTATCACCCTTATAACCAAACCAGACAAAGATATCACAAAAAATTAGAAGTCAGTATTGCTGATAAACATAGATGCAAAAATCACCAACAAAATATTAGCAAACTGAATTCAACAATGTTTAAAAAGCATCATATACACCATGATCAAGTGAAATTTATCCCAGGGATACAAGGATGGTTCAATATCCACAAATCAATTAATGTGATATGCCACATTAACAAATTTAAGAATAAAAGTTATATGACCATCTCAATAAGAGAAAGCTTTTGACAAAATTCAGCATCCGTTTATGATAAAAAAATTCTCAACAATATGGGTATAGAGGAAACATAACATAATAAAGGCCATATACAAGTCCACAGGTAACATCCTACTTAATGGTGAAAAGCTGAAAACATTTCCTCTAAGATCAGGAATAGGACAAGGATGCCCACTCTTGCCACTTTTATCCAACATAGTATAGGAAATCCTAGTCACCACAATCAGACAAGAAAAATAAATAAAAGTAATCCAGATTGGAATGGAAGAAGTAAAGCTGTCACTGTTTGCAGATGGCATGATACCATATGTAGAAAATCCTAGAAGTGCCACCAAAAAACCTACTAGAATTTATTGATGAATTTGGTAAAGTTTTAGGATGCAAAATGAATGTATAGAAATCTGTTGCATTTCTATACACTAACAATGAACTGTCAAAAGGAGAGAGATTCTCTTTTAACTTTATTTGCTTTTAACTTTCTCTTTTAACTTTGTTTATATCTTCAGTTTGCAGATATCAAATGTTCTGCCTTTTGTAGTCATTTTTTATTATACTATAGAATGTTTCCTTAGATTATTTTAAAAGACAAGAGTGACTGATAAGACATGGATCAAGTATTATAAAGGGCCATAATTTAAACCTAATCTAACTAAAAATAAAATAAATCACATATCAACGAAATTTAATGTTCACACACTCCCTGAGCCTAATAAGACTTTAAAATGAGAACTGAAAAACTAAATATAGAAAATCAAAGTAAGTTTTATGAATGTTTAGAAACAAAGATTATAAAAAATAAACTTTTAGTCAAGTGAAGATGGACGATAAAATATCAATTATTTCCCCATATAGAAGCAGTTGAATTTTTAGGTACAATTAATTAAATGTGACATTTTATCATAAGTTCATTCTAAATTTTATATTCCAAAGGAAGGATAAAATTGAACTAAATGTGAAGAAAGGTGTAGTATCACATAGTAGTTATGTTATAGTAATTATAATATATAAAATTATAGAATATTCAATATCTCATTTGAAGAAATATGTATGTACCATTAATAGTATAATGAAAAATTATACAATGTAGTCTAGTAACTCATTTAAGGCTAAGCACAAAGGCATACCACAGAGTTTTTAAACCAAAGATCTTTGCTATTTAACTATAGAATTTGAAACTTAAAATGGAACATTCTGCAGATTTCATATCTTCTGCATTTTCATGTTTACTGAAATACCACCTATATTCTAGGACAATGATATACATAGAAACACTTTCGTCTTCCAAAATTCTAAGTTGTAGAGGTGATTAGGTTGAATACAGTATCTTTAACTTGGTTCTGTTGAAAACAAATAGATTTTTACAACAATAATAAAAATATATGCATGGGAAGTGTGTTTCAAGCACAGAATGCTAAGATATTTGACTGTCTCCTTGAATTCTCCTTTTTTTCCATGCTTTAAAATAGCAACATTGAATTTAAGTCCATAACTTGATATCATAAAATTAATATATGCTCTTGTAGCAATACGAAAGACTTAGAAAGTTCTGAAGAAAAATCTGTCAGTTGTTTTTCTCATCCTTCTTCCAACACACCCACACTCTGTCTCCAAATCTGCTTTCTTATGCAGTCACTGTTATTCTGGTTTATATAATTCTATACATTTCTTTTAGTATACAAACATCTACAAATATTTATGCACACAATATTTAATTGATATCATATACTTATTTTCAAGCAATAATATGTTATACTCAATTAGAAATAAACACCTATTGCCATGGCAATAATAATAATGAAAGTCGGTATTTTTAATTCAAAGAACACATTTTGCCAGTTGCACTCCCAATAATTCCTTGTAAACAGTCAGGAAGAATACTTACAATTTATTACTTCTGCATAAATGACTCCTTCTGTTAGAGAACAGAAAAAATAATTTACTGAAATAATAGGTATGCTGGTGCATTGAAGAAACTTTTAGGCCAAAACTTAAAATCACAAAGGCAGAAAATAGAAAAATTAAAGCTTAGCCACAATGGTTATCAACATTACATGTTTTTACTTGAAGGTGTTGAATTGCTGAGCAATTGCATATGCAGTTCTTCCAAATTCAAAGTAACTACTTAAAGAAGAATCTACACAAAGAATAGGAATTTCTTTTTAAAAAATACATGATATGTGCTTTAGATTTTAAACAATAAAATGTTTATAAACTTTGTAGATATTAACACCCATTTTTTCATGTAGCAAGTACATGGGAAAATAATATAATTTCCAGTATTTCCTATTATTTCATTTAATGTTTTAAGATTTCAAAATAATAGCCATGAAGAATAGGGGGATCTATTTAACATTTAAATATTTGGAAATGAATAAACATTTAAAAATTGTTTAGGGTATGTATATACATAGAGACTTAAATTTTTCAATGTAATTATTTTTTATCACCCTCCCTAAATGAATACCTTCTTTGGAGTAATAAAAATGGCTAAGGATAAAAAAGTGTTTTCCTGGTTCTATAACTTTAAATTGACTTAAGAAATAACTTTGAGAATTCTTATCCCAAAGTAGTCTTTATGTTTTCATAAATCTTTTGGAAGCTTCCTTTTAGGAAGGGAGTATGCATGGAAATTATAAAAGTAAAACAAACATGCATACATAAATAACTAAATAACTTAACAAGTATCATTCAAGAAGTACTATGTGCCAAATATTGAGGAATATAAAGGGTAATGTGGGGGACAGGGAAAAGAGTCTAAGCTCGGGAAGCTTAAACAGACAATGTTAGGAGATGTAGATGGAAATGAACAAAGTATTCAAGGCTTTGAAAGTCCTACTTTTGATAAAATCCTCAATCTAATGCACTGTTATCGTTAATATCACACATCACTGGGGGATGTTACACACATAATTCTTTGTAGACCTTTCAGAACTCTCTTTTTGGCAGTCATTTTAAGGACGAGGTCACGACCCAAAAACATGATACATCAGTCTCTCACTGCTACAGAAACATTGGGCAGTGTATATACATCAACAAAAATGTTTGACATAAATTTGCTTTATTTTCCAATTCTCCATATTCAGCATCTTTCCTACTCAATCAATTGGTGGTTTCTCTTTCTAATAAACTCACTTTTGATAAGATGTGAGAGATGACGTATGTCACCCATCCCAGGGACATTTTTAAAAAAAAAAAAAAAAAAACAGAAAACCTTAATAGTAATGATTGTTCCAAACAATTTAAATTTCTGAACGAAAGGAGTTATTCAGTTTCTCTCTGCTCAAATTTCTACAAGTTTCTATATTATAAACTTTCTCGACCAAATTTTGAAGTAAAGTAACTTAGTCATTCCTACCAAACAAGCTTCACTAATGCATAAATAAATCACTAAAGGTAGATTTCAATCTTTTTTGTAGTTTAAAAAAATATGTAGAGAAAGGACTCTTTACAGAATCCCTCAAATAAAGTCTGTGAAAGGCTGGCTATTCTCAAACTGTTAGGGTCAGTCCATCTTGTTTTCTTTTTTTTTTTTTTTTTTTTTTTTTTTTTTTTTTTTTTTAAACATCTTTATTGGGGTATAATTGCTTTACAATGGTGTGTTAGTTTCTGCTTTATAACAAAGTGAATCAGTTATACATATACATATGTTCCCATATGTCTTCCCTCTTGCGTCTCCTTTCCTCCCACTCTCCCCATCCCACCCTTCCAGGCTGTTCCAAAGCACCGAGCTAATATCCCTGTGCCTTGCGGCTGCTTCCCCCCAGCTATCTACCTTACTACGTTTGTTAGTGTGTATATGTCCATGACTCTCTCTCGCCCTGTCAAAACTCACCCTTCCCCCTCCCCATATCCTTAAGTCCGTTCTCCAGTAGGTCTGTGTCTTTATTCCTATCTTACCCCTAGGTTCTTCATGACATTTTTTTCCCTTAAATTCCATATATATGTGTTAGCATACGGTATTTGTCTTTTTCTTTCTGACTTACTTCACTCTGTATGACAGACTCTAGGTCTATCCATCTCATTACAAATAGCTCAATTTCATTTCTTTTTAAGGCTGAGTAATATTCCATTGTGTATATGTGCCACATCTTCTTTATCCATTCATCCGATGATGGGCGCTTAGGTTGTTTCCATGTCCTGGCTATTGTAAATAGAGCTGCAATGAACATTTTGGTACATGACTCTCTTTGAATTTTGGTTTTCTCAGGGTATATGCCAAGTAGTGGGATTGCTGGGTCATATGGTAATTCTATTTGTAGTTTTTTAAGGAACCTCCATACTGTTCTCCACAGTGGCTGAACCAATTCACATTCCCACCAGCAGTGCAAGAGTGTCCCCTTTTCTCCACACCCTCTCCAGCATTTATTGTTTCTTGATTTTTTGATGATGGCCATTCTGACTGGTGTGAGATGATATCTCATTGTAGTTTTGATTTGCATTTCTCTAATGATTAATGATGTTGAGCATTCTTTCATTTGTTTGTTGGCATTCTGTATATCTTCTTTGGAGAAATGTCTATTTAGGTCTTCTGCCCATTTTTGGATGGGGTTGTTTGTTTTTTTGTTATTGAGCTGCATGAGCTGCTTGTAAATTTTGGAGATTAATCCTTTGTCAGTTGCTTCATTTGCAAATGTTTTCTCCCATTCTGAGGGTTGTCTTTTGGTCTTGGTTATCGTTTCCTTTGCTGTGCAAAAGCTTTGAAGTTTCATTAGGTCCCATTTGTTTATTTTTGTTTTTATTTCCATTACTCTAGGAGGTGGGTCAGAAAGGATCTTGCTGTGATTTATGTCATAGAGTGTTCTTCCTATGTTTTCTTCTAAGAGTTTGATAGTTTCTGGCCTTACATTTAGGTCTTTAATCCATTTTGAGCTTATTTTTGTGTATGGTGTTAGGGAGTGATCTAATCTCATACTTTTACATGTACCTGTCCAGTTTTCCCAGCACCATTTATTGAAGAGGCTGTCCTTTCTCCACTGTACATTCCTGCCTCCTTTATCAAAGATGAGGTGTCCATATGTGCGTGGGTTTATCTCTGGGCTTTCTATCCTGTTCCACTGATCTATCTTTCTGTTTTTGTGCCAGTACCATACTGTCTTGATTACTGTTGCTTTGTAATATAGTCTGAAGTCAGGGAGCCTTATTCCTCCAGCTCCTTTTTTCGTTCTAAAGATTGCTTTGGCTATTCGGGGTCTTTTGTGTTTCCATACAAATTGCGAAATTTTTTGTTCTAGTTCTGTGAAAAATGCCAGTGGTAGTTTGATAGGGATTGCATTGAATCTGTAGATTGCTTTGGGTAGTAGAGTCATTTTCACAATGTTGATTCTTCCCATCCAAGAACATGGTATATCTCTCCATCTATTTGTATCATCTTTAATTTCTTTCATCAGTGTCTTATAATTTTCTGCATACAGGTCTTTCGTATCCTTAGGTAGGTTTATTCCTAGATATTTTATTCTTTTTGTTGCAATGGTAAATGGGAGTGTTTTCTTGATTTCACTTTCAGATTTTTCATCATTAGTATATAGGAATGCCAGAGATTTCTGTGCATTAATTTTGTATCCTGCTACTTTACCAAATTCATTGATTAGCTCTAGTAGTTTTCTGGTAGCATCTTTAGGATTCTCTATGTATAGTATCATGTCATCTGCAAACAGTGACAGCTTTACTTCTTCTTTTCCGATTTGGATTCCTTTTATTTCCTTTTCTTCTCTGATTGCTGTGGCTAAAACTTCCAAAACTATGTTGAATAAGAGTGGTGAGAGTGGGCAACCTTGTCTTGTTCCTGATCTTAGTGGAAATGCTTTCAGTTTTTCACCATTGAGGATGATGTTTGCTGTGGGCTTGTCATATATGGCTTTTATTATGTTTAGGAAAGTTCCCTCTATGCCTACTTTCTGGAGGGTTTTTATCATAAATGGGTGTTGAATTTTGTCGAAAGCTTTCTCTGCATCTATTGAGATGATCATATGGTTTTTCTCCTTCAATTTGTTAATATGGTTTATCACATTGATAGATTTGCGTATATTGAAGAATCCTTGCTTTCCTGGAATAAACCCCACTTGATCATGGTGTATGATCCTTTTAATGTGCTGTTGGATTCTGTTTGCTAGTATTTTGTTGAGGATTTTTGCATCTATGTTCATCAGTGATATTGGCCTGTAGTTTTCTTTCTTTGTGACATCCTTGTCTGGTTTTGGTATCAAGGTGATGGTGGCTTCGTAGAAGGAATTTGGGAGTGTTCCTCCCTCTGCTATATTTTGGAAGAGTTTGAGAAGGATAGGTGTTAGCTCTTCTCTAAACGTTTGATAGAATTCACCTGTGAAGCCATCTGGTCCTGGGCTTTTGTTTGTTGGAAGGTTTTTAATCACAGTTTCAATTTCAGTGCTTGTGATTGGTCTGTTCATATTTTCTATTTCTTCCTGATTCAGTCTTGGCAGGTTGTGCATTTCTAAGAATTTGTCCATTTCTTCCAGATTGTCCATTTTATTGGCATAGAGTTGCTTGTAGTAATCTCTCATGATTTTTTTTATTTCTGCAGTGTCAGTTGTTACTTCTCCTTTTTCATTTCTAATTCTATTGATTTGAGTCTTCTCCCTTTTTTTCTTGATGAGTCTGGCTAGTGGTTTATCTATTTTGTTTATCTTCTCAAAGAACCAGCTTTTAGTTTTATTGATCTTTGCTATTGTTTCCTTCATTTCTTTTTCATTTATTTCTGATCTGATTTTTATGATTTCTTTCCTTCTGCTAGCTTTGGGGTTTTTTTGTTCTTCTTTCTCTAATTGCTTGAGGTGCAAGGTTAGGTTGTTTATTCGAGATGTTTCCTGCTTCTTAAGGTGGGCTTGTATTGCTATAAACTTCCCCCTTAGGACTGCTTTTGCTGCATCCCATAGGTTTTGGGTCGTTGTGTCTCCATTGTCATTTGTTTCTAGGTATTTTTTTATTTCCTCTTTGATTTCTTCAGTGATCACTTCATTATTAAGTAGTGTATTGTTTAGCCTCCATGTGTTTGTATTTTTTACAGATCTTTTCCTGTAATTGATATCTAGTCTCATGGCGTTGTGGTCGGAAAAGATACTTGATACAATTTCAGTTTTCTTAAATTTACCAAGGCTTGATTTGTGACCCAAGATATGATCTATCCTGGAGAATGTTCCATGAGCACTTGAGAAAAATGTGTATTCTGTTGTTTTTGGATGGAGTGTCCTATAAATATCAATTAAGTCCATCTTGTTTAATGTATCATTTAAAGCTTGTGTTTCCTTATTTATTTTCATTTTGGATGATCTGTCCATGGGTGAAAGTGGGGTGTTAAAGTCCCCTACTATGAATGTGTTACTGTTGATCTCCCCTTTTATGGTTGTTAGTATTTGCCTTATGTATTGAGGTGCTCCTATGTTGGGTGCATAAATATTTACAATTGTTATATCTTCTTCTTGGATCGATCCCTTGATCATTATGTAGTGTCCTTCTTTGTCCCTTTTAATAGTCCTTATTTTAAAGTCTATTTTGTCTGATATGAGAATTGCTACTCCAGCTTTCTTTTGGTTTCCATTTGCATGGAATATCTTTTTCCATCCCCTTACTTTCAGTCTGTATGTGTCTCTAGTTCTGAAGTGGGTCTCTTGTAGACAGCATATATAAGGGTCTTGTTTTTGTATCCATTCAGCCAATCTGTGTCTTTTGGTGGGAGCATTTAGTCCATTTACATTTAAGGTAATTATCGATATGTATGTTCCTATTTCCATTTTATATATTGTTTTGGGTTCGCTACTATAGGTCATTTCCTTCTCTTGTGTTTCGTGTCTAGAGAAGTTCCTTTAGCATTTGTTGTAAAGCTGGTTTGGTGGTGCTGAACTCTCTCAGCTTTTGCTTGTCTGTAAAGGTTTTATTTTCTCCATCAAATGTGAATGAGATCCTTGCTGGGTAGAGTAGTCTTGGTTTCAGGCTATTCTCCTTCATCACTTTCAGTATGTCCTGCCACTCCCTTCTGGCTTGTAGGGTTTCTGCTGAGAGATCAGCTGTTAACCTTATGGGGATTCCCTTGTGTGTTATTTGTTGTTTTTCCCTTGCTGCTTTTAATATGCTTTCTTTGTATTTAATTTTTGACAGTTTGATTAATATGTGTCTTGGCGTGTTTCTCCTTGTATTTATCCTGTATGGGACCCTCTGTGCTTCCTGGACTTGATTAACTATTTCCTTTCCCATATTAGGGAAGTTTTCAACTATAATCTCTTCAAATATTTTCTCAGTCCCTTTCTTTCTTTCTTCTTCTTCTGGAACCCCTATAATTCGAATGTTGGTGCGTTTCATGTTGTCCCAGAGGTCTCTGAGACTGTCCTCAGTTCTTTTCATTCTTTTTTCTTTATTCTGCTCTGCAGTAGTTATTTCCACTACTTTATCTTCCAGGTCACTTATCCGTTCTTCTGCCTCAGTTATTCTGCTATTGATCCTATCTAGAGTGATTTTAATTTCATTTATTGCATTGTTCATCGTTGCTTGTTTCATCTTTAGTTCTTGTAGGTCCTTGTTAACTGTTTCTTGCATTTTGTCCATTCTACTTCCAAGATTTTGGATCATCCTTACTATCATTATTCTGAATTCTTTTTCAGGTAGATTGCCTATTTCCTCTTCATTTGTTAGGTCTGGTGGGTTTTTATCTTGCTCCTTCATCTGCTGTGTGTTTTTCTGTCTTCTCATTTTGCTTACTGTGTTTGGGGTCTCCTTTTTGCAGGCTGCAGGTTCGTAGTTCCCGTTGTTTTTGATGTCTGTCTCCAGTGGCTAAGGTTGTTTCAGTGGGTTGTGTAGGCTTCCTGGTGGAGGGGACTAGTGCCTGTGTTGTGCTGGATGAGGCTGGATCTTGTCTCTCTAGTGGGCAGGTTCACGTCTGGTGGTGTGTTTTGGGGTGTCTGTGGCCTTATTATGATTTTAGGCAGCCTCTCTGCTAATGGGTGGGGTTGTGTTCCTGTTTTGCTAGTTGTTTGGCATAGGTTGTCCAGCACTGTGGCTTGCTGGTCGTTGAGTGAAGCTGGGTGCTGGTGTTAAGATGGAGGTCTCTGGGATATTTCCACCGTTTAATATTATGTGGAGCTGGGAGGTCTCTTGTTGACCAGTGTCCTGAAGTTGGCTCTCCTACCTCAGAGGCAGAGCCCTGACTCCTGGCTGGAGCACCAAGAGCCTTTCATCCACACAGCTCAGAATAAAAGGGAGAAAAAGTAGGGAGAATTAGTAGAAGTATGAGTAAAGAAAGAGGGAAAGGAGGAAAGGAAGGAAGGAAGAAAGAAGCAAAGAAGGAAAGAAAGGAGGGAGGGAGGGAGGGAGGAAGGAAGGAAGGAGGGAAAGAAGGAAAAAAAAGACAGAAAGAAAGATGATACAGTAAAAATAAAATAAAGTACAATATAGTTATTGAATTAAAAAATATTTAGAAAAAAAAAAAGGGATGGATAGAACCTGAGGACAAATGTTGGAAGCAAAGCTATACAGAGAAAATCTTACACAGAAGCATACACATACACCTTCACAAAAAGAGGTAAAGGGGGAAAAATCATAAATCCTGCTCCCTGAGACCACCTCCTCAATTTGGGGTGATTCGTTGTCTAAAGGAGGGAGGGAAGGAAGGAAAGAAAGAAAGAACGAAGGTAAAGTATAATAAAGTTATTACAATTAAACTTAATTATTAAGAAAAGGAATTTTTAAAAAAAAGTCATGGACGGATAGAGCCCTAGGACAAATGGTGGAAGCTAGAGTATACAGACTAGATGTCACACAGAAGCATACACGTACACATTCACAAAAAGAGGAAAAGGGAAAAAAATCATAGATCTCGCTCCTAAATTCCACCTCTTCAATTTGGGATCATTCCTTGTCTATTCAGGTATTCCACAGATGCAGGGTATATCAAGTTGATTGTGGAGCTTTAATCCGCTGCTTCTGTGGCTGCTGGGAGAGATTTCCCTTTCTCTTCTTTGTTCTCACAGCTCACAGGAGCTCAGCTTTGGATTTGGCCCTGCCTCTGCGTGTAGGTCGCTGGAGGGCGTCTGTTTTTTCGCTCAGACAGGACGGGGTTAAAGGAGCCGCTGATTCGGGGCCTCCGGCTCACTCAGGCCGGGGGTTGGGGGATGGCGGAAGGAGGGGCACTGCGTGCGGGGCGGGCCTGCGGCGGCAGAGGCAGCGTGACGTTGCGGCAGAGGCCGGCGTGACGTTGCACCAGCCTGAGGCCCGCTGTGCGCTGTCCCGGGGAAGTTGTCCCTGGATCCAGGGAACCTGGCAGTGGCGGGCTGCACAGGCTCCGCGGAAGAGGGGTGTGGAGAGTGACCTGTGCTCGCACACAGGCCCCTTGGTGGCGGCAGCAGCAGCCTTAGCGTCTCCCGCCCGTCTCTGGGGTCCGCGGTTTTAGCCGCGGCTCGCGCCCGTCTCTGGGGTTTGCGCTTTCAGCCGCGGCTCGCGCCCGTCTCGGGGGCTCGCGCTTTTAGCCGCGACTCACGCCCGTCTCTGGGGTTTGCACTTTCAGCCGCGGCTCGCGCCCGTCTCGGGGGCTCGCGCCCTCAGCCGCGGCTCGCGCCCGTCTCTGGGGTTCGCGCTTTTAGCCGCGGCTCGCGCCCGTCTCTGGAGTTCCTTTAAGCAGCGCTCTTAAACCCCTCTCCTCGCGCACCAGGAAACAAAGAGGGAAGAAAAAGTCTCTTGCCTCTTCGGCCGGTGCAGGCTTTTCCCCGAACTCCCTCCCGGCTAGTCGTGGTGCACTAACCCCTTCAGGCTATGTTCAAGCCGCCAACCCCAGTCCTCTCCCTGAGCTCCGTCCAAAACCAAAACCCGAGCCTCAGCTCGCAGCCCCGCCCGCCCCGGTGGGTGAGCAGCAAGCCTCTCGGGTTGGTGAGTGCTGGTCGGCACCGATCGTCTGTGCAGGAATCTCCCCGCTTTGCCCTCCGCACCCGTCGCTGTGCACTACTCCGCAGTCCCGAAACTCCCCCCTCTGCCTCCCGCAGTCTCCGCCCGCGGAGGGGCTTCCTAGTGTGTGGAAACTTTTCCTCCTTCACAGCTCCCTCCCACTGGTGCAGGTGCCGTCCTTATTCTTTTGTCTCTGTTTTTTCTTTTGCCCTACCCAGTTACGTGGGGAGTTTCTTGCCTTTTGGGAGGTCTGAGGTCTTCTGCCAGCCTTCAGTAGGAGTTCTGTAGGAGTTGTTCCACGTGTGGATGTATTTCTGGTGTATCCGTGGGGAGGAAGGCGATCTCCGCGTCTTACTCTTCCGCCATCTTCAAGGTCCCCCCCTTGTTTTCTTTTGAGGGATCGGTTATTAAAAAAGGGCATTGTAAAAAAAAAAAAAAAAAAAAAAAAAAAAGGGCATTGTAGTCAAACCAATGAACTCAAACTGGTTTGACAGAGTAACCACAGTTCAAATCTATAAAAAACTAGTTGAAGCAGAATGGGGAAAAAATAATGACAGGTCTTCATTACTGAATTTGTTCATAGAATGAAGTGGTTCACATTATTTTCCTGTTTATATAAGATAATGATTACACTGAGACAGGGTGTAGGTGGACTTAGAGAGGAACGGTATTAAGATGTTTCTATGTAACTCTATGTATGGTTTGATTAAGGAAAATAAAATATAAATCACTTTCCTTCATTACACAACAAATTCCTAGAGAAAAAAATGTTATGTTGGAGCAACAGAGAGCTTATGTCTTAGCAAAGAAGAATAATCAAATTAAATATTTACATTTCCACCTTCTAGTTTTCATAAATAGGAAAAGATATGTCATAGTTATGACTGACTTCATTTTCAGAGCAGCTTCATTTTTCTAAAGTTTTTAAGTTAAGCATATAATTAACATTTTATATCAGCCATATCGCTGTACTTATATGGCTCACTAGGGTAGATACAGGGAAAGAAAAATAGATTAATGGGTACATAGAGTAGAGCAATTCTAGTATTCACTGAGGTTTCAACACATGCTAGCCCTGTGGCGGGCACTTTAGAAGGTTTGTAGCATGTAGGCAGGACAAAAAAAATGATTAAACTGAAATTTCTGCTATCAGAGAACTTTTGGTTTAATTCCAGTAATAGATGCATCCAAATATGCAGGCAATTGAAGTACAGAGGAGGCCGAGATGACATAGTGTAATGCCAATAACAGAGCTGAACAACCACCTGGGTTCAGGTTGGAACAGTAGCTTTAGAGTATGGGCCACTTTTTTTTTTTTTTTTTTTTTTGCGGTATGCGGGCCTCTCACTGTGTGGCCTCTCTCGTTGCGGAGCACAGGCTCCGGACGCACAGGCTCAGCGGCCATGACTCATGGGCCCAGCCGCTCCGCGGCATGTGGGATCTTCCCAATCCGGGGCACGAACCCGTGTCCCCTGCATCGACAGGCGGACTCTCAACCACTGCGCCACCAGGGAAGCCCGAGTATGGGCCACTTTATATTTACTCACTGAAATGTAGTTTGTGTCAATAAGTTTTACATAAACTTGAAATAGGGCTATTAAAGGTAATAAGAAGTAATGAATAGTATCAGTAGTAGTAATAATAAAAGCAATTCTGTATGACACTTGCAATGAGATGGGCTTTGTTCTAAGTAGTTGTCATATATTAACTCATTTAGTCCTACACTATGGGATGATCACTATTATATACCCTTCCTGCAGATGAAGGGACTGAGATAGAAAGGAACAACAACAAAAAAATCGTTGTGCAGGATTACAATCCTGAGATTTGAGCGCAAGCAGTAGGACTTCAGTGTCTATACCATCAACCACCATTCTAAACCTCCGCTTAGTAAGATGACTGAAGCAGCTACATTTAATATTCAAACACCTTGAGTAAGCACATCTAAATACCCTTAAATATATTATTTTATAATTATGATTTACACTAACTAGTTACTGGTAGATCAAATATTGTCCTGTTTTAAAGCCCACCCATTTTGTGTCCATATGACTCCTGGGCTACATGAACTTTGTTACTTTTTCTCAGTTTCTTGCATATGGTTCCATTCTTCAATCACTTATTCAGGATTCACAATATTAAAAGTGCCATGTTTTACACTGGTGAGCAAGGCAGGCAGTCCCTGCCCTCAAGGAGTTAACAGTCCAGGAAAAAGCAATAAGAAAAAAAGAGTACTTAGAAGCCGATTTGCCAAATGCAATGACAGGATTATACATAGTGGTTACCCCACCCAGCATGATTTATTTAGTGCTTGGCTTCGTGTAAAGGAATATTAGTGCTTGAGTTTTTCCAAAAGAGGCAATGTATGAGCTAAGGTTTGAATGCTTATAGAATTTAAGTGGGTATAGAGTAGGTGGTATAAGGAAAAATAGGTAGCAAGAAAGACCAGCAGGAAGAGGGCCATGAGAATTTAAAATCTTAGAAATAAGAGAGGGCACGATGTATTCAAGAAATTCTGAGACTGAGAAAGTACACAGTAAGCCTCAAAGATATTCTTGTGGTATAAAGTAAGGAAATCCCTGAAAAATGATGGAGGCCCAATAAAAAGGACACAAGACCCAACTTGAAAGGAATCCCACTGGCCAAATCTGAGACAATTTTGACAAGCGAATACATAATGTTAGTAAAGGATTGTAACTATAGAATAAAACAAGATTCCATGACTCAGTATTGATATATATTAATGAATAAATAAGCAGAGATGGGAAAACTCTTCCTCAAAGTATAATTTCAAATAATAAATGTAGAAAGCATGATGGAATTAGAAAAATCACTATTCAGAAAGTGCCATAACAATACTTGTTTCAGGCAGATTCATCAATGGATGTTACATTTAATGAGCAAAAATATTATAACAAGATATTTACATATTCTCAGAGTATATCCCCGTAAGTTATTTATTAATTCAAAGAGAAAATAGAGAAGGCTGACAGCACCTGAGTGCAGTGAGCAGTGTGTACATCACCTGCAATGGGACAAATCAATGTTATATGCCTCTTGATATGGTGCACCTTGAGGGTTACAGCATCACTTCTGTGCTCTATCTGCCAAAAATCCATAATCTGTATCAAATCAACATGAAACATCAGACAGATCCAAAATGAGGGACACTGTACGGTCTGTACTCTTTAAAAATATCAACATCATGAAGGATACTTAAGGAACTGTTCCAGATTGAAGAAGAATAAAGAGAGATGAAAACTATGTATCAAATGTGATTTTTTTCTAAAATTGTTTCAAAATAATAGTAGCTATTGTTTACAGTGAGCATCAGCTCTCTGCTTAAACTTAATGCCTTTAAGGTCATTTGCAATGCCAAAATTTTATGTTATTTCCCATTAAGGGAAAATGAAGTATTTCTTACATGTTAAAGTTTTGTAATTTCTTATTTCACTTTTGCTGCCTATTTTTCCCCATCATTGCTTTATGAATCAAAAAGTATAAAGTATTTAATGGTGTTTATAATAAAGGAGAATTTAATAAATTACATATTTCACATATATACGTTCTACATATTTTACACATATACTGCATGCATAATTATATGTATTATATATACATGTGTCCAAAATTATTATACACACACACACACACATTTGTCAGCCAAGGGAGAAGTGAGAAATCTAAAAGGATGCCTAATATAGGGAATGTATAATTAGTGACTACAGGAAAATTGTGGGCATACAGCAATTGTAGCTGATTGATTTTGAAAAGAGAGATTAGTAAAAAAAAAAAAAAAATGGAAGTAAATAATGAAAGGGTTTTGTGACTTCCATCATTAATGGGCCATAGTTCCATTGTTAAAGCAAAACATCTTAGAGACCCACAGTTTGGTTTCCTGTGATTATTTGAGCAGGGAAATAACCTCCTTTGAAAATCAGTACTCATATTACTCTTCCCCTTTAATAAAACAGTATATTAGAATAGGAATGCTAGAATTTGTAATGTAAGTATTAAACTGCAACTTAATATGTATTAAAAGCAAGTCCAGGAAAATAAGAATGTACAGGCTTATAGATGGCTAACCTCTCTGTAGCAACAGAAGAGTCTATCAAAGATGTTTCATCTTATGTATGCCACGGGTGCTGCTTTTCCAAACCAATTGTATGTTTTGATGATTTAAGAATATAACATCAATTAGAAAAAAGAAAGGAAGAGATGTAGAATTTTTTTCTAAAACATATACATTGTTTTAAATGCCCAGATTCTCTGTGGTACCACATCTAAGTTGCTAACTCCTATTTTCATCTCACCTTGGATTATGTATGAAAAGCAACATTTAAAAAAAATTAACTGAATCATTGTAATTGAGTGTGTTTGTGTGTGTGTGTGCTCATGCATATATCATGCATATGTGCTGAATATCTTTGATTCAGAATAAGATAAAATAATTTATAGCAGAGAATAACTTTTTGCAACTTAATGTCAATCTGCTCATATTTGGATATGATCTTGAAAGACACAATAACTCAGGCAATAACCAAGACAAAGGTGGATAGATAATAGATACAGACATTGATATATTCTTTCACATTCAAGTAATTTACCCAAACTTTATATGGTTTTGAAAATTGTAAATATATAATATGCTTTATTACACAAAGGATGTCATCTAAAATTTTAAGTAATAAGTTATATAATGATTATTGTATATGAAAATCTACTGAGGAAGACACTATGCCCTGACCTCAGGGAAAAAGAAAAATTATGTTCCCTAACTTCAGTTGCTTCCATTCTAGTGGAATGAAGACATACTAGACTAGTATAAGCACACAGCCCTCACCTTTAACTGAACTATGATATTGAGTACTGATTTACCCACCTATTGTCTAATAGATGTCAGAGTTTGCATCTTGTAGGTGAAGGTTATATATAAGATAAGGTGTGATAAGTGGGTGCAGGAGAAGAAAACCTATGGGGAATGTGAGAATTGCTGATGTAGAAATTTCAACAGAAAATTTCACAGCGTATCTTGGATACAACATTCAAATGGTTCATTTGCTTTGTCTTAGACCTCATCTGACAATGGCCTTATCCCTACTCTGCTATTTACTAATGGGGTTTGGGGGGCAGATCACTTAACCTCTCAACCACAGTTTTCACATCAGTGAATTTGGGATAAGAATGGTTTCAATCTCAAAAGGTTATAGTGTGGAGTTAAGGAGATAATATTTAACACACAATACAGAAAATGTACTGAGAAGGATACTGCACATAATACATTTTGTGTCTTGTCTCACCTAACACATACACAATAAATGTATACGTGCATTACGTACAAACGCACACACACACAAACACAAACACACACCAAGTTGCTTTCAGGTCCCTAAACTTATAAAATAATGCTTAATAATTATTTTTATCTCTGTTAATGCATATCACTTAAAACATATCACTTACCAGCCATATTCATATCTCTGTAAGTGGGTAGAAATGATCAAATGAAGGGAATAGTTTTGCCTGATAGGGAGAGTGGGGGAAGGAAACCTTTGATTTTCTTTTGGATTTCAGACTAAAAGAAAACACTAATTATAGGATTGCAAAAAATAAAAACATTGTGTGAGTAGGCATTATCTTTAATGAATTAATTGCTTTAACAGTGAGGACAGTATCCAGCTTTGATGCATTGGCAAATGGTTTGAATGAGCACTGAGAAAACTGAATGGAAGGCAACCTGAGAAGAATACAGGAACTTGAAGCTGCAAACACCTGTTAACAACTCTGAGCAACTTCAGTGCTGTTTATGTCATTTGGTTTGGCACCCTTTGAATACATGGCATCGAAACTGTTTCCTGCCAAACGATCTAGTTAAATGAGTGTACTGTGTTTTCTATCCCAATTAAAAGTGAAGGGTTGGTGTCATTTTTATATCTTTACGGAGCACTTCCTTTTTTATCTAAACACCTAAAAGTGAATTCTGTTTTTCTCTCATCAAAAAAACTGTAATCAAGTATCTTAGGCCAACACCTTTTCTTCCTTTTCACCTCTGACCACCTGCCCGACTTATCTTCTTATTATTGACTATTTGTTATTCAGTTAAGGAAGATTGTTAGCAGTGCAGCCCAGAAACACTTGGTTCTATTTAAAACAAAAGACTACTGTTGAATTCAGTGTCAGAGCTGAGGTTTATAGCGCTGAAGAATTGCCTTGATAAATGGCCCTGACATTACAGTTTCCACGACTCCACCTTCAATGTCATCACAACAGAGCGTGTTAAAGTATGGCCATCACTACCTCCCCAAAACATATTAACTTGATGCTTACTCTATCTCTGGATCCCATAGGCACAATAAATGGAGAAAATAACACATTTACAAACTGATAAAATCTAGCAAAGCTAATAAAATCAGACACTTTATAGCTCAGCTAATCGTGTCCTCTGAAGGACATCAAATAACATGTCATGTACTGCTCAGGGGGAAATCAAATTAGGTGCAGCAGTGTCCCTTCAGAACTAATGCAATTGAATAGACAGGAGCTATTGTAGCTAATCAACTTGTATTGTAGGCGCTTTATCATTAATACAATGTTTATGTTAAGTGGGTATTATGCAGTTTTTGTATGAAAAGGAGGAAGAGTTTTCCTTAAACTGTTTGCATTCTGAATCTTTTTAGTTTTTTCTGTCTTGATTTTATCTTTAATAAATGTGAGTGTCACAATGTGGTATGCATCCCTGCAAATAGTGCTCAAAAATCACTTAGCTCTTTGAGAACTGACCAAGTTACTCAGCTTCCAGAGATATGGTACCTTCCATTTACCCCTCTTCCTATCCCCAACTCTAAATGATCACCGTATCATTGGCTTAGGAAAACATAAAGGAATGTTTGTAACACATAGAACCAAGTATCTTGCCCCAGAATGTTTAGCTGTGTCTTAAACCAAAGTCTATAAAGGCAAAGAGTCTATATTCTTTATTCTCTAAATTCTTGAGTTCAGAATTAATATTCTTTTAGTTGTGTGCCGCCTCTCTCGCATCAAAGCTTTAAATTACATATGAAAAATCGAAATGCCTATTTACAAGGAAGACAGTTAAGAACTCCCAATACTAGAAGTTACTCCTGGAAAGAGGTTGTTGGAGTTTAGGAAGAAGATCTGGGAGTAAAGGTCTTAGAGACAACAAATCGAAATTCTAAGGCAGGAGTCAGCAATCTATGGCTTCTGAACCAAATGTCTCCTGCTTGCTATTTGTAAATAAACTTTTAGAGGACACAGCCACAGTTAATTTGTTTTTTTAACATGTTTTCTGCGGCTGCTCTCACATAGTTGAAATTGAGACCATGTGGCCTGCAGAGCCAAAAATATTTATTATCTGACCTCTTAGAGAAAAAAATTTACTGACCTCAACTTTAAAGGCATAGTTTTATAGATCTTGTTAAAGAAAAAGGGTGAAAGAAAATTAAGAATAAGTTCCCTGGTGATAATAAGGCCCATATATTTAAGTGAAATTAAAAATAAAATCTTTGTCACAAAAAGTCCAGGAACCAGTGAGTCCATACTGATATAAATAATTTGATAAATGAGTGGAGAGAATAGACAAGTCTCCTGTGCAGAAGAATTCCAAATGGTTTATATAGATACTTTGCCCTTGAGGAGGCAGGACATTTACTTCCCATTCCTTTGATGTGAGTTGTTTATAGCGACTTCCTTCCAAAGAATACAGTATAGAAAGAAGGGGGGGAAAAAGAGCAACTTTACAGTAGGAAACCTGACAACACTACTTCATTCATGTGATGAAGGTCAATATCAATGGTGCTAAGTCATGTTGCTAGTATGTACCCTTGATAAAATGTAATGAAAGTGACATTTTATCTCTGTGATTTTCTCTCAAAAACACATAACCCCAGGATAATTGTGAGAAAAACACCAGACAAATCCCAGTTGTGGGATATTCCACAAAATACCTAATACCCCTCAGAACTGTCAAGGGTCTTAAAAATAAGGAAAGTCTGAGAAACTCTCACAGTCATGAAGAATCTAAGGAGACATGACAACTAAATACAATGTGGTGTCCTGGTTGGGATCCTGGACCAGAGAAAGGATGAGCATAGGAATTAGAAAATCTGAATAAAGTATGGACTTTATTAACTGTATCAATATTGGTTCATTAATTATAACACATAGCCCATGTAAGATGCTAATAAGAGGGGAAACTGGGTGTGGCATATAAGGGAGCTCCATTTACTATCTTCATAATTTTTTCTGTAAATCTAAATGTTGCTAAAATTTAAAAAGTCTATTTTTAAAATGGCGACTATGATAATATTTGATCATTTTCCATCTCTAGATCTTTTCTATGGTTTTAAACCCAGTAAATATATAAGGAAGATTTTGAAGAAAGCACAAATCATGGGATTACACAAAACCTCAATCAGTGTATATGAAACTCCTTCCTAAAAATACTTAACTATTGTAAGCACTATAAATAAAAATTAATTTTATGTAGAGTACTGCAGACCTGGATCCCAAAATAAATTTTAGTTTCTGTAGTATTGATACTATTCTGATATGTTCACCATACTAAAAAAGCTGCTGACAAGTTTCAGTGACTTGGCCAACTCCTCATAATTATTTTCTAAGCACCAGTCACTGTTGAGGACCTATATCTTACTAAAGGATAGAGAGGGAAGTAACTGAATCTTTCCATTCACTTTGTTTCCCTTCCCCTCTCTTCCCTGAACTTCTGTTTAGCATCATCCTCTTCTCTTATCAGCACTAGGGAATTGTGACCCCAGTAGTACTGGAACCAACAGTAGCCCCAGAGGGATAAAGTTATACTTGAATTCCATGATATAATGTTCTCTTCAGGAAGTTAGAAGAACATTGGAATCATTGGAAATACATATGCCAAGATTACAAAATTTATTTATTAAAGTACATTATCTGCTATGCTCATTCTGAGTCATCAAAAAGAATATGGGAAGAAGTTGATTTGTTCTTCTACACTTGTACGTTGCTTTTAAGCTTGCAAAACTTATTCATATTCGTATTTCTGGCAACCTGTTCATTAAAAGTGCACAGCCAATGTAGATCAGGCCTCAAATTGTTCATCTGTCATTTTTTCTCTAGTCATATGATCTTTTGAAAGTTACTTGAACAATTATTTCTGTTTTCTCACCTTCAAAATAGGTCTAAAGATCTTAATGACATCACCAGCAATCTTCAGTCATCATGATATAATGAATGTATACTTTCTGATACCTGTCAGTAGATGATAGCTGTAATCAATGATAATAACAATATTATAGCTGTTATTTTTCATTCCTTGCATAGCCAATTGTAATTCAAAAGTATTAAATGACTGTCTTACAACTAGCAAACAGCACTGTAGAGGTTAAGCTATTGCCTTTGGCATATAATTCATGCAATTACTTATCCAAGAAATATTTATTTATGACCTATTTATTATCAGCAGGTCCTGAGGCCTAGATTCAAGTAAGAAGAGAGGAAACTGTAATAGGAATGATAAAATATATAGAACATAGGTGGCAGTTTAGAAAGTGGTATGTATAAGAAGAGGGACAAGGATGATGGGAGGCAGAGAAAAAGTATTTTGGCATCAGAGTTATGAATAAACTGAGGTGTCTCAACAAAAATAAAGACACACGTGACCAGTATAAAGAATATAGAACTATTTTTATTAAAGTTCTTGTATCTTTCATATTGATTTCTTAGTATTTAAAACATTTCCTTACTGTAACTACCCTCCTAATATAATATAGACAGAAAGCACTGTCTATATACTTTACAACTTCAGAGATGAAGTACAGGAAATGGATTGGTCATCAGAATGCATCTCTGTGCTGGTAGAGACATAGTTGTATTCTTTATTTTTTTTTCCTAGAAATTACACCTTTTATTTCAAGTAATAGACAATCTTCTTTGAATAATTTTGTTTTTATGCTCTCAAACGTTTTTCTGGCCTAACCTTGTCTAGTTGATATATGGTAACATCTAAGTTATTCAAAAACAATAGTTGAATATTATTATTTCAAAGGTAGTTGACCATTGGAGGAAAAAGGACAAGAGAAAAATAACAAGCAGCCCTTAGATGTATTTTTAAAATATGTTGTATGTGAAAAGAAGCATATGAGTTAACTTGTAGAAGCTGGTTTCACTAGCTCTGGAAAGCTGTCAGATCTAGACCTATTAGCAAAACACCAAAATTTAAAAACAAATTAAAAATTCAAATGTTGCATCATTCAATCAATCAGCCATCATAGGTTATGTTACTAAAGATTTTGCCTCTACCAATAACCACCAATTTGGAATGTCACTATTTTTAGCATGTCCATAAGTAGTCTAAGCAAGAATGTTGTCTAGAAATGGAAATATTGATGCACTAACGTCACAGATTTGTATTAATCTCCTGTCCCTGGAAACATTATCCCTAATTCCTTACCATAGATTACAGGAAAAAAATTGAAATTTGAATCCAAGGTATAGGAAAATTTAGATCCCTCAAGAGGAGGTTCTTGGAATGATTATATTTCCCTCAAATAAATGGAATTTTCACCACTCCACTATAAGGTCCATTATTTTCATTTAAGTCTACTGTAAATCAGAGGGAAAAGAATCCATATAATCTAAAGAATGATTAATACTAATGTCTTCTTACATATCCTGCTGAGATGAATTAGGTTTATTTTTCGCACAAACATGTTAAGACTGTTACTTCTTGCCTTGTAACTAAGGTTCGTTGTCAGCTCATTTCTCCTTAGCAACTCAGTGGACATTGCTTGAGATTAAAATCAAGTCAATTAATCAGGGTCTTCAGCTGGTTACTGAGAATGGGGGTTTTCTGCTTGCCAGAACACCTGTGCTTGTGAAATGGCCTTGGAGCTTAATTGTTTCCAGGTGCAGCACATGCTCATTCTGGGCTATCCCAGAATCGTGGATTTCTGCTGTCAGAGGACACAACTCTGGAAGCTGGAGTTAACTAGTAAGAGAGTTAACCCTCAGTTAGGAGAGGTATACGTGCTGCTAATCATTAAAATGGAAATTTGCCGAATATTCTTTGATGTTCAATTAAGGAACAATCTTTTCTTTTTTTAAGTAACAGACCCTATTCTTCCAAACTTGAGATACATTTATATGTGGTGGTGATAATTTTGTGAAGTTCACTCTATAAATATACCCTCTATGTTTCAGGAACTTGAAATACAGCAGTGAGCAAAGCAAAGATCCTTCATAGAGGTTATATTCTACTGCTAGACATTTATTTTTTCTTTATTTCTCTCCCTTCCTTTCTCTCTCTCACTCTCACTCTCTCTCTTTTTCCCCCTAGTGTGGAACAACCTTAAGTTGGACGAATATCTCTTTCAGAGTCTAGTCTACATGAAATAATCACACTAGCTTTATGTCAGTTTTGGAGCTTGGAAATGAGTGGATAGTAAGTTTGGTTTTGCTCTGCAGTTTAACTTATTTTCAGTTCAGGGTATCAGAGAATAAGACACCCTACTTTGGAACCTGGTTTCCCTCATATTTTTTTATCTGATTTTGTCAGAAATAATGCTCGGACTGTGTTTTACTAGCCATCTTATATTTATTTCCCAATGGGTTTGGACATTAGAAAGAGAATGTGTCATCATTAACTACTGTAGTCCTCTCTGGTCACACTCCACTTCTTTTCCTGGAAAATGGTGGCCAAATTATATTTACATTTTAAAGGGTTAGTATTTATACCTTCTCCAGTGAAAACTGTGTGGTTCCTACCTCAAAGCAATAGATTTATCAACAGAATCTTTGGAGAAATTTTGAGTTCAGACTCCTTTATTTCATTTTTTTCCTTAGGGTTTCATTTTTTTCATGTTTACCTACTTGAGGGTAGGTGAAACAAGGAAAAGGAAATATAGTTCTAGACCATCATGAAGTCCATGTTATCAACATTCATGAGGAGGACTGCTGATAAAAGGTTCTGGTTCTCTGCTCATCTATTTTTTCTTTTTTATTTCTTGCTAGGTGAGTATGTGCATCGTAGCTTGTTTATAGCTAACAAAAGATCAGAAAACTGGAAGTAAATCTTATCTCTGATTAAGCCAGAAACAGAAACGTCCTAGGATTACTTCCCTGTTGGTTAAAGATCTTCCTTTATGCTGTAAGAGTTCCTCCATTCTAGCAAGTTCTGTGTGAATTAGGATATGAGAAAGGATGGCTGTGATGGCAAATTATATCTCATTGTGAGGCTAAAAACAAATCAGTCAGTAACTATGTTGACATGAATCTATGATTATCTCAGCAACTCTCTTTTAAATTCCTCAAAAAAAAATAGGTGTTGTTTTTATTATTTTTATTTTAAGTGCCATGCCAATGCTTACTGGTATGAGTTACCTTCAAAAGGCCATGGAACTGTTCCTTTCTCAGGTAGAGAAGTTTCTGTTTTTAATGTATTTTTCTTCCTAGTGTATCTTTGTTTTGAGTGTTCACTGTATTTTCAATTCTGAAATATGTTAATGTTTAACTTAAACTGATTGTTCATTAGAGATTTACTCAAGTCATTTATATATTTCTCTTCCTCTTTTTTTTTTTTTAATACTATGTTATTTCTCTATACTGGCTCTCTCCAAATTGTGTTTCACAGAACACCAGTGTCTTGTGGGATATTAACTGCTATTACTCAAAAAAGGAACTAATGCTTTACCAGAAATGATGTCCATTCTGGGTTTTAATAGATATCTGATATTTATTTCCCAACTGACTAGGTCTTCGGGATGACAACGGGTGACACAAACACTGTTGTTGGTTGTTTATTCAGTATCCATCATTCCTTCTATATTAAAAGAACTCTGAATTTCCACCAAATGTCTGCTCTCATGTCCCAAATGTGTCAAATATATTTCAAGGAGAGGCTTACCCCAGATTGGCCTAATGCAATTACGGTGGTCCCATTCTCATTGTTTAGTCATCCTTGTGTGATAAAATTCTGGCAGGGATGAATGAGGAGAAATGTACTCTTGCCTCTAAGACACAGAGGAAAAGATCTCTTTCCTTTGAACTTTGTCATATCTGAATATCATTTTTATAATTATTGCAACTCTCTTTCAAATGTTTTCAAAATTTATGTATTAATATCAGTGGCTCTTTTAATAACTGCTACTACAAAGGGGTACAAAGGAGTAGAGTGGAAAAGTAAAGAAGATGGAAGAAAAATTTGGATACTGATGAGAAAGATCCAGTAGAGAGGAAAATTAATGGCACAGGAGAGAGTTGGGGAGGATTGCTGAAGTGATATTTTTGAACAGGTAAGAAGAGCTAAGAGATAGGGAACAAATAGATTTAGATAGGAGCACAGATAATCCATATATGTTGTCAGGAAGTAGGGAAGGAATTGTGGGTATGGATGAAGGTAGGTGAGAGTACATATAGTGGTAGGAGTCTTGAAAGCTTTCTTCTAATTGTTTCATTTTCTGAAGTATTATATTTCTCATAACTTTTTCAAGGTCACATCACTCATAAAGGGAAGAAACAGAGATTTAAACTCTCAGGAGTCTGTTCATATGTTTTTCCTATAAACATTCTAGCACCTGAGAGTAGGCCGGTGTTAAAGACAATGTTGCCAAGGAAAGATTCAAAAATACCTCCTTTAGTAACAGAACCTCAGTTATTTTGTGGTGCCATGTGAACAAATCTAGACATTCTATCTTAACTGATCTAAAACAAATGTAACAATTCTCTTCCTTACTTTCCCAGCATCGTGCAGATATTGGTGGTCCAGTTCTGGACAATGAACACATTTGTTATGAATGTCTCTGGAAAAGTGTTTCTTTCCCAAGTAAAAGAGACCGATGTGGTTAGCACTATCCCTGTTTCACATTTTCGCCTTATATCTTCATTGAATACTCATGATGGCTGGAGCTACAGCAGCCATCTTGCCATTATTAGAAAAGAAAAGAAAAGAAAAAAAGCCCTCTACTTCAAGGTTGGTGGATTAGAAAGACAAAAGCCTAGATTCCTAATGCATCATAGGACAGATGAACTATTACCTGAAGAAAAATAAATGGCAATTTCAGTTACTGTTATTTAGGAACTACTAATGTAATTCTAAATGGTATGGCCAGAATTCCATCATTATTTAACTTTTGGGAAAAAATAAAAAGAATGTAAAACTGTCAGTTATGATAGAATTCTCAAAATATAGATATTAATTATGAAACACTGATCTCATGATTCTGCTGTGTTCTAAGAAATGCAAAATTAGTTGTCAATTTTTAATCAAGATAGAAATAAATCCTATCACTACATGTTTAAGTAATGCTTGCCCCTGGTCATTTAGAAATGTTATTCATTTCATGTACAGCTGACACAGTATATTTTTAAATTCTTAAACAAAATTAACTTTATATTTGGTTAATTAGAAGAAATTAGACATCAAATTAGAAGTTTGAAAATTAAAATGTGTGTCTAAATGAAATTCATTTTTCTTTAATGGAAAATTTCCCTTAATACCACTTTACAGAATTACATAGGTCAATTGTCACGTCAGGAAAAAGTATTTCCAAGCATATTTTGATACAAGATTTTATGGTATAAAATTGAAAAATAATTAAAAACTTGCTGCTGGCAAAGTGAAAAGAAGAAAGATCCTGAGTACTTCCTAATTGAGTTGATCCGTTGAATTCCCCAATTCAGAAACTAAATTACTTATGATTTCTTATTATGCAAGATGATAAGTGGCCACATTGGTTAAATGACTTTGAGTTGAATTTGCTGTTACTTTTAGCCAAAGTGTCCTAACTGATAGAATATTCTAACATCTCTAGGAAACACTAGATTTAACAATATTAAAGAATCTTGTCGTTTGGAGGGTTAGTTTTAGTTTGTTTTCTGTTTTTTGTTTACTGCAGAACTTCACTAAGCCTTTAATATGCTAAGGTACATATTGAATTCCCTAAGCAAAGAGAGTAGGCAGTGTTTTGTAAATTTATTTGATTATAGAATTTGTTATCTTAGAAGCTCTTCTCCCCACAGACACTCCCGAAAACACATATTAAATGGATCTAGCATTCACAGAATCAACATTTTAGCCCTGAAACACAAGAAAGGGAAAAAACCAAAGCATCTAAAAACGCAGGAATGAATTTAAAACTGGTCTTCCACTGATAGCTGTGCATTTTTAGACAAGCAACTTGACTTCTCTGAGGCTCTGTTTCTTTGTAAATTGGGGGGAAATAATAGTACCTGTATAAGAGTACTGCTGGGAGAATTCACATGTTGAAACTTATTGAGTAGCTAGAACATAGTGAGTACTCAATGATGACATTCACAGTGATAGCTTTATTAGTACTACCAGCAATGTTAATGGATATTATTAAAGTGATGTTTTTACATTATTATATATTTCATTTATCTGTGCTGTCCCTGACCCTGAGGGGGCCAGTAAATTACCCCTGCCATCTTTGATGATTATCTTGTTTATGTATTATATTATAAATCTGAGATTTATTGAACCGATAGGCAGGATAGGAACAATTAACAAAGTTCAAATGTTACTTTTTTCTGAATTATCCAAGTGCTAACAATGAGAAATTCCTTGGATCTTTAGATTGGTAGAGAATGCCACTTGAGTTGTGGGATGATAGTTATTTGTCTAGCATTCAGTGCAGAACATGCTATTTTTTTCTCACCTAAATAAATGGAGATGTAGAGTCAATTTATCATTTTATTGGTAGGAATATAGGGCAGTTTCAGAGGATTCTACTGGCTTTCCCTCACCGTACTAACTCTTACTTCACAGGCCAAGGATTCCATTTGGGAGTTACTCCAACTTCCATGTATGTCCATCAAAATTTCCCTCACAGACTGGGAAAATGTCCACTGGGAAAGTTTGTAGACCCAGTGGATTCATTTTAAACCAGACCTTAGCTAAGCATGGCTTAGGACCTGCTCCCTGTATTTACCACTACATCCCTTATGTCCCCATATGTGTTCCATTCCAACTGGGGAGCCAAGAGGATACTTCAGATCTTTGGGCATCAATATCAACTCAGCTGCTGTGCTCAGTAGTCCTCAGAATACATGAGCATTCACCTTTTTCTGTTGCACAGTTACCTGAGTAAATGGCCAGAGATAACTTTGGGAATTGACAAGTTAATTTTCATAGCATATACTTGCCATGGTGTTGCAGGGTCCACTTTCAGTTTGTTCCAGATGTAAAGATTGACTCGTATCTGGGAACTGAGCAATGTGTTGTTATATTTTATCCATACAATCACATTCAGCTTCCTGTATTTCCATTTGTGCCTTTTTATTGTGGATATTAGGGAGCACCATCATTGGCTATCCATCTGTTTTCCCCCCAGCATTAGCATGTTTATGTCTCCCTCAGAGTTCAGTGCTCTTGACTACCCTTCCATCCTTGCCCTCCTGTCTTTACAGTAATTGCAGTCTCCTAGATTCTTAGCCTGAAGCACCAGCTGCCCTTTATTATTTCTGTGTCCCATTGTTCCCATTCCCCCATTGAGACCAGCTCTGTTGTGGCTCAGTCCTGAACTGCAGAGGAGAGTGACCTCCAGATTTCTTGTTGGTGCAAGTGCTTTTCTCAGCAGCACAGTACTGATTGCTTCAGGTGAATGATATGTCCTCTGGGCTCTCCTGTGAAACGTAATCCTGGGTCTTCTGGCCTCACCATCATATATCCTTTCCAGTATGCCCACCCCCCCAAACCTTATTTCTTTTTCTACCTTCTCGAGGGAAAATTAAGTATTTCTATTTCCTTTAGTATGGACCATTCTTACTCCAGCTTCTAGAGTCATCCTAGCAACAAGTTTGCCCCATTCCCTTTGGTCCTTGTTAAGTACTACATTTCATATCTTCAGAAAGTACCTCCAAATTAATAACATTTTAAATATTCAATCTTATTCTCTGACCTCTTTGTTGAAACACCCTCAAAATTCAATCTTATAGATACTCCCCAGGCTCCTACCTGTACTTGCTAGCTAACACTTGCATCATCTTCAGAATGTAATCTCTTTCCTTCCTATTAGACCACCATATCCCCAGCTGAGAAATGTTGAGCCAGAATCAGCAGGATTAGATAACTAATAAGATATGAATATCTAGGAACAAATGAATGCCTCTTATTCATTGTTTTCTGCTTTCCTTCCATATGTAATGATGTTGACAAAGTTACTCATTGTTCTTTTTAATTGGCTTCATTTTTATACTCCAATTTTTTCTTTCTAAAAATGTAATTCACTTTTTTGTTAATGTTTGCTATAAACTGTCATGATATGGAAAAAAGTCTAATTGAATTAATCCAGAAACATCAGTGTAAATGTTTTAAAAACTTTAACTATAGTATCTTTTAAGTGATGATGTATTACATGCTTTCCTAATTGTTCAAACATGATTGATTAAGAGGGAGCCTGATTCTATTGACTAAGGTCTGGAAGCTCTGTAGTCAAGTTGAACTTAAATCCTGGTTATGTTGCTTATTAGTTCTGTGACTTAGGTATATTATAAAAGCCCTAACATAATTTCCACATCTACATAAAGGGAATATTTATGCTATCTAATCTATCTCATAGAGCTGATGTGATAATTTATAAACTAATACATTAAAAGCACTTAGCGTAAGACTTGGCATAGAGTAAGTGCTCAACAAATAGTACCTACTGGAGGACTATGAGATGTCACATCTTTTCTTGCTTATTCCCATTCCTGCATATATTTTATCATCAAATCTTAGCTCAAATTCTACCTTATTCATAAAATATTCATGTATAATTATAGCTAAAATAATCTTATTTGGCTGAACTCTAGAGAGACTTTTCTGTACCTTGCTCATGTCTCTTGTATACTTATTTCTTATATTTTGATATTCATAGAGTATCTTGTATCCTAGAATATCATAGCCATCTTTGGAACAGGCATTCTGTTTTGAACATTATCCTCCCACCCCATCCTTATAGTATTTTGCATGTATCAGGTGTTCAAAATATATGCTCTAAGAGTTAAAATAAAGAGCACTGAATCCTAAGTAATGTTGATTTTATCAACAATAAAACAGTTATAACTGCTATCCACTCACCACAGTCTTACAATGACAAAGCGAGATATAAATTACAAATGTGATAAGTGAATTGGGGAAAAAATTAAAGCAAGTGTAGAAGTTAAGGTAGAATTATTATCATGTGCATTTGACTCAAGGTTTCAGATGCCTACTCTATTAGTAATTATGTAATGAGTTTCATAACTTTCAAGGACAAAGATGCAGTTAGATCATACTGTTGAATAATGCTAGTCAGCCCTCAAACACAAGTGTATAATCCATAGCAAACTCTTAAGCTTTTGAATGAATCAGGAAAGAGACAATTTTTACAGCTTCTTCCTTCTATCTTTCATCATCTTCTTGCCGTTGTCTTATTTTAAAGCCTATGTGAATCAAAAGAAAAAAGAAGTGTGTTTTGTCCTCACCATGATGGGCCCTTCATAAAGCTTTTAATTAGTGTCTCCTTCTATGTAGGACATTTATGTATATAAATTATATGATCCCTTACTTGTCTAACTTTAAGTGGATGATGTGAATGAGAGTGGCTTCATTACTCTTCCTCTTCTTCACATAGCTTAACATATGCATATTCATATTTTAGTACATATGCCTATACATTTTAATTTTACAGTAAGTCCCCTACATAAGAATGAGTTCCATTCCGACAGCACATTCGTAAGTCCAATTTGTTCATAAATCCAACAAAGTTAGCCTAGGTACCCAACTAACAGAATCGGCTATATAGTACTGTACTGTAATAAGTTTATAGTACTTTTCACACAAATACATAAAAAACAAACACAAAAAATAAAGAAAAATCTTGTAGTACCTTGAAAAGTACAGTACAACAGCTGGCATACAGGGGCTGGCATCGAGTGAACAGGCAAGAAGAGTTACTGACCGGAGGAGGGGGAGGAGGTGGGCGATGGTAGAGCCGAAGGATCGTCAGCAATAGGAGACGGAGGGCAAGCTGCAATTTCACTCACGCCTGACGTTGATGGCACAGGTTCTGGTTCCTTGCTGGATTCAATTCTATCTACCCTCTTGAAAAAATGATCCAGGGATGTCTGGGTAGTAGCTCTTTTTTTCTTGTCATAGATGACATGGTAGCACTGGTTTGCATTCTGAATGGCTGCTGCAACCTTCGTGTACCATTCTGCGTTTGGGTCCCGTGCCTCAAAAACTAACAGTGCCTCCTCAAATAAAATCCCCTTGCCATTTCCTGCATTGTGAATCTCTTCGGTTCTTCAGTTACTTCTTCTTCCTCTTGTCTCTCTTCTTCCTCCCTCTGGGCCTCCAATTCTATCAGGTCTTCATTAGTAAGCTGCTTGTGTTGCACAGCAAGGAGTTCAGTGAAATCGTCCTCTTGCGGATATAGCGCCAGCTTCTCACTGAGGGTCACTAAGTTGCTGAAGACCTCTTTGGACTCTTCATCCACCTTCTCAAATCCATGAAAATCGTGAACAGTCTGTGGGCAAAGTTTCTTCCAAACCCCATTCATGGTGACGGCTGTAACCTCATGCCAAGCAAAGTCAATGTTTTTTATGGCCTTGAAAATTGTCAAAAGGTTGTTCCTGATTCGTCACTCACCTTTGCTGTTGATGAAAAGTCTGATGTAAATAATATTTCCTGAAAGTCGCTATAACTCCCTGGTCCATAGGTTGGATGAGCGACATAGTATTCCATGGCAGATGCACTACTTTGACCTTGGGATGAAAGTCATCCATGAATGAGGGTGCCTTGGAGCATTGTTGAGCAGCAAAAGAAAGTTGAATGGGACATCCTTCTTCAAGCAGTATTTCTCTACCTCCGGGATAAAGTGGTGGAAAAACCAGTCCGGGAAACTGGCCTGTGTAACCCAGGCTTTGGGGTTACTCTTCCACACAACAGGAAGAGAGTCCTTGGCTATGTTTTTAAGGGCTCTTGAGTCCTCTGAATGATAAGCTAAGAGAGGCTTCAGCTTCATATCACTGGAAACATTGCCACCAAACAACAGAGTTAGCCTATCCTTTGCTGCTTTAGAGCCTGGCATCAGCTTTTCCTTCTTACTGATGTAACTTCGGTCTGGCATCCTCTTCCAGTACAGTCCTGTCTCATCGGCATTAAAAACCTGCTTAGGTGGATACGCACCTCCATCAATAATTTCTCAAAGTGGTTCAGGAAATTCCTGGGCAGCTACCACATCTGCACTCATTGCCTTGCAACTTACTTTTACATTATGAAGGTTGGCTCTAGCCTTGAACCAATGAAGCCACCATGGCTGGCATTAAAAGATGCACCCTCTGATTCTTCACCGTGTTTCTTCTTCAAGTCTTCATAAAGCCTTTTAGCTTTCTCTTGAACGCAGCATTAAGCTGAGCGGGGACTCAGTGCTGCAGCTGATCCTGCATCCACACACTGAGAAGTTTCTCCATCTCCTTCATCACTTTTCCACACTTCTTCGATATTACTGTCCACATCACTGGCACAGCAGACTTCACATGTTCCATGATCTTGTCCTTGTACTTTTGAATCATGCTGATGGATGAATGATTCATGTTATAAGAATGAGCAAAGTCTACCATATTTTCACCTCACTCCACTCTCTCAATTATTTTAACTTTTGTTTCCATCATTATCGCTTGGCATTTCTTAGCAGTACCAGCTACATCACCACTGGTTTTGCGCTTGCTTCCTGACATCTTGGGCTTTAAATAAAGATACTGTACTACTGTACTCTATACAGTACTGTACAGTAAAGTACACAAAAGCACAACCACTTGTAGAGGATGCATGCACGTGACAATGCACACCAGACACGTGAACTAACTTATGTGACTGGACATGTGAACACACGTTCGCATCTTTGAAATTTCGCAACTTGAAGGTTCATATGTAGGGGACTTACTGTATATGAAAAAAGCTTAGTAATTATCATTTTAGACATTCCATGGATATTTGTTCTTTTCTAAAAACAACCATTTCTCTTTTTGTATTTGCAAACTACTACAAAGTGGGAATGAGAAAATATTATTGACCCCCACCTAGTTTTTGAAGAAAACTCGTTTCTGAAGAATCAGAGAAAAACTAACTTAATTGGTGTCATGGAGCAAAATGTAGTGTGCTCACATTAAAAACGAAATCAGTTAAGTACTACTATATCTACTCACACATACACACAAAGTATTGACAAAGATTCACTTTTGGAGGTACAGTATTTGGATCTATGATTAATAATAACTCATAAATCAACTAAAGTATAGTTTAGAATTGGGCGTTCTTTTGGTTAGCAGTTAGTGTTTCCAAAATATATTTTCTTGGGTGTTTTCAACATTTCTGTTCTGACATTTCCAAGAACATTTTACCAAGTTTACCAATGATTTATTTCTAATTAGTTTGAAGTAATAGGCGGTTTTGTCCTATTCCTTTATGGGAAAATACCTAGTTTCAAATAATTCAAAAAACTACTTAATCAGTGGGTGCTGGTTTTAAAAATATAAATCAGTATCTCCCTAATTTAATAGTTTACTTAATATATAGCTTCTCTTTTATAAGAACAAGAATATATCATTTTTACATCCTCTAGAAAATAAAGCATAATTGCTAAAATAATTAATGCAAAGTTCAACTAAAAAGGTATTTTTAGATTATCGTTTAATGTCATTGGTACACCTGTGATCAATAATAGGAAGCATGACTAGCAGTAAAAGAAAAGAATAGAAAAACAGGTATTAAATGGCATGGATTCATAATGCTGAGTTAGATGCTATGCATAGTTGAATTAATTTGTCTACTGATTATTTTTCTGCTATGTCAACCCTTTTCTAACAAGAAGTTAAAAATCCAGTTGACTATCCTAAGCGAATTCAGTACTTCCAGGTCACAGAATTAAGTTACCATTATTACATTTAGTGAATCCTCAGCATCATACTACTTTATTTCAAGACTTACTATAAAGCTATAGTAATTATGGCAGACTGGTATTGATGTAAGTGTATACATTGAGATCAATCGAAAAGAATAGAAAGTTCACAAGTAAGCACATATATATGTGGTCAATTGATTTTTGACAGAAGTGCCCATGTAATTCAATAAGGGAAGAATAGGTGTGTAGGTTTTGAGAAACCCAGGCCTGGTGGGCACTGCATGCTTATGCGACTGACTCAGTAAAATCTTGAGTGAGCTTCCCTGTTCAGCAAAACCACAAAGTGTTGTCATGTGGCATTGTTGGGAGAATTAACAGATCCCCATATGACTCCATTGGAAGGAGATACCTAGAAGCTTGTGCCGTTTCTCCTGAACTTTACCCCATGTGCCTACTCCCTTTGCTGATTTTAATCTGTACCCTTTCACTATCATAAACCATAACCATGAGTATAACAGCTTTTCTGAGTCTTGTGAGGTTTTCTTTGGCAAATCATCCAGCCTGCTTGTGGCCTCGGGCATCTCTGACCCAATAGTTTTTTCATCAAATGGTACTAGAATTTCTGGATATGTATCTGGAATCAAAACCAAAATTTTAACCCTTATCTCACACCATAATCAAAACTCAATTTGGAATGGATCACAGATCTAAATATTTAAGCTAGATGTAAACATATAAAACTGCAAACCTTCTAAGCAGAAGTATTAATAGAAAATGTTTATTAACTTGTGATAGGCAGACACTCCTTTTAGAGGATGCAGAAAACAAAAATCACAAACAAAAAATTGATAAATTTTACATTATTAAAATATAGACAATCTTGAAAGGCATAGTTAAGAAAATGAAAATATAACCTACTAAGAGAAAATATTTGCAATACATACATAGACTGCTGTGGAGTGAACTGTATCCCCCTCCCCCCAAATTCATATCTTGAATCCTTAACTCTCAATATGACTATATTTGGAGACAGGATCTATAAGGAGGTATGGTTAAGTGAAGTCATAGGCTTTAGGCCTTGATCCAATAGGATTAGTATCTTTATAAAAAGAGACACAGAAAACTCACTCTTCCTTTGTTGCTGTGAAGACACAGCAAGAAGGCAGTCATCTGCAAGCCAGGAAGTGAGCTGTCACTAGGCATCCAATCAGCCAGTACCTTGATCTTAGACTTCCCAGACTCCATAACTGTGAGGAAATAAAATTCTGTAGTGTGAGCCACGCAGTCTGTGGTATTTTGTTGTAACAGCCTGAGGTGACTAATACAGATGACAGAGGATTTATATCCAGAATAAAGAACTGTAACAACTCAAAAAGAAAAGGAATCCTGAAAAGGGGCAAAAAATTTGGACAGATACTTCATTAAAGACAAAACAAAACAAAATAAACAAATTGCCAGCTAGAACATGAAAAGATATTAAACATCAATAGTTCAGGAAATGCAAATTAATACTACAATGGGAGCACTTCCCTGGTGGTACAGTGGTAAAGAATCCTCCTGCCAGTGCAGGGGGCACGGGTTCCAGCCCTGGTCTGGGAAGACCCCACATGCCGTGGAGCAACTAAGACCGCCGTGGAACAACTAAGACCGTGCATCACAACTACTGAGCCTGTGCTCTAGAGCCTGTGAGCCACAATTACTGAGCCTGCACGCCTAGAGCCTGTGCCCCATAACAAAAGAAGCCACCGCAATGGGAAGCCTGCTTGCCGCAACTAGAAATAGCCCACGTGCAACAACGAAGACCCAGTGCAGCCAAAAATAAAATGAAAATAAAATAACTTAAAAATAGAAAAGAAAAGAAAATCCTGGTTTCCCTAAAAAAAGGAATATTACAATGAGATACCAATAAATAACCACTAGAAAGGCTTTAAAAATCTGAACAATACCAGGAGATGGGGAGACTGTATAACTTAGCTTCAGTCATTGTGTGAATTTAAATAATATGGCCACTTTGGAAAATATTTGCCAATTCTTATAGAGTTTATTATATACTTACTCTATGACTTAGAAATTCCATTCCTAAAAATTTATTCAAGGAAGATAAAAACATGTGGACAAGAGAAACTTACATGTGAATGCTCATAGCAGCTTTACACTTATGAGACAAAAACTAGAAATAATGTGAATTTGTACCAATAGGTGAACAGATAAAATATGCTATATAAATATGATATAATGTAGTTAGCAATAAAAAGGAATAAACTATCAATGCATAAAAACTATGTGGGTAAAACTCAGAAATATTATGGAGTAAAAATCAGGCACAAACAGTATATATACAGTACGATTCCATTCACATCAAATTCTAGAAATGGAAAAGCTTATCATGGCAGAAAAAAAATCAGTGGTTTGTTGGTATAACAAGAGGGTGCGGGAGCTGATTGCAAAATAGCACAAATGAACTTTTGGTGATGGTGAAAATATTCTATATATTGATTTTGATAGTATGTTCACTGTGTGTGTATTTGTCATATTTCATTGAAGTTTATACTTAACTGGGTGATTATATTGTTTGTAAGTTATACCACAATACATTTACTTTTAAAAAGAGAGAGTGTAACATGAAGCATGTGTGTGTTTGATTTGCATATGCAGCTATTGTCTGTTAACACATGAGAAACTGCAAATATTGGCTTCTCCTGTAGAGAGCAATGTTTTGGGAGAGTCATTTTATGTTGTACCTTGGTATGCCTTTTGAATTCTGAATTAAGTAAATGTCTTACCTATTGTTTTAATTACATATTTTGTTTATATCCTAGAACCTAGTACTATTCCTGGAACAAAATAGGCACCCAGTAAATGTATATTTAACTAAAATTAAGGCTAGGAACTGAGTCATAACTCATAGTTTACTATATATTGAACACATAGAGATAACTTTCAAAACATCTCAGAAAAAAATGACTTACTGTATAGTATTTCAAGCAAATAATATTTTAGGATAATAATGGAAGAAGGACTTCGCTGGTGGTGCAGTGGTTGAGAGTCCGCCTGCCAATGCAGGGGACACGTGTTCGTGCCCCGGTCCGGGAAGATCCCACATGCTGCGGAGCGGCTGGGCCCGTGAGCCATGGTCGCTGAGCCTGCGCATCCGGAGCCTGTGCTCCGCAGCGGGCGAGGCCACAACGGTGAGAGGCCCGCGTACCGGGAAAATAAATAAATAAATAAAATAATAATAATGGAAGAAACTTTTGCCAAGTATCATTTGTTCTTACAGTACGCTACAAACTGATTCAGAGGGGTCAGAGGTGATGAATCTTAATACAATAAAAATGTTTAAAACTTTGGCGTATCTTCTAGCTGAACAGAAGCTCTAGGAATCCATAAAACAGAGCATCCACTTAAGTCAAGGCATATAGCAGATAGTGGTAAAGATAGATTCTTTTCATAGAAAATGTAATAAAATGAAAAAACAATATATAATTTATTGACAGCATTTCTGAGAGCTAGTGAATCCAGTTCTTCTCTTAAGATACATCTTTTTATTTTATTTGCTATTATTTTATTTTCATTTTCTTCTTTGATTATGGAGACATTTATTATATATCTACTATGTGTGAAGATACTTTTATGTCAATACAGATTAACTTGGTCCTATAATTATAGGTGTTAGCAAATCAAATTACACTAGAAATTTAGTAGTCAGCCAGTTTTCATTTCTATTTCAAAATTATAATTTTAGAGAATGTATTTCAGTATTAGAAAGTTTACTTTTAAAACATAATTTTGAGACTATCGAGAAAGGTTGTTGATTCTGTTCTGTTATTCATTTGCTTCTTTTGAATTTGTACTGCACCTGCAATATTGTGTACTTTTTTTCCCTCACTGTGTACTTTACAAGGGACACTAACAAGTTAGAATGTGTAAAAAAAAGGAGAGCAACCGGTGTAACTAAGGGATAGAAAGTTACGTCGCTGATAGTCAATTCTCTTTTTTTTTTTTCTGGTGGACAGCATAATGATTTTTTTTTTTTTTTTGTCAGTTCTCTTAAAGATCACCAGAAAAAACCTGTGGATGTGGCAAAGCTGAATTTGTTAGACTAACTCCAGAAAGGGTGAACCAACCTTGAGAATATCTTAACAGTGTCTCAAAATAGGAAAAGTTGGCGGGGGTGGGGGGTGTCTCTAGTGTCTTAGGATATGGATTCAGTGATTTTAGGGTCACGAACAGGTAGGATGGGCAGGGTTTCTGACAAGATATTTTGTCTCTGTAGGCAGGCTGTGGTGATGGTCTTCAAGAGGGCCTTGATCAGCAAAGTTTTGTCTTAATAAGCGAGCTATTTATTTTGGTTCACAGCCTTGCTTAGCATAAAGAAGGGTAAATCTGTTTTGTCTCAGAATTGTTTAGCAAAGAGACAGAAAGGATATTGGTTTTAGTTCTCTATGTCAGATGAATGACAGTTTAAAAACTGGGGTTGTTTAGTATAAATTTAAAAATAGAATTCCCAGCTTGGAGTAAAGAAAAATGATGGTGATCGTTAGTTTCTTAAATAAAACTCTGCTATAAAAATTCTGTAAGAGGTATTGTGCAATTGTAACAGTGGCCCTGAAGTAATAGTCCCAGTTCAGTTTCTTGGTGTCCTAAAGAAAAGACAAAAGTCAAACATTGGAGAAGTGTAATAAATGTAAACAGCACATGGAATTTGTTATGTAATTGTAAAAGTATACTAATTGGGGTGTGTGTGTGTGTGTGTAAATATAAAATCGCAATTTTTCAATCATTGTTTTTGTTTGTTTTACTTTCCTATAGAACTTGATATAGTATTAGATATTGACAACATTCAACATTTAACTGGTTTTTGGATTAGAATATTTTTGAAGAACTTTTGTGCTCTATAGGAAAAATAGCCTTGGTATCTTTTTATATTGGAATGTTTGACACGCTCTGTGACATGTCCTCGGTGAGGATCTAGTCCTGTTTGTTCTGTAAGAAAAAGCACTTAGATTCTGATCTCTGCTTTGGCAATTAATTCTAGCTGTGTAAACTGGAAGACGTCATTAACATCATTGACCTCAATGGCTCACTACTAAAATCATTCTAATAATATGAGAAATAAATTGCATAGCATTTTTGAAACATTATCATAAACTAGAACACAATTTGCAGGTGAGCTAGTTTCATCTTTTCTCTTTAAACTTAAAAGAAGTGCACCTTAGAGATGTCTCGCTTTTTTATGATCTCATATCTAGCATTGCTTAGACTTCGACGTTCCATTGTTCATGGAGTATAGCCGATTCTTTGGCTTCCTTTTGTTAATAAATGAAACTGTGTATTTAAAATCCAAATCCTGCGGAAGCTGGTGTACAAGGAAAGCATCTCTCAAAAGTCTTTGTGTTTTTGTCCTTTCTTTTCCCCAACAAATGTAAGCCATTGAGTTAAATAACTGTTGAGTTTCCCAATTCCCCAGGTTGTTTCAATTTGCACAAAGGAGGAAATATTTTCTATGGAGTAAGGCTATTAATTTGGAAGTAGAGCTTTTCTGGGCTAAATGAGGATGCACATTTAGTGTTGTAAATACTATTATCCTTGCTATTTTATTAAAATGATCTATTTCAAAAAATCTTTGAGTTGTGTTCTAGCTTGATATTCCTTGACATGTAGATGTAGATATAGATATAGGTATAGAGATACAGAACTTTTCCACCTTTACATTTGTTATCTGAATAATTATTTTCCATAATAATAATAAAAAAGATTTATCTGCCTCATATATAGTAGTATCTTTAAGTTTCAATTTTATGCAAAATTATGTACAGAGAAGTATTTACCTTCCTTCCTACTAAGTAGGAGAAGTGAGAGAAAATAGTGCTGAGAAACTATTAATTAAAAAAAAATTCATCTGCAGTTTTGAAATGCAATAAAATAAGAGCTAAGCAAATGGACTCTGAAGTTAGGTTACCTGCATTTGATTCTCTTACTCCATGATATGGGAGGTGTTGGTCATTATTTAATTTATTTTAACTCAGTTCCCTTATATGTAAAATAAGGATAATAGTAATACCTAAGTGTTGTAGAAAGATTAAATGATACAATAGATATGGAGCATCTTACAGTACCTAACATACGGTAGCCACTGCATAAATATTAAATATTATTATTTTTGGAGATTCTCTTTCCTTTTCTGCTTCAAATAGCTATGTATACCCAGAGATACCCATGTGCATAGGGATACATGCACAAATTTATCATCCACATTTAGCTTTTGACTTATGAAGCTCTAATTATGCAACCTAGATCTAATTTGGTAGTTGGAGGAAGATTTTTCCATAGACTTCATCAAGTAACTTTTTCAAGGACTTATTTCGAGCTTTCATCTTGGAATTGCTTCCAGGAATGTGTTACAAATGCACAGGAGAAACAGCTAAATATTATAGTCTAGAGAACTGATTCAGCATACCTTTCTGAAACGCAGTACACGCTCTTAATGGTGAATTAAAATATTGGTTTAGTTAGGAGCTTGCTGTCTGTGAAGTTAGAAACCTGTGCTTAACATTCTCTGTAAGGAGAACTAACTTTAAATTTTCTGCTACTTCAGAGTTGTGGAGTGCTTTATAGAAAGTGAATTAAAAGTTTTAAAATAAAAAGTAGATGGAAACAAGTAATTGTCATTTACAAGAAGTTATCTGACTGGCATATTAAGTTTGGAAAATAAAAGGTCTTAGTTCTGAAGTGGAGGAAATGTTTTCAAATCAAATTAAATTTTGATTAAAAAAGCATGTAAGTATAATATATACATTAACATTTTCATGTAATATACTTTGTTGAATAAAGGAAATATTTACTTAGAAGTAGAAGAATTTTAATACTCCTGGACAAAAAATAGTTGCAAATCCTTGAATTTGTTTCTATCAGTCTTCAAAACTTTTTATTCTCTTTTCAGATTCAAGTTCTCCACACTTCTAATGTAAATTTCAATACACTATCTTCATAAAATAAATCAAGAGGCACACTTTAAGGAAAAAACTAAATTTCACAAAATTTTCTTATTGTTATGCTCTCCATCAACTTTTAAAAAATAATTTGTACCTAAGTTTCTTGAATTGTTGACTTTATAGTTACTTTGTCACACATATTTGGAAAGTTCTTGACCCAACTTGAGCCAAATCACAATAAGTCTGTCAATAGAATTTTTACAAGCCATGCATTGTGGAGAGTTTATCCTTGAAAGTATGACTAGCACTGATAGATTTAAGTCAATTGAATAACAGTTTATGATCAAAACTGCTGAAGTTCTTCAAATAACTCATTTTCCTCACTGTCAGTTAATTTGGCAGGAAATAACAGCTTGTTTGGTGTAAGCAAGGGATGTATAACTCCTCCATTTGAGATTCTTAGAGTCTTATTTGCTAAATAATTCCAGTCTGACGTGTGTGTGTGTGTGTGTGTGTGTGTGTGTGTGTGTGTGTGTGTTTAATGCCCTGTGATATCAAAAGGGCCGTTATTCATTCTGACTTCTAGGGATTCCATTTGTGTAATTTCTCATTGGCTTAATTTGTGTATTGTATCTCCTTTCTTGTGGAAGAGAAAAAAAACAGAATTGTTTCATTATTCTTCTTTCATTCATTAGTTATCAACTGTACCATCTTGAAAAGCATAAGACTTTGTTCTGGCACTCAGTTAAATTTTCACAAAATAGCTTGGTCCATTTGGAGTTTGCTTTCTAGCATTTCTAGGACAGGTACAGAGAAGGCTTTATTCTAGGGCAAGACTCTTCTGAGGAAACTACTCATTATCCTGAAGAGTAGAAGGTCTTTTCAAGATGGCTGCTATGGGTTCTGGGAATTGACTTACTTTTCTTTAGTTCGTTCCTTAGATTTGTGGAATTTCGCTCCACATATATACAAATTGAATGCAACCAAAGACTCAAAGAGACTCTTCTGCATCTCTTAGTAGACCCTGCTCTGTGCTGCTGTGCCCTCCAAATTCTAGTCACCTCAGTTTCCTTAAACTCTGAACTTTGCCTCCAACTCAGCAAGAGTCAAAGAGTTTGAGTTCATTTACTGCACTGAGACTGGGAGACTATTCCAATAACAGTAAGATAGCACAGTTGTCGGGCTCATCTCATTTGTTTCTTTTCTCTCAGGAATCACAGTCCTGTACTGCCTGTTGTGCAATGTCTGAAAACCATTTTTTCATTTTTTTTTTCCCTCTGTTTTTTTAGTTGCTTAAAGCAGGGCAGCCACTCCCTTGGCAGGTATTTCTTCATGAACCAAAACTGAAATCAGATTGGCAGTTTCTTATAAAATTAAACATAAGCTTAACATATAAAATAACCACTCCTACATATTTACCAAAGAAAAATTAAATCATATGTCTAGAAAGCAATCTATACGCAGACATTCATAACAGCTTTATTTATAATAGATAAGATTTTAAATAACCTCAAAACCCAACAAACTCAAGTGGATTAATACACTTTCATATATTCATATAATGAACGATTACTGTGAAATATAAGAACACAGCACTGATATACATTACATGGAAGAATGTCAAAAACATTTTGCTGAAAAAAGAAGCCAAACCAAAAAAAAGAGTACATGCTCTATGATTCCATTCATGTGAAGTTCTAGAACAAACAAACTAACCTATAGAAATCAGATTGGTCATTGCCTAGGGGATGGGGTGGGGAATTGAACACTAAGATCCATGAAGGATCTTTTTAGAGCGATGGAAAATTTTCTTATTGATACAGCGACCCCCCCTACCCTACCCCCAACATACTATGTAAATTAAACACTTTTTTTTGTTTTTTTAACGGTATGCGGGCCTTTCACTGTTGTGGCCTCTCCCGTTGCGGAGCACAGGCTCCGGACGGGCAGGCTCAGCGTCCATGGCTCACGGGCCTAGCCACTCCGCAGCATGTGGGATCCTCCCGCACCGGGGCACGAACCCGTGTCCCCTGCATCGGCAGGCGGACTCTCAACCACTGCACCACCAGGGAAGCCCACTTAAATACATTTTTAATAAAAGGTAGCTTAGAGCAATGTGGTAGCAATGGAGATGGAATGAAGAATTTGAATTTGGAAAACTTTAGATGGTTAAAACAGACAGGAATTAGTGATGGAAATGATAGTGAAAGAGGAGGGATAGGAAGTTTTCAAGAGTGACTCTGAGGTTCCTGAGTTGGATAGGCATACATTCACTGAAACAGGAAACCCTAGAAAAGAACTAGACTGGAAAAAACTGAGAGGTAATAGGGAGAGGGCTATTGCTCCAACATTAAGTTGGAAGTATTTTTAATACATGCAAGTGAAAATGTCATGTACTAGATTTACAGGATTGGAACTCAGAGGTGTGCTTTGGAGATATCTGTCACTGGCGTGTAGGTTTAATTAAACCATGGATGTAGACCAAGCTGCCTGAAAGAGTGAGAAGGGAATGGACTTTGAAAAATTGCACGTTTCACTGATATTGTTGAGGGTACAGATAGGGTATAGATTTATTCACACTTTGGTTTATTCATTGATTTGGCAAATAATTTCATATGCCTTTTATTACTAGATACTATTCATTGTAAGCACTATGAATAAACAATCCATAAGATGGAAAGAGAGTCCTGCACTTGTCACAGATTTAGGATGGAACCAGTTTGACCTATTGTGTAATTTTCCCAGTAGTTCATTCACTATTGGTGCATAATCAACAGATTCATATACTTATGTTGCTATACTGTTGAGTTTTTATCAGCTGTATTCTAAATGACAACAAAAGGTAACAGATTGGAAGCATGTTATTGATGGTCAAAGGAATCTGAGATGGATAAGAAGGGATATAAAAATAAGGAAAGTCTATGCCATGATAAACAAGATTATTCTTTCAGAAAGCAAAAATAGTAAAGGTTAATGAAGATGCCTTCTGGTAGACACAACATGGTTGCTCCTTACAGTATGCAAGGCAATAAGCTTTATGTTCCATCCATATGTGAAGGCTCTCTTTGGAATCATCATTTAATACAGAAGCTGGCTAAACACACACACACACACACACACACACACACACACACATGCATGTCATGTCAAGCCTTTTCTTAATGTACTCTCCTGCTCTTTTTCTGTATTGTTTAAGTTAATGGATAGGAGAATTACCAAACATTCAAATAAACTATTTCTTTCTGCTAAGAAAAAATACTTTGTAGGAAGTTGAAATTGAAATGAAGATTGAGACAGGTATATTCTCTTAGAGAAGTGCAACAGATATCTCAGGGAGAGAGGACTTCAAAAGCAACCAGAAAACAATATGAACATTAAAATATTTAAGCACATCATTTACCTGTAAAACAGATAAATTTACTGTGTTTTATGACATAAGGAACAATTAACACAAAAATTTTAAAAAGTTATTTTAAAAGTTGCAATTATATTTAAGAAAATAAAATAAATGTTTATTATAGCATTAAATTAAAATCAAGCCTATTGAAGTGGCAGATATTATCAGTAAGCAGCATAACAGGAGGCATTTATTAATTATAGAGCCAGAGCAATGGCTAATGGAAAAGACACACCAACCATACAGACTGTCCTCTTGTATCAGGAAACTATGCTCCATTTGACAAATATCTCTTGTCAGTTTCTTGACATATTTACAATCCTAGGGTTATTAAGAATACTTCCACAATTTTTCTAAGAAGTTAATACTGCATTCAATTATTAAGTAGTTATAATATTTAATATACTTGCTATCAAATAATTTCTGACATTTAATTTAAAATTCCCTTTATATTTGTTCTTTCACTAAAATATGCCTCATCATGATTATCCTACTTGCATAATTTGCTTCAAATGCCAATTAAGACACAGATCCTCATTCAAACACATAGAATTTTATATCATTTTTCCTTTTTAGAAATAACTGTGTTGATAACATTGCTCTTTGTGTGGTGGAAGATTACCAATCACCTCCTCCCTGAGACTATATCCTGTCTTTCATTTGAAGAGATCATTATTTGCAACATATTTTGGCAAAAGATTGAATGAAGTTAGAGCTGTCAGATATAATGATAAAAATCATAGGCTCTGAAGTCAGGCTGCCTGTGTTCAATCCCTAGTCTCATTGTACAGTAAATGCATGGCCTTGAGCGATTGTTTTCAACTTCTCTAACCTCAATTTCCTTATCTACAAAATGGAGAGACTAATAGATGGTATTACTGAGCACGTATAACATGCTAGGCAAAGGTCTAAAAGTTTTTCATGTATTAACTCATAAATCCCCTCAATAACCCTATGAGGTTATTATTATCAGTGTTTAATTTAAAATGAGACATTTGAAAACTAAGGAAAGAAATAATATGTTCAATGCCATGCACTTTGAATCAGGTAATGGTGAGTTTATGTAATCTTTTTTTTTTTAATACATCTTTATTGGAATGTAATTGCTTCACAGTGCTGTGTTAGTTTCTGTTGTACAACAAAGTGAATCAGCCATATGCATACATATATCCCCATATCCTCTCCCTCTTGAGCCTCCATCTCACCCTCTCTATCCCACCCCTCTAGGTCGTCGCAAAGCTCATCTCCCTGTACTACGCTGCTGATTCCCACTAGCTATCTATTTTACATTCGGTAGTGTATATGTGTCGATGCTACTCTCACTTCGCCCCAGCTTCCCCCTCCCCTCCGTGTCCTCAAGTCCATTCTCTATGTCTACGTCTTTATTCCTGCCGTGCCACTAGGTTCATCAGTACCATTTTTTTTTAAGATTCCATATATATGCGTTAGTGTATGGTATTTGTGTTTCTTTTTCTGACTTACTTCAGAATTTATGTAATCTTAATCATTGAATACTGATTCCCACAGTCCTACCATGAGATCTACCACTTAGTAGAGCACTTATTACATGGTATGAGTTCTAAAAATATCTATCCTCCTGTTTGTCGTGAGCTGTTGACTCAACTTAGTTAGCTAGCTAGGTATTGGTGTTCTCTTTTTATCCTTGCCTCTGTTAAGTAACCTCCTCAAGCTTCGCATATAGTTGAAATGTCAAAAATACAGAATTATAAAGAGTAAAATATTAAAATCCATTTATCCCCTCCCCTCAGTTCCAATACAAATATAGTCATTATTAATGATTTGGTGTGTTCTGTGCAGTTGTTTTTCTTTATATACTACTTACACACACATAGAAGGTCATATACAAATACCTTACTTTCATTAAATAGTTTGATCATTACACAGTATGAGATGATGCTATATACTCTTTTGGTTTTGGTTTTTTTTTAATTAAATAAATAGTTTGTTTATTTATTTATTTATTTATGACTGCATTGGGTCTTTGTTGCTGCCTGTGGGCTTTCTCTAGTTGCAGAGAGTGGGGGCTACTCTTCGTTATGGTATGTGGGCTTCTCGTGGTGGTGGCTTCTCTTCTTGCAGAGCATGGGCTCTAGGCGCCCAAGCTTCAGTAGTTGTGGCAAGTAGGCTCAGTAGTTGTGGCTTGTGGGCTCTAGAGCACAGGCTTAGTTGTTGTGGTGCACGGGCTTAGTTGCTCCACGGCCTGTGGGATCTTCCCGGACCAGGGATCGAACCCGTGTCCCCTGCATTGGCAGGAGGATTCTTAACCACTGCACCACCAAGGAAGTCCCTCTATATACTCTTTTAAAATTTTTTATTCAATTTATTTAAACTAAAGAAAAACCCAAAATAGTCCACCCATTTCTCCGTACCCCCCACCTCTTACAATCACCAGTCTGTTCTTTGTATCTCCATTTTTTTTAACATTCCACGTATATCAGAGATCATACAGTATTTGTCTTTCTCTGTCTGATTTATTTCACTTAGCATAATGCCCTTGAGGGCTGTGTGTGTGTGTGTGTGTGTGTGTGTGTGTGTGTAAATAAAATATACTCTTTTGTAGATTTATTAGCCTTTACAAATATCAAAGTACCTGTTTTGAAGTAATTTTATGATGGCTGCTCTAAAATATTTGGCAGAGAATTCCAAACTCTGATTTATCTCAGTGTTGACATGTGTCAGTTGTCATTTCTCATTTAAGCTGTGTTTCCTGGTTCTTGGTATGATGAGTGATTTTCAACTATATCCTGGATATTATGTTAGAAGGCTCTTGATCTTACTTAAATCTTATTTTGGCAGGCAGTTGCCCTGTTTAGGTTTAGCCTGTAGGTCCTGGTGGCCCTCACAAGCTGCATTGATGTTCTCTCTGTGAGTAGATACGGTACAGCTGTCAGCTGTGGGGAGATGTGGGGAGAGTGGCTGGTTTGTCCTGTCAAAGACTTACTGGTGATGATGCCACAGAAAAGTTGCCCTAGGCCATCATTAGATATGGATCTGAATGCCAAGTTTCTGCTGCTCATCTCTTTCCAGGTCCCTTGGTCAGACAGATCAGGCTTTTCTTGTATTTTATACTTTGTTTTTGTTGTTGTTGTCATTGTTTTTCATTTTTTTGTTTGCTGGTTTGTCTTTCTGTTCAGGGTTGGAGGGCTCCCTGACACACTATTAGGCATGCATAGAATATAAAAATAAAATCCAGGGAACTCATAGGTGTCCTTTTGGTCCTGTGGACCCTAGCCAGTCTATTTTCTTTCTCTCTACGTTGCAGAGTCTTTTTATGATTGTCTTTTGAATTATTTCTAGGGTGTTTAGTTGAATTTAGGAAGATGGAACAGGGGAAATTGGTTCTATACTATCTTACCCTAGAACTGGAAGCTCAAAGCATCTATTTTTAATTGTTTGTTTTCTGTCATTAATTTTGCTTTTAGTTTGATTACATCCTCTCCTTCACATTATTTAGGTTTATTCCACTGCTCTTCTTTTAAATTACTGAGTTTAATGTCTAGTATATTCAGTTAAATCTTCTTTGTTTTCTAATAGAGTTGGCATTGCAAGATTTTATTTTTTACAGAAAACAAATGGGGTGACATCTCAGGAATTTTTATGTTCAGCGTTTTCAGTGTATTTTGAAAAGAGAGAGGTAGCTTACCAAGTGAAATAAAGGTCCCATTTTTCCAATGGTGGAGTTCACGCTGGGAGGGGGCAGCCAGCCAGGAAATGCTTTCACAGTCTTTTTTCCTCCAGCAGTGGCCCTGTGACTATTTCTAGCCAGTAGAGTGTGAGCAGAGACTTCTGTGCCACCTCCAGGCCTAATGAGTAAAAACCTTCAGCACGTGGAAAAAATAATACAGACCCTATGAGCCCAAATTCTTGAATAAGTCTTTGAAATTTGCCTTCCTTTGTTTATACACTCAGTACTATTACCTGAGAAACTTCAGTTACATGTATCGCTATATACATGTTTAGATCTATAATTTGTATATCTTATCTGCAAGCTGAAAAAGATTCCCTCATTTGCAAATGAGTTATTTAGAAGAGCCTGTCTTTAAATTTAACTGAAAGGCTTTTATTTTGATTACTACTTCAGTATTATTTTCTAATTGTATTCATTGCACTTAGAAAATATAACATTAAAAAAACTGCTTTTTGAAATGTACTGATATAATCTTTATGAATTCATATATGATCACTGTTACTAATATTGCACAAGTTTTAGTAAAAAATGAGTAATCCATGTAACTAGAGTACAATATTCATTATTTGTCTATTAGATCAAGCCTACTTATTCAGTTCCTCTATATACTTAATACTTGTTTTCCATTTGTTTTACTGATTTCTGAGAGGAGTGTGTTAAAGTTTTCAAATATAATTTTGTGTTTGATCATTTCAATTTTGCTTATATATTTCAAAGTAATGATTAAATACATTAAAAGTCACAAGTATTATAAGTATGTTTTTATCTTTAGTAACATTTTTTCTTGTTTATTTTCTGAATACTATTTTGTTTGATAGTAATAAAATGATACTATAATTTATAGAATTTAAAAAATTATTGTGATAAGACTACTTGAGCTCTACCTAAGCGCTCAATACAGTGTTGTTAATTCTAAGTATAATGTTGTATAGCAGATCTCTAGAACTTATTCATCTTGTGTAACTGAAACTTTATACCCCTTGAAAAGCAATCACCTCTCTTCACTCTCTAGCAACCGCCATTCCACTCTTTGTGTCTATGCGTTTGACTATTTAACATACCTCATGCAGTGGGATCATGTAGTATTTGTCCTTCTATGACTGGCTTATTTCACTTAACATAATGTACTCCAGGTTCATCAGTGCTGTTGCATATGGAGGTATCTCCTTTTCTTTTAAGGTTGAAAAATCGTCTGTGTGTGTGTGTGTGTGTGTGTGTGTGTGTGTGTGTGCTTATGTGTGTGTGTTTTCTTTATCCATTCATCTCTCAATGGATATTTAGGTTATATCTGTGTCATGGCTATTGTGAATAATGCTGCAGTGGACATGGGAATGCATATATCTCTACAGGATCCTTATATCAATTCTCTTGGCTATATACCCAGAAGTGGGATTGACTGATCATATGATTATTCTATTTTGAACTTTTCTGAGTAAAGTCCATCCTGATTTCTATAGTGGCTGCACCATTTTAAATTTCTACTAACACCATACAAGGGGTTCTATTGGGTTGGCCAAAAGGTACATTCATTTTTTTCCATAAGATGGCTCTAGTAGCACTTAGCTGTCTTTAACTTCATTCGAAACAATTTCATTAGATTGTATTGTGACAGCTGACATATCAGCATGCATTTAAAAAAACTTATCAAAATTGGTGAATTTTTGTATAGCCATTTTAATATTGAAGATGGAAGAAAAAAAGCAACATTTTCCGCATATTATGCTTTATTATTTCAAGAAAGGTAGAAACACACAAAAGGATTTGTGCAGTATATGGAGAAGGTGCTGTGACTGATTGAACGTGAAGGGGTTTGCAAAGTTTCATCATGAAGATTTCTCGCTGGGTGATGCTCCACAGTCAGGTAGACCAGCTGAAGTTGATAGCTATCAAATAGAGACATTAATTGAGAATAATCAGTGTTATACCACGTGGGAGATAGCTGACATACTCAAAATATCCAAATCAAGTGCTGAAAATCATTTGCACCAGCTTGGTTATGAGAATCGCTTTGATGTTCAGGTTCCACATAAGTTAAGCGAAAAAAACCTTCCTGACCATATTTCTCCATGCGATTCTCTACCTAAATGTAATTAAAACATTCCATTTTAAAAACAAATTGTGTTTGGCAATGAAAAGTGGATACTGTACAATAATAATGTGGAAGGGAAGGAATCGTGGAGCAAGTGAAATGAACCACCATCAACCACACCAAATGCCGGTCTTCATCCAAAGAAGGTGATGGCGGGATTAGAAGGGAGACCTTTATTATGAGCTCCTTCAGGGAAAACAAGTGATTAATTCCAGCAAGTACTGATCCCTGTTAGACCAACTGAAAGCAGCACTTGATGAAAAGCATCCAAATTAGTCAACAGAAAACACATAATCTTCTATCAGGATAACGCAAGACCACATGTTTCTCTGATAACCAGGCAAGCACTGTTACAGCTTGGCTGGGAAGTTCGGATTCATCCGCCATATTCACCAGACATTGCACCTTCAGATTTCCATTTATTTCGGTCTTTATAAAATTCTCTTAATGGAAAAAATTTCAATTCCCTGGAAGACTGTAAAAGGCACCTGGAACAGTTCTTTGCTCAAAAAGATAAAAAGTTTTTGGAAGATGGAATTATGAAGTTGCCTGAAAAATGGCAGAAGGTAGTGGAGCAAAAGGATGACTGTGTTGTTCAATAAACTTCTTGGTGAAAATGAAAAATGTGTCTTTTATTTTTACTTCAAAACAGAAGGAACTTTTTGGCCAACCAAAAAGTTATCCACATACTCTTGAACACTTTTCTTTTTTTTCTTTGTTTTGTAACATCTTTATTGGAGTATAATTGCTTTACAATGTTGTGTTAGTTTCTGCTGTATAACAAAGTGAATCAGCTCTACATATACATACATCCCCTTATCTCCTCCCTCTTGCATCTCCCTCCCACCATCCCTATCCAACCCTCTAGGTGGCCACAAAGCACCGAGCTGATCTCCCTGGGCTATGTGGCTGCTTCCCACTAGCTATCTGTTTTACATTTGGTAGTGTATATATGTTCATTCCACTCTCTCACTTCGTCCCAGCTTACCCTTCCCTCTCCCTGTATCCTCAAGTCCATTCCCTATGTCTGCATCTTTATTCCTGTCCTGCCCCTAGGTTCCTCAGAACCATTTTTTTTAGATTCCATATATATGTCTTAGCATACCGTATTTGTTTTTCTCTTTCTGACTTCACTCTGTATGAAAGACTCTAGGTCCATCCACCTCACTACAAATAAGTCAATTTTGCTTCCTTTTAAGGCTGAGTAATAATCCATTGTATATATGTGTCACATCTTCTTTAGCTATTCATCTGTCGATGGACACTTAGGTTGTTCCATGTCCTGGCTATTAAAAATAAAGCTGGGGCTTCCCTGGTGGTGCAGTGGTTTGAGAGTCCGCCTGCCAATGCAGGGGACACGGGTTCATGCCCTGGTCCGGGAACATCCCACATGCCGCAGAGCGGCTAGGCCCATGAGCCATGGCCGCTGAGCCTGCGCATCCGGAGCCTGTGCTCCACAACAGTGAGAGGCCCGTGTACTGCAAAAAAAAAAAAAAAAGCTGCAATGAACATTGTGGTACATGTCTCTTTTTGAATTACGGTTTTCTCAGGATATATGCCCAGTAGTGGGATTGCTGGGTCATATGGTAGTTTTATTTTTAGTTTTTTAAGGAACCTCCATACTGTTCTCCATAGTGGCTGTATCGATTTACATTCCCACCAACAGTGCAAGAGGGTTCCCTTTTCTCCACACCCTCTCCAGCATTTATTGTTTCTAGATTTTTTGATGATGGCCATTCTGACTGGTGTGAGGTGATACCTCACTGTAGTTTTCATTTGCATTTCTCTAATGATTAATGATGTTGAGCATTCTTTAATGTGTTCGTTGGCAATCTGTATATCGTCTTTGGAGAAATGTCTATTTAGGTCTTCTGCCCATTTTTGGATTGGATTGTTTGTTTTTTTGTTATTGAGCTGCATGAGCTGCTTATAAATTTTGGAGATTAATCCTTTGTCAGTTGCATCATTTGCAAATATTTTCTCCCATTCTGAGGGTTGTCTTTTTTATGAGGTTGTCTTGTTTATGGTTTCCTTTGCTGTGCAAAAGCTTTGAAGTTTCATTAGGTCCCATTTGTTTATTTTTGTTTTTATTTCCATTTCTCTGGGAGGTGGGTCAGAAAGGATCTTGCTGTGATTTATGTCATAGAGTGTTCTGCCTATGTTTTCCTCAAAGAGTTTGATAGTGTCTGGCCTTACATTTAGGTCTTTAATCCATTTTGAGCTTATTTTTGTGTATGGTGTTAGGGAGTGATCTAATCTCATACTTTTACATGTACCTGTCCAGTTTTCCCAGCACCACTTATTGAAGGGGCTGTCCTTTTTCCACTGTACATTCCTGTCTCCTTTATCAAAGATAAGGTGACCATATGTGCGTGGGTTTATCTCTGGGCTTTCTATCCTGTTCCATTGATCTATCTTTCTGTTTTTCTGCCAGTACCATACTGTCTTCATTACTGTAGCTTTGTAGTATAGTCTGAAGTCAGGGATCCTGATTCCTTCAGCTCCGTTTTTCTTTCTCAAGCTTGCTTTGGCTGTTCGGGGTCTTTTGTGTTTCCATACAAATTGTGACATTTTTTGTGCTAGTTCTGTGAAAAATGCCATTGGTGGTTTGATAGGGATTGCATTGAATCTGTGGATTGCTTTCGGTAGTATAGCCATTTCCACAATATTGATTCTTCCAATCCAAGAACATGGTATATCTCTCCATCTGTTTGTATCATCTTTAATTTCTTTCACCAGTGTCTTATAGTTTTCTGCATACAGTTATTTTGTCACTTTAGGTAGGTTTATTCCTAGGTATTTTATTCTTTTTAGTGCAGTGGTAAATGGAAGCATTTCCTTAATTTCACTTTCAAATATTTCATCATTACTGTATAGGAATGCAAGAGATTTCTGTGCATTAATTTTGCATCCTGCTACTTTACCAAATTCATTGATTAGCTCTAGTAGTTTTCTAGTAGCATCCTTAGGATTCTTTATGTATAGTATTATGTTATCTGCAAACAGTGACAGCTTTACTTCTTCTTTTCCAATTTGGATTCCTTTTATTTCTTTTTCTTCTCTAAAAAGAAAAAGATTGCTGTGGCTAAAACTTCCAAAACTATGTTGAATAATAGTGGTGAGAGTGGACAACCTTGTCTTCTTCCTGATCTTAGAGGAAATGCTTTCAGTTTTTCACCATTGAGAACGACGTTGGCTGTGGCTTTGTCATATATGACCTTTATTATGTTGAGGAAAGTTCCCTCTGTGCCTACTTTCTGGAGGGTTTTTATCACAAATGGGTGTTGTATTTTGATGAAAGCTTTTCTGCATCTACTGAGATTATCATATGGTTTTTATCTTTCAATTTGTTAATATGGTTTATCACATTGATTGCTTTGCATATATTGAAGAATCCTTGCATTCCTGGGATAAACCCCACTTGGTCATGGTGTATGATCCTTTTAATGTGCTGTTGGATTCTGTTTGCTAGTATTTTGTAGAGGATTTTTGCATCTATGTTCATCAGTGATATTGGCCCGTAGTTTTCTTTCTTTGTGACATCTTTGTCTGGTTTTGGTATCAGGGTGATGATGGCCTCGTAGAATAATTTTTGGGACTGTTCCTCCCTCTGCTATATTTTGGAAGCGTTTGAGAAGGATAGGTGTTAGCTCTTCTCTAAATGTTTGATAGAATTCATCTGTGAAGCCATCTGGTTCTGGGCTTTTGTTTGTTGGAAGATGTTTAATCACAGTCTCAATTTCAGTGCTTATGATTGGTCTGTTTACATTTTCTATTTCTTCCTGATTCAGTCTTGGCAGGTTGTGCATTTATAAGAATTTGTCCATTTCTTCCAGTTTGTCCATTTTATTGGCATAGAGTTGCTAGTAGTAATCTCTCATGATACTTTGTATTTCTGCAGTGTCAGTTGTTACTTCTCCTTTTTCATTTCAAATTTAGTGATTTGAGTCTTCTCCCTATTTTTCTTGATGAGTCTAGCTAATGGTTTATTAATTTTGTTTATCTTCTCAAAGAACCAGCTTTTAGTTTTATTGATCTTTGCTATCGTTTCCTTCATTTCTTTTTCATTGATTTCTGATCTGATCTTTATGATTTCTTTCCTTTTGCTAACTATGAGGTTTTTATTTTCTTCTTTCTCTAATTGCTTTTGGTGTAAGGTTATGTTGTTTATTTGAGATGTTTCTTGTTTCTTGAGGTAGAATTGTATTGCTATAAACTTTCCTCTTAGAACTGCTTTTGCTGCATCCCATAGGTTTTGGGTCATCGTGTTTTCATTGTCATTTGTTTCTAGGTATTTTGTTATTTCCTCTTTGATTTCTTCAGTGATCTCTTGGGTATTTAGTAGTGTATTGTTTAGCCTCCATGTGTTTGTATTTTTTGAGGATTTTTTCCTGTAATTGCTCTGTAGTCTCATAGCGTTGTGGTCGGAAAAGATATTTGATACAATTTCAATTTTCTTAAATTTACCAAGGACTGATTTGTGACCCAAGATATGATCTATCCTGGAGAATGTTTCATGAGCGCTGGAGAAGAAAGTGTATTTGGTGTTTTTGGATAGAATGTCCTAGAAATATCAATTAAGTCCATCTTGTTTAATATATCACTTAAAGCTTATGTTTCCGTATTTATTTTCATTTTAGATGATTTGTCCATTTGTGAAAGTGGGGTGTTAAAGTCCCCTACTATGATTGTTTTACTGTCAGTTTCCCCTTTGGTGGCTGTTAGCATTTGCCTTATGTATTGAGGTGCTCCTGTGTTGGGCGCATAAATATTTACAATTGATTTATCTTCTGCTTGGATTGCTCCCTTGATCATTATGTAGTGTCCTTCTTTTTCTCTTGTAATAGTCTTTATTTTAAAGTCTATTTTGTCTGATATGAGAATTGCTACTCCAGCTTTCTTTTGATTTCCATTTGCATGGAATATCTTTTTCCATCCTCTCACTTTCAGTCTATATGTGTCCCTAGGTCTGAAGTGGGTCTCCTGTAGACAGCATATATATGGGTCTTGTTTTTGTATCCATTCAGCCAGACTGTATCTTTTGGTTGGAGCATTTAATCCAGTTACATTTGAGGTAGTTATTGATATGTATGTTCCTATTACAATTTTCTTAATTGTTTTGGGTTTGTTATTCCAGGTCTTTTCTTTCTCTTGTGTTTCCTGCCTAGAGAAGTTCTTTTAGCATTTGTTGTAAAGCTAGTTTGGTGGTGCTGAATTCTCTTAGGTTTTGCTTATCTGTAAAGGTTTTAATTTCTCTGTTGAACCTGAATGATATCCTTGCTGAGTAGAGTAATCTTGGTTGTAGGTTTTTTTCCTTTTTATCACTTTAAATATGTCATGCCACTCCCTTCTGGCTTACAGAGTTTCTGCTGAAAGATCACCTGTTAACCTTATGGTGATTCCCTTGTATTTTATTTGCTATTTTTCCCTTGCTGCTTTTAATATTTTTTCTTGGTATTTAATTTTTGATAGTTTGATTAATATGTGTCTTGGCTTGTTTCTCCTTGGATTTATCCTGTATGGGACTCTCTGTGCTTCCTGCACTTGATTGACTCTTTCCTTTCCTATGTTAGTGAAGTTTTCAACTATAATCTCTTCAAATATTTTCTCAGTCCCTTTCTTCTCTTCTTCTGGGACCCATGTAATTTGAATGTTGGTGCATTTAATGTTGTCCCAGAGGTCTTTAAAACTGTCCTCAATTCTTTTCATTGTTTTTTCTTTATTCTGCTCTGTGGTAGTTATTTCCACTATTTTATCTTCCAGGTCACTTATCCATTCTTCTTCCTCAGTTATTCTGCTATTGATTCCTTCTAGAGAATTTTCAGTTTCATTTATTGTGTTGTTCATCATTGTTTGTTTGCTCTTTAGTTCTTCTAGGTCCTTGGTAAATGTTTCTTGTATTTTCTCCATTCTATTTAAACGATTTTGGATCATCTTTCCTTTCATTACTCTGAATTCTTTTTCAGGTAAACTGCCTATTTCCTATTCATTTATTTGGTCTGGTGGGCTTTTACCTTGCTCTTTCATCTGCCTCATATTTCTCTGTCTTCTCATTTTGCTTAACTTACTGTGTTTGAGGTCTCCTTTCAACAGGCTGCAGGTTCGTAGTTCCTGTTGTCTGCCCCCAGTGGATGAGATTGGTTCAGTGACTTGTTTATGTTTCCTGGTAGAGGGGACTGGTGCCTGTTTTCTGGTTGTATGGAGCTGGATCTTGTCTTTCTGGTGAGCAGGGCCATGTCCAGTGGTGTGTTTTGGGGTTTCTGTGAACTTAGTATGATTTTAGGCAGCCTCTCTGCTAGTGGGTGGGGTTGTGTTCCTGTCTTTCTAGTTGATTTGCATGGGGCGTCCAGCAGTGGAGCTTGCTGGCCATTGGGTGGAGCTGGGTCTTAGTGTTGAGATGGAGAGCTCTGGGAGAGCTCTTGCCATTTGATACTATGTGGAGCCGGGAGGTCTCTGGTGGACCAATGTCCTGAACTCAGCTCTCCCACCTCAGAGGCACATGCCTGACGCCTGGCCGGAGCACCAAGACCCTGTCAACCACACGGCTCAGAAGAAAAGGGAAAAGAAAGAAAGAAAAAGAATAAGTAAAATTTTAAAAATATTAAAATAAGAAATAAAATAAATTATTAATAATTTAAAAATTAAGCAGTAATAAAAATGAAAGAAAGAAAGAAGAGAGCAACCAAACCAAAAAACAAATCCAGTAATGATAACAAGCACTAAAGACTATCCAAAAAAAAAAAAAAAAATGGACAGACAGAATCCTAGGACAAATGGCAAAAGCAAAGTTATACAGACAAAATCTCACAAAGAAGCATACACATACACACTCACAAAAAGAGAAAAAGGAAAACAATATATATCTATATATAAAATAAAGGAACAGAGCTATCAAATCAATGAAAAAAATCTACCAATTATAATAAACTCTAAATACTAAGCTAAGATAGACATAAAACCAGAGACAAATTAGATACAGAAAGCAAATCCCAAGTCTACAGTTGCTCCCAAAGTCCGTTACCTCAGTTTTGGGATGATTCGTTGTCTCTTCAGGTATTCCAGAGATGCAGTGTACATCAAGTTGATTGTGGAGATTTAATCCACTGCTCCTGAGGCTGCTGGGAGAAATTTCCCTTTCTCTTCTTTGTTCCCACAGCTGCTAGGTTCAGCTTCGGATTTGGCCCCGCCTCTGCGGGTAGGTTGCTTGAGGGTGTCTGTTCCCCACCCAGACAGGACAGGGTTAAAGTAGTAGCTGATTAGGGGGCTCTGGCTCACTCAGGCCAGGGGGAGGGAGGGGTACGGAATGAGGGGCAAGCCTGCGGTGATAGAGGCCAGCATGATGTTGCAACAGCCTAAGGCTCACTCTGTCCTCCCAGAGAAGTTGTCCCAGGATCATGGGACCCTGGCAGTGGCAGGCTGCACAGGCTCTGATGAGGGGAGCTGGGGATAATGACCTGTAGTTGCACACAGGATTCTTGGTTGCTGCAGCGGCAGCTGCCTTCGCATTTCATGCCCATCTCTGGTGTCCGCCCTTATAGCCGAGGCTTGCGCCCATCTCTGGAGCTCATTTAGGCAGTGCTCTGAATCCCCTCTCCTCGTGCACCCTGAAACAATGGTCTCTTGCCTCTTGGGCAGTTCCAGACTTTTTCCTGGGCTCTCTCCTAGCTAGCTGTGGCACACTAGCCCCCTTCAGGCTGTGTTCACGCAGCCAACCCCAGTCATCTCCCTGGAATCTGACCTCTGAAGCCAGAGCCTCAGCTCCCAGCCCCCACCTGCCCCAGTGGGTGAGCAGACAAGCCTCTCAGGCTGGTGAGTGCTGGTCAACACTGATCCTCTGTGCGGGAATCTCTCTGCTTTGCCCTCTGTACCCATCTTGCTGAGCTCTCCTCCATGGCTCCAAAGCTTCCTCCCTGCCCATCTCCCATCTCCACCAGTGAAGGGGCTTCCTAGTGTATGGAAACTTTTACTCCTTCACAGCTCCCTCCCAGAGGTGCAGGTCCCATCCCTATTCTTTTGTCTCTGTTCTTTCTTTTCCCCTCCCCAGGTACATGGGATGTGTCTTGCCTTTTGGGAAGTCAGAGGTCTTCTGCCAGCTTTCAGTAGGTGTTCTATAGGAGATGTTCCACATGTAGATATATTTCTGATGTATTTGTTGGGAGGAAGGTGATCTCCATGTCTTACTCCTCCCCCTTCTTGAAGGTCTATCCTTGAACACTTACATCATTTTGATAATAACCATCTCAGCAAAAGCATTTTTGTTTTGATTTGCATTTCACTGATGATTAGTGATGTTGAGTATGTTTTCATAGAGCTGTTGGCACTTGTTTGTCATTGGAGAAACAAATGATTTGCCCGTTTATTTATTTAGTTATTTAGTTATTGAGTTTTGGGAGTTCCTTATATATTTTGGATTTTAGTTCCTTATTAAATATATGCTTTGTACTATTTTTTTTAACCACTGTATAGGTTGCCTCTTCACTCTATGATGTTTTCTTTTGCTGTACAGAAACCTGTTTGTTTGATATAGTCTCAGTTGTCTATTTTGCTTTTTTTTGCTTCTGTTTTTGTTGTCATATCTAAAAAATCACTGCCTAGACCGATGTCATGACGTTTTTCCTCTATGTTTTCTTCCAGGAGTTTTAAAGTTTCAGTTTTCACATTTAAATCTTTAATCCATCTTGCATTGATTTTTGTGTACGGTGAAAGATAATTTGTAAATCTTTGCATGTGGATATCCAGTTTTCTCAATACCATTTCTTTAAGAGACTGTTTTCCCCACTGTGTATTCTTGTTACCCTTGTTAAATACCTGTTGTTTGTTTTACCCTAATAGCAAAGCCAGACAAAGATACTACACGAAAAGAAAACTAGAGGCTAATATCTCTAATGAACATAAATACAAAAATTCTCAGCAAAATACCAGGGAGCTAAATTCAACAAGACATTAAAAAGATCAGACAAGATGATCAAGGGAGATTTATCCATGGCACACAAGGATAGTTCAGCATATGCAAATTGCTAAACATGATCCACCACAATAACAGAATGAAGGATAAAAAACACATGATCATCTCAAAATATGCAGAAAAAGCTTTTGAAAAAATTCAATATCCTTTCATGATAAAAACGCAGACCAAACAAGATATAGAAAGAATGTACCTCAAAATAATAAAGGCCATGTATTAAAAGCCCATGGCTAACATGATGTTCAATGGTTAAAAAAAAAAAGACTGAAGGCTTTTTCTCTAAGATCACAAATAAGACAAGGATACCCACTCCCACCTCTTCTATTCAACATAGTACTGGAGGTCCTGGATAGATCACTTCAGTAAGAAAAATAAAAGGCATCCAAATTGAAAAGGAAGAAGTATGCTTGTCTCTGTCTGCATATGTCATAGTTTTATATGTAGAAAACCCTAAAGACTCAGACAAAAAGTGTTAGAACTAATAAAAAATGCATCAAAGTTGCAGGGTACAAAATCAGTATATAAAATAGTTGCTATTTACAATAGCATTTAAAAGAATGAAGTGCTTAGGAATTAATTTACCCTTGGAGATGAAACATCTGTACACAGAAAACTGTAAAACATCAATGAAAAATTTGAAGTAGACACAGATAAGTGGAAAGATATCCCATGTTTATGGTTGGAATGATTGAAATTGTTCAAATATCCTCACTACCCAAAGTAATCTGTAGATCCAATGTAATTCCTGTCAAGATTCCAAAGTCATTTTTCACTGGATAGAAAAAATTCCTAAAATTCATATGGAACCACAAAAGACCCTGAATAGCCAAAACAGCCTTGAGCAAGAAGAATAAAGCTGTAGGCATCACTTGTCTTGTTTTAAAAATATATTACAAAGCTACAGTAATCAAAATAATATGGTACTGGCATAAAAACAGACATATAGACCAGTGGGGGAGAATAGAGTCCAGAAATAAATCTACATGTCCATGGTCTACTACATTCTGCAACTACATTCCTAAGAACACACAAGGAATAGATAGTCTCTGAAACAAATGGTGTTGGGAAATCACAAAATGCACATGTAGAATGATGAAATTGGATCCTATCTTACACCATAATCCAAAATCAACTCATGTAGATTAAACACTTAAGGATAAGACCTGAAACTGTAAAACTACTAGAAGAAAAGTGAGGGAAAAAACATCTTGACATTTGTCTGGGCAATGATTTTTGGATATGACTCCAAAAGTACAGGCAACAAAAGCAAAAATAGACAAAGGGATTACATCAAACTAAAAAGCTTCTGTATAGCAAGGGAAACAATCAAGAGAGTGAAAAGTCAACTTAAAGAGTGGCAGAAAATATCTGTAAACCATACATTTGATAAGGGTTTAATATCCAAAATTTATATGGAACACAAATGAATCAATTGACAAAAGACAAATAAACCGATTAAAAAGTGGGCAATGGACCTGAAGACATTACTCCAAAGACCTACAGGTATACAAAAGAGTACTCAACATCACTAGTCTTTAGGGAAATTCAAATCAAAAGGCAAATCAGGATGAAATATCGCCTTACATCAATTAGAATGCCTATTGTCAAAAAGACAAAAATTACTAGTATTGGCAAGGAGGTAGAGAAAAGGGAGCCCTTTTGGTGGTGATGTAAATTGGTACACCCATTATGGAATTAGTATGAGGATCACCTCAATAATTAAAAATAGAATTGTCATATGATCCTGCCATCCCACTTTTGGGTATATAGCCAAAGGAAATGAAAACAGTATCTGCACTTTCATGGTCATTGCAGCATTATTCACAATGACCAAGCTATGGGAACAATCTAAGTGTCTATCAGTGGATAAAAGAATAAAGCAAATTAGGTATGTACATACAATGGAATATTATTCAACCTTATAAAATGAAATCAACATTTGTGACAACATGGCTGAACCTGCCAAACATTATGCTAAGTGAAACAAACAAGATACAGAAAAACAATTCTGTATGATTTCATTTATATGTAGAATGTGAAAAGGTTGACTCATAAAAGCAGAGAGTAGACTGGTGGTTGCCAAGGGCTGGAGAGTGGGGGAAATCGGGAGATGTTGGTCAAAGGGTACAACGTTTCAGTTATGTAGTGTGAATAACTTCTGTAGATCTGAAGTACATCATGGTGACTGAAGTTAATAATATTGTATTTTATACTTGAAATTTCTGAGAGGAGATCTTGAGTGGTCTCACAACACACACACACCTGAGGTGATGCAAATGTTAATTAGCTTGATCATGGTAATTATTTCACAAAATAATTATATATCAAAAATTGTGTATCAAAACATCATGTTGGGGGCTTCCCTGGTGGCGCAGTGGTTGAGAGTCCACCTGCCGATGCAGGGGATACGGGTTCGTGCCCCGGTCTGGGAAGATCCCACGTGCCGCGGAGCGGCTAGGCCCGTGAGCCATGGACGCTGAACTTGTGCATCCGGAGCCTGCTGCTCCGCAACGGGAGAGGCCACAGCAGTGAGAGGCCCATGTACCGCAAAAAAAAAAAAAAAAACCAAAAAAACCCCCATCGTGTTGTACACCTTAAATATATAATCTTTATTTGTCAATTATACCTCAATAAAGCTGGGCAAAAAAAGACATAAAATCCAATGGAATAGACTAGAGAGCCCAGAAATAAACTGATGAATATATAGTCAACTGATACTCGACAAAATGCCAAGAATATGCAATAAATAAAGGATAACCTCTTTATAGTATTTTGTTAAAAATTCCTTTTTAAAAATTTATAGTAAAATATTTAACTGTAAAAAGCTCAAGTGTATTATGATGAAACCATGTGTCCCTATCGCAGAGCTTAATGAATAACACAAATGTACTATATTTGAATTTCCATTGAATATATTCTTTCTTCCCATTTTCATATTCCAGTGAAACAAATATCCTGAATTTGTTTTTTATCATTTCCATGATTTTTAAATACTTTCATAATATGTGAATTGTTCCTAAATGATGTATAGCATTATTTGAATATTTTCATACTTTTTAAAGAGAATCCTACTTTATGTATATTTTAGCAACTTGCTTTTTTGATGAAAATGAAGCCTGTAAATTTATCCATATTATTATTTTTACTATTGTATGTGATTATGGTATATGTCCATATCTTTGTTTACCCATTCTTCTATTGAAAGATATTTAGATGTTTTTCAGTTTATTACTATCAGCTGCTAATTGCTGTTTTGTCTCTGACTCTTGTACATATTTATTTCTTGTAATAGGTACACACGTATGCACACACACACACAAATGAGTGGGTTTTCTGAGTTATAGGTTCCATGCAACTTTCATTTAAAGTAGTTATCACAATAGTTTCTGAAGTGTTTGTGTCTAATACACTAGTTACAGCCTAGTGAGCACAGTATAAGAATTGTCATTCCTTTAAATACTTTTAATGTTTGTTGTTTTAAATATAGATAATGATGCAGATACATATATAAATATATACACATATTCTTATATACACATATATCAATACTTAGGGGCGTATATATGTGTGTGTGTGTATAGATATATATGTTTATATATATGAAATAGGGTGAATTGAGTATTGATATTCTCCAATCAGCATTATATAATATGGCAATGTAGATCAAAAACAGTAATTTCAAACATTGATCCATGTTCTAGGTTAATTCTAAAGAAACAATCAAGTGTATTTCCAAACATTCATACACAAGATTATTTACTGTGTCCCGTGTTTGAGACAAAACTTGGAAAAAACATAACTGTCTAAAATGCATGTTGTTATAGATATGATAGCATATGCCAACTTGTGGCAGATAATAACAGTGTACAGATAATTTTATTAAGTAAACCTGGAAGTTATAAACAATTACTTATGAAATAGTGATATTTTTCTTAGAACATCTATCGATTCATCACTAGCTTTATCTGTTTGTTTTCAGGCCTTGATATTTGCTTGTCTTTCTGCCGGAAATAATTTTCCCTGAGTTTTTATGTTAAATTATTCAGGTTTTGACTCAAATATATATATGTTCTAAACTTTAGAGCAATTTTAAATTGTAAATTTTTTTAAAGTTATTTTTTCTTAAATTAGTAAATACTTCTCTAGAATATGTTCAGTAAAACATACTTTAAAGTGTTGAACTAAACCAGGGTCCCCTTTGAATATTTTTTCAGCTAATTATCTGTCAGAGATATATTTGGATTTTAAAATTTATCTGTTAAACCTTGGATGGTCTATTCATATTGTTGATATCATGAATATAGTTATCGTAAAACTAGGCCACTTTCCATAATCATACAGCATCAAAAGAATTAGTTAACTATACTTGCCCAGAACATTAATTAAATGTCTGGCAAAATTTAGATACTGAAATATTGTTATTAAAAAAAATCTAGCCAGTTTTGGTTGTGTTACAAACATATTTTCTTTTTTTCTGTATTGCAAATGTTTTTGTTAAATTTATCTGTGCTAAATATTAGCTAATATCAATCAAGTATTAAAGTGATTTTAGCTAGTAATTTTGAAAGTTGTTGTTTTGATAAGAATAACATCATATATACAAACAATTGACAGTATAACCCTTGAGAAAATTATTGCAGATTTTTTTAACCTCACAATAATATTTAATCCAATATAATCTGCAACTATAGACAGATTAAGGTAGTACCTCTTCATTCAAGCTTACATATTCAGCATATAAATCTATGGTGAAATAAACAGAAGAGTATCATACTGTCTCTGTTTTAGGTAATTCGTATGAATTTTTTAACTTAAAATGTTTTATGACATATAGTCTTCAATGGCAATACATGCTAACTGGATAGAAATTTCAGACGTGGCACAAAATGCTATTTATTTTCTATTTCATAGATTGGATTCTATAATGTTCCTTGGAGACCTTTTTACTGGCTTTTTGTTCTTAGGCAAAGTCATATGAATGGATCATAAACTACAACAAAATTATTATCACTGTTTATGTTTAAAACAATTGAGGTGTCTAAAAGACCACAAACAGCTATTATAGTTACATAGCTCTGATATTCAATCAGATCTTATTTCTGCTATTGCCATTTGAAACCTCCTGGTAGCCCAGAGACCAAGGTATTAAAATAGGATTTACATGGTTTAAATTTTTGTTTCTTATATTAATTTTTTAGGAAGTGTTTTATGGAGATAGCAAGATACAACATTCTCCCTTTTCCTGTGTTATGCTATTTCCTCTCCTGAAAATTCTGTGATAAAAGTACTACTCACAGTTCAAGCACTTGTTTAATTTCCCAAAGCAAAACCCTTTAGGCACAGCCACAGTTTCTAAAAACTATACTGGAAGAGATAAATAGATTTTAAAAATTTCACAGTCGAATGTAGAAAAAAGATTCAAACCTCTACTTTCTTCACTTTCTACTGAATATGAAAATACTTTCATGCATAATTATGAAATTTTAAAAGAGATTAGTTACACAACAATAAAATTATAGTTCCTCTGAGCAGGCAATTATTACTTTTTCCTGAAGATGGACTTCGTAATTACTTGAAGTAAAACAAAAGAATGTCCAGAAAGTTACTGCATGCCTTCAGATATACAAGGAAGAAGCAAAGTTGATACATTTAATTATCTGCCCCCATCCATGTACAAGCTCTATCAACATCTCCCACCAGAGTACTACATTTTTTACAACTGATGAACCTACATTGACGAATCATTATTTCCCAAAGACCATAGTTTATATTAAGGTTCACTCTTGGTGTTACACATTCTGTGGCTTTTAACAAATGTACGGTGAAATGTATTCAAAATTAAATTATCATCCAGAATATTTTCAGTGCTCTAAAAATCCATGCTGTATTAATTCATCCCTGTCTTCCATCTAACCTCTGGCAACCACTGCAATTTTTACTGTCCCCATATCTTTGCCTTTTCCAGAATGTCATGTAGTTGGAATCATACAGAATGTAGCATTTTCAGATTGGCTTCTTTTGGTTTAAATATGCATTTAAGTCTCCTCTATCGCTTTTCATTGTTTGATAGATTTTTTTTTAAAGCCCTGAATAATATTCCATTGTCTGGATGTACCACAGTTTAGTTATCCATTCACCTACTGAAGGACTTCTTGGTTGCTTCCAGGTTTTGGCAATTTCCCTGATGACACAATGGCAGCATCTTTTTACATATTTCCATTTGTGTATCTTCTTTGGTAAAGTGTCTGTTCAGGTAGTTTGCCTATTTTTTAATCAGGTTGTTTTTTTCTTATGGTAAAGTTAAGAGTTTTTGTTTATTTTGGATGACAGTCCTTTATCAGATATGTCCTTTGAAAATATTTTCTTCCAGTCTGTGGCCTATATTTTCATTTTCTTGACAGTGTCTCTTGCAGAGCAGAAAATTTTAATTTTAGTGAAGTCCAGCTTGTCAGTTTCTTCTTTCATGGATATGCCTTTGATGTTGCAGGGAAACAATTTTTTAGATCTCAGAAGTTTAGAAAGAATGTGTGAGACAATGGTAATAGTGTCAGCAAAAGCACAGAGGTATGAAAATTCATGCATAATATAGGAAAAAAATAACTAGGATTATGGTGCTCAAAAATTATAAATCTTGAGTGGTGTAGGGTGGGAAATGTTAATGAAAAAGTAGTATGGTCCCATATTAGAAAGTAGTATGAATAACATACTAAAGATTTGCATTATATCATGCAAACAAAGGGACTCATTGAGATTTTCACTTCTTACCACTCTCCCCATCCCCCTCTCCCCCAGAATAAGGCACAAGCAGATTTTTGCTTTGTGTTCTAGGAAGCTCATCATGTCACTAATAAGGACATCCCATCACTGGGTCTCCACCCAGATGATGTCATCTAAACCTAATTAACTCTAAAAGACCCTACCTCCAAATACCATCACACTGGGGGTCAGGGCTTGCTTCAACATATTAATTTTGGGGGGCTACTAACATTCAGTCCATAGTAGATTAAAGATAGACTAAAAATGGATTAAACATGGATTAAAGATTTAAACATAAGACCTGATATTGTAAGACTTCTACAAGAAAATATAAGGAAAAGGCTTCAAAGCATTGGGCTTAGAAGTTATTTCTTGGAATGATACCAAAAGCACAAGCAACAAAAGCAAAATTAGACAAGTGCACTACATAAAACTAAAACGTTTCTGCACAGCAAACAATCAACTGAATGAAAAGGCACACTATAACATATTTGGAAACCTTATGTATGATAAGGGGCTAGTATCAAAAATATATGAGGAACACTTACATTTCAATAGTGACAAAAAATCTGATTAAATAATGGGCAAAGAATTCAAATAGTCTTTTCTCCATAGAAGACATACAAATGACCAAAAGGTATATCAAATGATGCTCAACATCACTAATTATCAGGGAAATTATCAGGGAAATGCAAATCAAAACTGTAATACAAGTCTAAAAAGGCTAAATAATATACCCAACATACCACAGTCTGGGCTAGCTTCATGGGCAGGCAACCTGTGCAGTCAGACAGAGCTTGATACTCAGAAGGGCTCCACAATTAGTTTAATGATGTTACTATCTTGAAATTCTTTTTTTTAATAAATTTATTTATTTGTTTGTTTGTTTATTTATTTTTGGCTGTGTTGGGTCTTCGTTGCTGCACGCTGGCCTTCTCTACTTGCAGCAAGCAGGGGCTACTCTTGGTTGTGGTGTGCGGGCTTCTCTTTGCAGTGACTCCTCTTGCTGTGACCATGGGCTCTAGGTGCGCCAGCTCAGTAGTTGTGGCTCGTGGGCTCTAGAGCAGAGGCTCAGTAGTTGTGGCACACAGGCTTAGTTGCTCTGCAGCATCTGGGATCTTCCCGGATCAGAGCTCGAACCCATTTCCCCTGCATGGCAGGCAGATTCTTAACCACTGCACCACCAGGGAAGTCCCCCATCTTGAAATTCTTAATAATAGTTCAATAGGAGATCCCACTTTTCGTTTTGCAATAAATTTTATAGCCAGTACAGTTTACAAGTTTCAGATTCAAATAAATATGACTTAAAAATAAAACCAAACAGCCTCTTTGCAGAACAAATATACGGATTTTGCCATAAACTAGATTTAATCTAACTTTGACTTTGACATCAAAAGTTTTGCTCCTACTAAATTTAGGTAATTTGATATTCTGTTAAGTATCTTTTCATCCATTTTTTTACATTTAAATTTTCCCAGTTTTTTTTTTTCAGGTCCATACCTTTGTTTTTATTTATTTTTTACATCTTTATTGGAGTATAATTGCTTTATAATGGTGTGTTAGTTTCTGCTTTATAACAAAGTGAATCAGTTATACATATGTTCCCATATCTCTTCCCTCTTGTGTCTCCCTCCCTCCCACCCTCCCTATCTCACCCCTCCAGGCAGTCACAAAGCACTGAGCTGATCTCCTTGTGCTATGCGGCTGCTTCCCACTAGCTATCTACCTTATGTTTGTTAGTGTGTATATGTCCATGCCTCTCTCTCGCCCTGTCACAGCTCACCCTTCCCCCTCCCCATATCCTCAAGTCCATTCTCTAGTAGGTCTGTGTCTTTATTCCTGTCTTACCCCTAGGTTCTTCATGACATTTTTTTTTCTTAAATTCCATATATATGTGTTAGCATACGGTATTTGTCTTTCTCTTTCTGACGTACTTCACTCTGTATGACAGACTCTAGGTCTATCCACCTCATTACAAATAGCTCAATTTCGTTTCTTTTTATGGCTGAGTAATATTCCATTGTATATATGTGCCACATCTTCTTTATCCATTCATCCGATGATGGACACTTAGGTTGTTTCCATCTCCGGGCTATTGTAAATAGAGCTGCAATGAACATTTTGGTACATGACTCTTTTTGAATTATGGTTTTCTCAGGGTATATGCCCAGTAGTGGGATTGCTGGGTCATATGGTAGTTCTATTTGTAGTTAATGTTTCCAGTTTTATTGATAATAATTGACATATATAACTGTATAAGTTTAAGGCATACAGCATATTGGTTTGATTTACATATATTGTGAAATGATTACCACAGTAGGTTCAGCTAATATCTATCTTCTAATATAGATGCAATATAAAGAAAAGAAAGAAAAAAATGGGAAAAAATTTCTCCTTGTGATGCAAATTCATAGGATTTACTGTCTTAACAACTTTCCTATGTATCACACAGCAGTGTTAGCTATAGTCATCAAGTTGTACGTTGCATCCCTAGTACTTATTTATCTTAATACTGGAAGTTTGTACCTTCTGACCACCTTCCTCCAATTTCCCCTCCACCCATCCTCCATCTCTGGTAATTGCAAGTCTGATCTCTTTCTATGAGATTGGGTGATTTTGTTGTTGTTGTTTGTTTGTTTGTTTATATTCCACGTATAAGTGAGATCATACAGTATTTGTCTTTCTCTGTCTGATGTATTTCACTGAATACCTTCAGGTTTCATCCATGTTATCACAAATGGTAGGATCATTTTATTTTTTATGTCTGAATAATATCCCATTGTGTAGAATATTATATCACAACTTTTTTATCCATTCATCCATCGATGGGCACTTAGATTGTTTCCATGTCTTGGCTACTGTAAATAATGTTGCTATGAACATTGGAATGAAGGTATCTTTTTGGGTTGGTGTTTTCATTTCATTTGGGTTTATTCCCAGAAGTAGAATTGCTGCATAATAGAGTAGTTCCACTTTTAATTTTTTGAGAATCCTGCATACTGTTTTCCATAGGGGTTGTACCAATTTACAGTCCTTCCAACAATACACAAGGGTTCCCTTTTCTCTGCATCCACACCAGGATTTGTCATCTCTTGTCATTTTGATGATGGCCAGTCTAACAAGGAGTGTGGTGATATCTCATTGTGGTTTTAATTTGCATTTCCCTAATGACTAGTGATGTTGAGCATCTTTTCAGGTACCTGTTAGCCTTTCATGTATCTTCTTTGGAGAAATGGATATTCAGGACCTTTGCCCATTTTTAAATTGGGTTATTTGGTTTAGAGCTATTGAGTTGTATGAGTTCTTTATATATTTTGATATTAACGCATTATCAGAAATGTGGTTTGCAAATATTTTTCCCATTCTGTAGGTGGTCTTTTCACTTTGTTGATGGTTTCTTTTGCTATGTAAATTGCTTTTTAGTTTGATGTACTCCCACTTGTTTATTTTTTATGTTGTTGCTCATACTCTAGATGTCATATCCAAAAATTCATTACTAAGACCCACATCAAGGAACTCTGTTCATACGTTTTCTTCTAGGAGTTTCATACTTTCAGGTCTTAAATTTAAGTCTTTAATCCATTTGGGTTAATTTTTGTGAGTGGCATAAAATACGGATCCAGTTTTATTCTTTTACAGGTGAATACCCAATTATCCCAGCACCATTTACTGAAAAGACTATCTTTTCTCCATTAAGTATTCTTGGCTCCCTGGTTAAAGATTAACTGACCAAATGTGCTTGGGTTTATTTCTTGTTTTACGTATATTCAGAATCTCTATTCTGAAAATTACAAGACATTGATGAAAGAAATCAGACACAAATAAATGGAAAGATATCCTGTGTTCATGGATTGGAAGAATTAATATTTTAAAATGTCAATACTACCAAAAGCCATCTATATATTCAATGCAATCCCTATCAAGATTCCAAAGGCATTTTTTAAAGAAGTAAGAAAAACACACCTAAAATTTATGTGGAACTACAAAAGACCCTGAATAGCCAAAGAAATCCTGAGGGAAAAAAGAACAAAGCAGGAGGCATTACATTTAATTTTGAGGAGAGCCATTGTCACAGATACAAATTAGATGTTAAAAAAATTAGATTTTGCTTTGTGACAAAATACTGATTTTTTGTTCCTCTTAAGCAATTTTGATATTAGATAATGGAAACCAGTTTTTACTGAGAATATTACAACATACTTTTTTTATTTGGGAGTCACTGTAATAAAAATATCATGTCATGAAATTACAATTAGAAAGACTACTCAGACACAAAATTAAAGAGGGTTTATATTGAATCTTTAAAGACTCCTCAAATCTTACTTGATAGGTTTATTTATAACAATGCTTCCTAGAGATTCATGCCTTATTTTAAAATGTTTTACTTGTATCATGATCTTTTGACCAACTGTGATGTAGGTAATATTATATATAATGAAATTCTACTTTGCAACTTGCTGCAGTTTTTTCTTTTTTTCTGCCACTTCTGCAATGACTTGCCTTATTACAGTTTCTATATATTTTCAACTTATTGATATACTTTACATAGTGGAATTGGTTTTCATCAGCTAATCTTTTCCCTCTTACATTATTTATTAGTTCACAAATTCAGTTGAGAGAAGATATTTTCACTTGACTTGTACCCAGACTAACCTCATTTTCATGACATTGTACAGTATAATTTTGCTATTTAATGATTAAAATATTGAGCATGAAAATTACTCATAATGAAAATGATGAATAAATAAAAACCATATTTGATGGTACACAATATTGGAACTCTAGGTGCATCTCATTATAAGAAATAACATTTATCAATAGTCCAGCCTAAAAATTTGATTAATTTTCAAAATAAGAAATATAAAGTTAATTCCTGCTAGCACAGAAAATGTGAATAAATGTTTTCAAAAACTTTTCTAATAAAAGAAGTATCTCTACAGATGAGATGATTAGGAAGAAATGAGGTAAATGAGAACTAGCTTTATGGTTCAAGAGAAAAATAATTGTTAGCTAGAAAAAAAAACACCTCATATGCAGTCATCTTACACTAAAATAGGTTAAGTCTGTACTTATATAACCCTGCTAACATTTTTGCATTAAACAAGAAATATACAAATTCTTATATAGTTAACTCTTTTCGGCCTATTGTAAGGGAAAGGGCTTTGGACTTCAATTTGAGAGATATAATTCAAGTTTTAGTCAGCTATCAATTATGTACATGGTAGTGGTCATGAAATAGGTTCTAGGCCATGGTTTTTCATCCACGGTAAATTGGGGTAGCTAATTTCTTTTTAAAAATTGTGTTCCAGCCCATAATTGCCTATTATATACATACAGTTTGGATATACTGTCTACCTTCTGGTGTCTCAAGTTTCTTGCAAATAATTATAGAGAGTAAAAAGAGAAGTCATAAACAACCTTGAAAACAAATCACAATAAAATCAAATAGTAGTCTAGAAAATAACTGGTTTAAATTGCAAGCAAATACATCCTTCATCTTTCACTTAAAATTTTCAGCTAATGATTATTTATATCTTTAAAATGCAAATAATATCTGCTAGTAGTTTGGAGACTTTATTATTACAACAACAGATAATAATCCTCTTTGTAGGTATAACACAATTTAAATGTAAAGTAAGAATGTTAAGGCTTGATTTGCCCCCAAAAAGTCAGGTCTATAGTATGAAAATGTTTGATCGTAGGAAGGCCATGTGTCCTAAGGAGGACCATAATGGATGACATGATTTAGAAGCATTCCTCATTGATAAACTGTTTATTAAGAACTAATATATAATAGCCACTATGGAGAAATGTCCAAAGACTTCTGAGATTTTACAGTTGCTTGGTGTCATAGTTTATCTGGGTGTCCTCAAAAGCAGAGCCAGAGGCAAGGACTTGGGTGTGGGCTGATTATTTATGAGAGGAACCAAGGAAGTTGGAAAGAGGAAATACGGAGACTGTGACAAGGAAGGAAGAAAACCAATATAATGGTATATTATTATGGTCACTGCTGTAGGACACAGGGGCTCAATTCTGCTGGAAGCTCCTGAGAAACAGAGAAGATAGCTATTTGAAAGGTAGCTACTTAAAAGACAGGAGGTCAGATTACTTAGTCAAAGGTCCACAAATTCCCATCTCTCAGATTATTGAGATCTCATAATATAAACAATTTTTCCACCTTGATTCTTCCTTATCTAAAATATGTATCTTGGCGATCACTACATATTTCTACTTAGCAATTCTGTTTCATTCATTTTTATATTACATATGTTCCAGACTGTAACTGAACACAGGTTTGGCTGCTCACCACTCAACAACCAATAAATTGAGGGGCAAACTTCAGTACAGAAGAAAGGTACTTTATTCAGAAAAGCCAGCAATCTGGGGAGAAGGTAAACTTATGTCCAGAGACCAACTCCAAAGACTCTGCTCAGCCATGACAATTTTTAAAGGGAAAGAGGGGAAACATTCTCAGTTAATCATTAAGGCAGGAGGTCAGATTCTCCGTCATTTTTCCATTGCGTGCAGGCCTGCAGACTTCTCCCAGTCTTACTTGGAACACTGTCTTGCTGCATGGTCCTCTTACAATTGGATGTTCTCTTGCCCGCATGATTTGCCTGTGCCTGTAGGGTCCACCTGCAAATTTACTAAGGGGAAGCTAGGGGTAGAGAGTCAGCCATTCTTTAACTACCGAATTCTTCATTCTTATTCCTTCTAATCCAGGAAAGGAATCAACAGGTTATGTAAGGTGTTGTGTATATTTAGAAAAGCAGAAATCAGGAGCTAAGGTAAATGTTGCCTAATGACCTCATCTTTATGGTTAAGGTCTAAGGAAAAAAGAGATGAACAAATAGAAAAGGGGCAAAAGAGCTGCTTACAAGATTTTTTTTTTTTTTTTAATCTTTCCTCATTAGACTCTGAACTTCTTTAGACCAGGGACTGAGTCTTCTGTTTTTTTTGTTTTTTTTTAAGAATCAATTTTATTTATTTATTTATTTTTGGTTGTGTTGGGTCTTCGCTGCTGCACAGGGGCTTTCTGTAATTGTGGCGAGTGGGGGCCACTCCTCGTTGTGGTGCACAGGGTTCTCATTGCGGTGGCCTCTCCCATTGCAGAGCACGGGCTCCAGGCGTGCGGGCTTCAGTAGTTGTGGCACACAGGCTCACTAGTTGTGGTTCATGGGCTCTAGAGCGCAGGCTCAGTAGTTGTGGCACACGGGCTTAGTTGCTCCGCGGCATGTGGGGTCCTCCCGGACCAGGGATCGAACCCGCCTCCCCTGCATTGACAGGTGGATTCTTAACCACTGTGCCACTAGAGAAGTCCCTGCTTACAAGATTATATTTAACCACTTCACTGATGATGGACCTTTGGGTTGTTTATAAAATCTTATGTTAACAAGTGATATCACAGTAAATAGTGTTTATCATATGTCATTTTGAATTTTATATGGGTTATATTTGGGATATTTTTAATGGATTTGTTAGGTGAAAAGATAAACCTGTATACAATTTTCCAAGAAAATTCCATGGGTCTCTTCACAAGGATCTCGCCATTTTGCATTATCACCAGCAGTGTATAAAAGTGTCTGTTTCACTATAGTTCCAACCACAGAATATGTTGTTAAGCTTCTGAATTCTTTGCCATTTGGATAGGTAAGAAATGATATCTCAATGTTGTTTAAATTTGTGTTTTTCTTATTATTTATGAACTAGAAAAATACTCATGGGTATATTAGTATTTTCTCAATGAAATATTTATTTATTTTGCCCTATTTTTCAGATTTTTTTTTTATTGTTCTTTTAGGAATATCTTCATGTAATAGGAATAGTAGACGTTTTCTAAGATATGATGCATATTTTCCCCAGGTGGGCCTTTTTCTTTCAAATTTATATATTGAATGTGTGGGTGTATATTCCTGTATTTACCACACACAAAGATATTTTATTCTTTATCTTAACATTATGTAATCCAATTGATCAATTATTTCTTTTACTGCTTATGAATTCTAAGTCATAATTAGGAAAGTTTTACCCACTCTGAAGTTGTTAAAGAAAACCAGGAATTTATTCATCCTTTATTTGTTTTAAAACCCTGAAAGATGTCACTGTTCTTAACTTTAGAATTCTGATCCAACTGGATTAATCCTGTAGTATGGATAGGGGAACATATCCATTTTTTTTTTTTAACATCTTTATTGGGGTATAATTGCTTTACAATTGTGTGTTAGTTTCTGCTTTATAACAAAGTGAATCAGTTTTACATATACATATGTTCCCATATCTCTTCCCTCTTGCGTCTCCCTCCCTCCCACCCTCCCTATCCCACCCCTCCAGGCGGTCACAAAGCACCGAGCCGATATCCCTGTGCCATGCGGCTGCTTCCCACTAGCTATCTATCTTAACGTTTGTTAGTGTATATATGTCCATGCCTCTCTCTCACCCTGTCACAGCTCACCCTTCCCCCTCCCCCCTCCCCATATACATTTTAATCTTTGCTCGTTTTGTCTGTTCAGGGCCACAATGCTATTTATTTAAAATGTTACCTTTTCTGAATTATTTTAAAACATCAATTTCATTGCATACTAAATTTTATAACTTTTTGTGAATCTTTTTTATTGTTGATTTCTTTTCACTGATTGGTTTGCCAATTTCTGCACCAATATATACTTTTTTTTTTTTTTTTTTTGCGGTACCTGTGCCTCTCACTGTTGTGGCCTCTCCCGTAGCGGAGCGCAGGCTCCGGATGCACAGGCTCACCGGCCATGGCCCACGGGCCCAGCCGCTCCGCGGCATGGCATGTGGGATCTTCCCGGACCGGGGCACGAACCCGTGTCCCCTGCAACGGCAGGCAGACTCTCAACCGCTGCGCCACCAGGGAAGCCCTTTAATTCTTAATTGAAGTATAGTTGACTTACAATGTTATATTAGTTTTAGGTGTACAACATAGTGATTCACAATTTTTATAGTTTATACTCCATTTAAGGTTTTAAAATAATAGCTATAGTCCCTGTGCTGTAAAAGAAATCTTTGTAGCTTATTTATTTTATGCATAGGAGTTTGTACATCTTAATCTCCAATTCCTATCTTGCCACTCCCCCTCTTTCCTCTCCCACTGGTAACCACTAATTTCTTCTCTATAGATGTGAGTCCATTTCTTTTTTGTTATATTCACTAGTTTATTTTGTTTTTTAGCTTCCACATATAAGTGATAACATAAAGTATTTTTCTTTCTCTGTCTGACTTGTTTTACTTAGCATAAAACTCTCTAAACCCATTTATGTTGTTGAAAATGGCAAATTTTCATTCTTTTTCATGGCCGAGTAGTATTCCACCGTGCATATGTGTGTGTGTGTGTGTGTATATATATATATATATATATATATATATATATATATATATACATCTTTTTTTATCCATTCATCTGTTGATGGACACTTAGGTTGCTTACGTATCTTGGCAATTGTAAATAATGCTGCTATGAACATTGGGATGCCTGTATCTTTTTTTTTTTTTTTTTTTTTTTTGCGGTACGCGGGCCTCTCACTGTTGTGGCCTCTCCCGCTGTGGAGCACAGGCTCCGGGCGTGCAGGCTCAGCGGCCATGGCTCACGGGCCCAGCCGCTCCGCGGCATGTGGGATCCTCCCAGACCGGGGCACGAACCTGCGTCCCCTGCATCGGCAGGCGGACCCTCAACCACTGCGCCACCAGGGAAGCCCTCTGTATCTTTTCAAATCAGTGTTTTCTTTTTTTCCAGATATACACCCAGGAATGGAATTATTGGGTCAAATGGTAGTTCTAGTTTTCGTTTTTTGAGAAACCTCCATAACGTTTTCCACGATGGCTGACCAATTTACATTCCCACCAACAGTTTACGAGGGTTCCCATTTCTCCATCCCTCACCAACATTTGTTATTTGTGTTCTTTTTGATGATAGCCATTTTGGCAGGTGTGAGGTGATATCTTATTGTGGTTTTAACTTACATTTCTCTGATAATTAACATGTTGAGCGTCTTTTCTTGTGCCTGTTGGCCATCTGTATGTCTTCTTTATAGTCCATTTACATTTAAAGTAAGTATTGGTAGCTATGTTCTTATTGCCATTTTGTTAATTGTTTTTGCTTTGTTACTGTAGGTTTTTTTGTTGTTGCTGTTCCTTTCTTCTTCTTTTGCTCCCTTCCCTTGTAATTGAAGACTATGTTTAGTGTTTTGTTTGAATTCCTTTCCGTTTTTGTGTGTATATGAATTATAGATATTTGGTTTGTAGTTACCATGAGTTTTGTTAAAAGCAATCTATATCTATATATCTATAGCTATATCATGTATATATATCTATATCTCTGTACATACATACCTGATTATTTTAAGTTGCTGATATCTTAATTTCAAATGCATTCTAACAACTCTGAATTTTTACTCTCCTCTCCTGACAGTTATTCTTTTTGACATTGTGTTTTTCATCTTTTTGTTTTGTATATCTCTTAACTACTTATTGTGGATATAGATGATTTTATTACTTTTGTTATTTAATCTTCCTTCTAGGTTTGTATGTAGTTGATTTATTACTGTATATTTATTACTGTATATATTACTGTATATTTTCCTTTACAACTGAAATTTTTCCTCACTTAACTTTCATGTTTCTCATTATGGCCTTTTCTTTTTGGTTTAGAAAATTCCCTTTAACACTTCTTGTAAAACTCTTTTGGTGGTGCTGAATTCTAGCTTTTGCTTGTCTATAAAACTTTTGATCTTTCCATCAAATCTGAATGAAAGTCTTGCCAGGTAGATTATTTTTGGTAGTAAGTTTTGCCCTTTCATCACTTTAAATATATCACACACTCCCTTCTGACTTGCAGAAGTTTCTGTGGAAAAGTCAGCTGATAGCCTTATGAGAGTTCTTTTGTATTTAACTTGTTGCTTTTCCCTTGCTGCTTTTAGTATTCTCTGTTTATCTTTAACCTTTGACCTTTTAATTACAATTAAATGATCCTCTTTGGTTTGATCCTGTTTGGGACTTCCTGTGCTTCCTATAGATTGATACCTGTTTCCTTTCTCAGGTTAGGGAAGTTTTCAGCTATTACATCTTTAAATATGTTCTCTGCCCCTTTCTCTCTCTTCTTCTTATGGGATCCCTACAATGCAAATGTTAGCATACTTGATGGTGTCTCAGAAGTCTCTTAAACTGTCCTCATTTCTTTTTATGATTTTTTCTGTTCAGCTTTAATGATTTCCATCACTCTGTCTTTCAGCTGATCTCTTCCTCTGTATCATCTAATTTTGATTCCTTCTAGTTTATTTTAAAAATTTCAGTTATTGTTTTCTTCAGGTCTGTTTGGTTATTCTCGGTATCTTCTAACTCTTTGTTAAACTTCTCACTGTGTTCATCCATTCTTCTCCTGAGTTCTTTGATCATCTTTAAGATCATTACCTTGAACTCTTTATTGGTTAGATTGCCTATTTCTAGTTCACTTAGTTCTTCTTCTGGGGTTTTATCTTGATCCATATTTGGAACATGTTCTTCTGTTGCCTCATTTTGCCTAATTTTCTGTTGTTATTTCTGTATATCTGGTGGGTTGGTTATGTTTTATGATCTTGGAGAAGTGGCCTTTGTAGGAGACATCCTATATCCTATATTTTCCAGTGGCACACTCCTCTCTGGTTACCAGAGCTATATGCTTTAGCAGTATCCCTTATGTGAGCTGTGTGGGTCCTTCTGTTGTGGCAGGCTGACTGCTGTGGGGGGTTTGGTAGGTGTGGCTGACTCCTGGTCCAGTAGGTTGCCGGGTCCTGGCTTGTGTGGAGGCTTCCAGCTGCTGGTTGGTAGGCTGTATCATGAGGCAGCTAGCTGCAGAACCCTTGGGGTACCAGGACTAATGCTGGCTCACTGGTGGGTGGAGGTGGGTCTCAGGATCTCTGGCTGCTGGGACCTGGAGTTTCTGGAGCTGTGCACGGCCACTCAGGGAGAGCACCTGGGTCATGATGAGACAGAGAGAGAAGGGAGAAATGTGGGCAAGCACCTTTATTCTGGTTTCTGTGGGAAGGAAAGGACAAGGCAGGGTAAGCAGGATTGGCTAATCTGAACAATTTCAGTGTGCTCTGGGGCTTAAGGGCTTTTCCTGGTTGCCTGGTAACTGACCGTGGGACAATTAAGATAGGTGTATAGTGACCCAGATGTGTGAGAACCCCAGAAGGGAGATGGCTGAGGCTGTGGACTTAATTAGCTTCTGAAGAAAGGCAAATACCTTTAGCCAGGAGCTAAAGATAGCATTTTAGCCAGCCAGGGACTCAAGATAGCATTTTTAAAAACTATATTACAATCGACCCCTTGATATCTTGACATCACTTTTAAGCTTGATTATTTGGGGTATTTGAGTGGCCTGAATAGTAAAGGAGACTTTTAGACAGTAGGACATTTGTTGTCTAAACAGCATAAACATTTTATTATGAGAGTAAAAAAGAGAAACACAAGTAGAATTATGAGTCCTTAAAGGCTGGCCCATAAGTAAGTTTCTCACTTGTATGACATTAGCCATGAAAACAGATCTTACATTTCCAGGATCTCTAATAATATAGAGTTATAAAATATGTTAAAAGTATGATACCTCTCTTTCTCTCTGTCTCCCCCTCTCTCTCTGTTTCTCCATCCGTCCATCCATCCATCCATCCATCCATCCATCCATCCATCTATCTATCTACTTACCTGCCTACCTATCTACCTTGCTGACAGTAAAATCTTGATATATTCTTCAGTCAAGGTGGCAGGTCTTCTAGTTATGTTGTTGGAGGATATAAACTAATGGTTTAGTAAGGTATACGTAAAGTTTAGTGGTATTTGTGTATAATCAAAAGGAGGAGGTTGTTGTTATGTCCATGGTTGAGACATGGGCAGGAGACTGGGGTGGAAAGCTGAAAGTGGGGTGAGTAGGAGAAAGCACTGGGGGATGATTCTCTTCCTAGGAGCTCAGTGGGGTGACTCTGAGGCAGGTGCCTCCTGGGGAAAGCAACAGTCTCCACTGTTTTTTAGAATGGAACAAATAGGAGTAACCTCTACCAGATACCCCTTTAGGCATGTGGGTATAGAGGTGTACATTTTGGCAAGAGCAAGGAGTATAATGTGATCATTGGCTAAGCAGACAGCAAGCTCAAGAAAAATGATAGAATCCATAACATCAAAGGAAAAGTAACAATAACTGTCCTGTGTCCAGTTTGTCAGCACTTTAGGGGAGGCAGCCTGTGGGTGTGGCTGGGAGAAAGTTTTAGTGTCTGGGGTGAAATTGTCTTTGACACAGAGGGTGAAGTCATTTCCACTGGTAGATCTCAAAGTCTTGGGCTGGGTGATGTCATCTGGGATATGAGACTGAGGTATCCTTTCCAAGTGAGTACCCACTCCAGTTGATGTGGTTCTTGTGGTATCAGGAGGCTGAGGTCAGAGCTCCAGCATTAGCTTGTAGGCAGGCCCAATAATTTAGCCACATACTAAGGGCCCTTTGCTTCATTTGTTGGTTTGTTTGGTGACGGCAACCAGAGAGTTCTTTGGATTATAAGGCTTCTATTAGCCAAACTTGGTGGCATAAGAGTCTCAACATTTGCCATGTTTGGTTGAAACAATAGCTTACTTGGAGGATTTGGACCTCTTGATTGCAAGCCAGTGAAACCACCCAGACCAAAAGTAACAAAAACAAGAGACAGTAGAATGGTGTGCAACTGTACTTGGGAGGCTTTTGCTGTTTGCTGTTAATTTTCCACCTGCATGTATTATTACCAAAAAGACATGGTCTGATTTCATCATCATGGATATAGTTTTGATTTCAGTATCTCTGAATATGATTTTTATTTACTAAGTAGAGTTTTCTCTCTCCCTTTTTGGTAGCCCACACTGTCTGTGGGAATGTCCCCATAGTACCATTTTAATTTTCTGGAGGGGATTAGAGGGAGAATTATTTTAATTATTCACCTCTTATAACTTGAATATTCAGGAAGATTTTTTGGGTGGTGAAATTTTAGGGTCCCATGTCAGATAGGGAGCTACAAGGCTGTGGGACAATCTATGGTTAAGGGGTCCCAGAAGAATTTGCACCTTGATCTGGCCTCCGGGCCTTATAGGTTAAGGGTAAGAGGGGAATTTATAAAAATAGGGAGAGACATTATTAAAGGGCCTCATATATAATGAGTCTTCACATACAGGTAGGGGAGGCATGTTCCTTTTAAACATGGGTACGAAAGGGCTGTGGGAACGTTTTTTAAAGTTGGTGTGAGGTGTGAATCTATCAAGGGGCCTTAAATTAAGAGAGATTAAGGCCTGGATCAAGGTAGAGATCCACTGAGGAGTTCATTTGATGGGAGTTTAAAAAGGAGATATTTGAGCATATTCTTATTTCTGACCCTAGAGATTCCTAAGTTCTTTACCTTGAAGCAAAAAGCTCTTAGATAATGGACCAACAGTGTAGAATAAATATGATCATCCATTTGTTGGCCAGAGCACTGAGAGCTAAAATGATGGCCTGAGGTTTGGGCAATTGTGTTGACCCTTGTGTCTCACCCTTTACTAGGGTCATCCTGGCTAAGGGGGTAGAAAGCAGCACCAGTCCATTAAGCTCCAGCATTAAAGATAGTGTCAATGCCATCAGTACAGACTGTGAAATCCCGTTTGTTTACTCGTCTAATCACAAGGGGCTCTTAGATAGCCAAAGGCTACCGGAAGGGGTAATCTCCTCTAGCACCATGGCATCTGGCAAAAAACTGAGGACACAGAGTCCACCTTCTCCTATAGGTGGAATATACCAGAGGACCTAGGTTTATCTCCACACACTGGGCTGTGGGATATTGTTTCCATGATCCAAGGTATAATGAGCATCTGGGTATAGAGAGTCATGGGCTCAAGGTCTATGAGAGCCTGTTTCCAAGAAAGCCTAGGATGCAGTCAGCAAGATTTTTGTTGTTTTGTTTTGTTCTATAATGGTGTATAGCATAAGGCTGAGAGAAGCAGAATCTTGCATCTGAAACCCTTGGGCAATATATGGCCATTATAGATGTGTCCAGTGTCTCCAGGATGCACGAAAGGAGGTTGTGAAAACCTCTACAGTGAAGAAGTTTCTGAGAACAAAAACAGGAGTGTCTCTCTTTTTTTTTTTTTTGTGGTATGCGGGCCTTTCACTGTTGTGATCTCTCCCGTTGCGGAGTGCAGGCTCCGGACGCGCAGGCTCAGCAGCCATGGCTCACGGGCCCAGCCGCTCTGCGGCATGTGGGATCTTCCCAGACCGGGGCACGAACCTGTGTCCCCTGCATCGGCAGATGGACTCTCAACCACTGCGCCACCAGGGAAGCCCACAGGAGTGTGTCTTGATTTTAATTTTTACACTGGGGGGCCTTTGTTGGGGGGCCCTCATTTAAGGTAGACTGATTTGTAAGTAACAGCATTACTGAGATTAAGTAAAATTTGTAAATGAGGAATACGTTGCCACCAGAACCCAAAAAGGACTACACCATATTGAATTTTTATGTCCTTAATGAGTATGTCAAACAAATCTCCTTGGAGGAGGGCGGCGGTCATCAATTTAATGCAATACCTGTACTTTTGGAGAAAGGTGGATACAAATAATATCTTGTCTTCAGAGATAGTGCGTAATGGCAATGCTGTTGAGGTATCCTGTAGATAGCCTGGAAAAGATGTACTCTGTCCTTTGGAGGTGAAGATAAACTGCAACTGAGAAGCTGTTGAAAGAGGCACTGGAAAGAACATATTAGCCAAATGTATAATAGTGAAAGATTTGCCAGTTATCATCTGGATAGAGTAGGTAATTTTAATAATATTTGGTATTGGGTGTAGAGGATTTAATGAATAGGACCACATCATTTAGTAGTCCACCATGAGGCGCCTTGTATTCTTTCCATGTTTAAAAACAGGAAAAATTGGCTTGTCAAATGGGGAAGCAGTGGGGATAATCACCTCCTTATTAATTAGATGTGACATAATAAGTTTCAATACTTGAAGCCATATTTTACCTTATTTAACTTAAAGTGGGACATGTTAACTATTTTAACTAGAGATCCATGGGGCTCCATTTTATCAAGCCAGTTTGTGAATGTCAAAGACTTAAATTAATTTGAATTTACTACTCATTGTGCTTGAGTGTCTATGCCAACTATGGGTTATTTCAGGGCAATGGGTACTATGACTATGGTGATACATCCCTATTTTTCTCTATTTTATATTGAGCTACTTTCCTAAGATTATAAGGAGTACAATGTTTAAATTTAATGGGATACACAGATATAACTGTAATTTGAGCCCCAGTATTTATTAAGTCCATGAAACTTCATCAATTGGTGCATTTTAGAAGATGTCAAAGTTAATTTAGAACTTATGTTGCAGAGGCACAAAAGCCAATCAGCATTTGCACCCCTTTTATTTATTTTTTGTTATATAAATTCTTTTAGAAAATTTTGAATTTCCAGTTGGGTCAAATTATAGACCTTTGTTTTTATTTAGTTATATATATAATAAACAATATATGATTATATATCATATATAATATTGTTATATATATTACATATGTTATATATTATTTATATATTTACTTTTATTTTCTCCCCTTGAATCTGGGTATTTTTTAAAATTCATCCTTCCTTCCTTTCTTTCTTTCTCTCTCTCTCTCCCCCTCCCTCCCTCCATCTTTCTTCCTTCCTCCCTTCCTTCGTGTCTTCCTCCCTCCTTCCCTCCGTCCCTCCCTCCCCTCCCCTCCCCTCCCATCCCATCCCTTCTCACCACCTGAAGCCATGGTTTTTAGTTTCTGTTTTTGTCCGACAGGTCACAGTGCAGTCCTAGGTGGCTACAGGAAAAGGTGGTGGTAGGCAGTGGGAACGGGGCCAGTGGCCTGTCTTATAGGTCATAGGTTCTCCTTCCAAGGCTTCTCAGTCCACCCCCAGGGACTGTGATTTGCATTCAGACAGCTATAGCAGTCTTTCTTGGGACAGCACAATTAACTCCCTTGTCTCACATATCAGTACCATTCTCACTGTCTCTTTGAACAAACATTTTTAAAACGGCTTTTATTTCTAGGTGGGTAAAATTTCTAGTTTTTCTTTTAGTCTCCTGTCTGCTCCTGACTGTTTTTATTCTTTGAGTGTTTATTAGATAAATTTTTTGTGTTCCATCATGGGCCTGTACATAGGCATCTGCCTCTTGTTCCAGGGCATCCCAGTTGACCTGGAGGAGCTGAGGTTGGTACCTAACCCAGGAGAGGAGTGGTGGCTCTGGTTCTTGAGAGGACTGGTAGGCCTTTTGATCTCAAAAACAAGCTCTTAGCCTGACAGTTGACTTGGCTTGGAGTTTTACATTTACCTGGGAGCTTGGAGATCTCTCCTGGTATCTTAGTGGGGGATGGGGATGAAATGTTCTTTTCCTTTTTCCTGCTTCTTACGATTTTAAACCATTGGTCTCCATGGTGTGTACCCTGATAGTCTACCAGGTCTGGGGATAGAGAATGATAGACATAAGATAAGGAACGACACAGGAGACACTAGCCCGGAAAACACGTTTTTTATTCCCAAGGTGCCATAAATCCTAAGGAGGTAGTGCCCACACACAAGCGCCATGTACCATCAGGGGCTTGTAGATGATCTCCGGGCAGTCTACCCCTTCTCCACTCAGGCAATGAGAAAATAGATTTTGACTCATCTAGTGGCTTTTATATACAACTGAAACTTTGTATTCATTTTGTATTGCTTCTACAATAGAAAGCATTAGAATCTACTCAAATCTGATCAATTTATCATTGTAGTGTAAATTATATAAATGTATAAAATACCAGATTCTATGGGTGAGACATTCAGATTATATTTGCCAATGTTTTTAGATAAAAATATTTGAAGAACTGTGTAATAACTAATGAAACATTTAGTTTCATATAGTGAAATGATATGAAGTAATTATATTAAGAAACATCTATGAAGTTTTATGGGGAATTTACTAATACCACAAAATTTTGAAAACATAGGCAACTCTTTATTTCTTTCATTTTGTTTCTTCTCCCCATATATATCTTTATTTCAATCTATATTTAAAATTACTTCTTGTGTTTTTTACTGTCATTTTCTTGTCTTTTTCTTTCCCTTGTTTGTCATTGTCTATTTCTACCTTCTATTTCTTTTTTTAGTAGTCTACCTATTTTATTTTATCCTTTCACCATAATTCATATTATTTTCTTTAATTAGCTGCTCATACTATAAGGTTAAAAATCTACTTTAAAATATTCTTTTTTCAAGATAAACATGAATTTTCTCTATTCAGTATCTTCCTCATTTGTTCATGAGCATACACTAAAATGTTAAAAAGTTTCTTATTTTGTGTGTTCTTTGATAGATATATTTTCCTTGTGGGTCATTATCCCTCAATAGAACAATCTGCTGACTTAGTTCTTGTGCAAGTAATCTCTCTCCATTTCATTATAAATGCATAAAATCTGTGGCCTCATCAATAGCCAAATTACAGAGGACATATGACAGTAATATATTCTCTCACATATACAAGCATGAGTGAAATAACAGCTTTTTGGTAATCATGAGAATACACAGTATTCAAATTTGTTTCAGATTTGTAACGAATGTCATCTTGACCTTCTGCTTTTGTGACAGTGTCAGCTATTAATTTTCTTTCTAATCACCTAATTTTTAAAATTGAATTTGCAAAGCTTGAAGCATGAAAGAAGGATTATAACAAATACATACATATACATGTATATATATATATGTGTGTGTGTGCATATATATATATATATATATGTTTTAAGTCATGGCCTGAATTTGCTATTTGATTTGATTTTTTAAGGAATCATGTAATACTTTTCATTGAAACTGAAAAACAAAAAAAGCTTTAACTTAGCCACTGAGTTATTTGAAATTTGAAGAATGAGGAAGAGGATATCCATTTACAGTCTTTCTTATCTGTTCTCCTTTGCACAAATTCATAATGTTATGTTTATATTGTTGCAAATTTTATTGTTTATTATTAGGGTGACTACTCTTACAAAGCCAAGTCATATGTATCTGTGGAAGGCCTGTAGCACAGCTTTAACACATAATATTCTTTCTGAGTGAATAAATGCATTAATAGATGAATAAATATGGACATACATTTTTGGCCCGATATACAATCATAACTACATTCCATTACAGTTTTAAGACATGTGGCATTGAGTAAGTTATGTCAATTTCTAATAATCAGTTTCTTCTGCTAAATGAGGTTGAAAATAGTACTTAGGGTAGAGTTATTTTGAGGATTATTCAGGAAAATTTTATATTAAAATTATTATGAAAATATATGTCATATAGTGCATTTCAGTAAATATTAGCTCTTATTTGAAAGCAGTTATAGAAATAATATAAATCATTCTCCCTTTTTCACATTGGTCATTACAATAAAAGAAATAATTCTTTCCTTCAAATAACTTAGGACATCAAATAAGTGGAAAATCTAGGATTCAAATCCACATCTACTTGATCCCAGAGCTAATGGTCTTTAACAACCATAAAAAATATATCAGAATAAAATATAATGAATAGACCATGAAAAGCAAATAGAAAAAGAGAAAGACTTTGATAGAGACAATTAGCTATGCAATTCTGCTTTTTGGAAATATCCTATTGCTAACCATTAATCAACAATATTAGTGATAACAATGCAGCCTGGAAAAATGTACTGATGTATTGATATACTCTAGGACCTAGAGTCTAGGTGGCTTTAAAATAACTACCTAAGAATACCAGATATTATAAATTAGCATATATTGGGGTAGCAAACCACCCATAAAGCAATCACTTCTCCTCATGAACTATCCAAAGATGGTAAAGTTCCAAACATTGATACAAAGGGGAAACAATTTATCCTTTGTCATGAAGTCCTACTGTAGTGCACTATGGGAAAGTTAGCTGTACTGGGTGAACCTACTTTTGCTAAGCTTATCAGATTTAAACAGCTTCAGAGCAAGCAAGGTTTTTGCATACTCTGTCTTTTAATCTTTTCCCCTTTTTTTATTCCAAAGGTGTCTGGGATCTAAAAAAGCTACTAATGTTAGAGAGAATAGAAACAGTGGAAAGTAGATTCATCTTATGCAGGTTCTTATCCAATTCGACCTAGGACCTAGGACCCAACCCCTTCTTCCATTACCACATTGGCCCTAGGAATTGCTGCAATTTTCTATTTCCATAATTTTTCTCTGTTTGGTAATTAAAATTCTATTTGAAAGCTCCCAGTATGTAATATATTTATTGTCTCACACACACACACACACACACACACACACGCACACACATACACATGCACACTAACACACATACATATGGAGAGAAAGAGATTTCTACATCTACCTGTTTGTGTGCTTTTGTGTGTGTGTTTGTGCATAAAACCATTAATTCATACTGATCTCCAGTTCTAATCCAACACTATAGGGTTCATTTTAGTCTTTTTTTCTTTCTCTATTTGTAGCTCCTTTCTCTGCGAGTAAGAAGTCACATCTTCTTTTGAATATTATATTTACTTATGTGCTGAGTCCTAGAATACACATAAAGTAATTTCAGAATTGCTAACCTATACCTTCATGAAAAACGAATTTGCTAACTAGAGTACAATATTTGTGTATAGCCTTTTGTCTTTCATCTTACATAAAGATGGCCAAATCACTGTCTTCCAACTTTTCTGAGGTTAATTCTTTTCTTTTCCACCTCATTCAGTTTTTATGTTATTATTTATAATACAATTATTCATTTTTTCCTGTTTTTATTGTAGTTGGATTTCCCTCCACATCCTATTTGAACCAGGTCTAGAATTTTTCCTTATCTATCACTTGGTTAAATAGAAACACCCCACCGCACTCAAGCCTGTAGATATGAACTGAGGGAGATAATTTGGTGCAACAGTCATAGGAATCTAAGCCATCTATTCTTTTTTTTTTTTTTTTTTTTTTTTTTTGCGGTACGCGGGCCTCTCACTGCTGCGGCCCCCCCCACTGCGGAGCACAGACTCCGGACGCGCAGGCCCAGCGGCCACGGCTCACGGGCCCAGCCGCTCCGCCGCATGTGGGATCCTCCCAGACCGGGGCACGAACCCGTGTCCCCTGCATCGGCAGGCGGACTCCCAACCACTGCGCCACCAGGGAAGCCCAGCCATCTATTCTTGTAACTCATTTCTGTCTTCTAAACCTGTTTGAGCTCTCTCCTGAATGCACCATTTCAATTATATGATAAATTGCCACTATGCATATTAGACCTTAAGACTTGGCAGATCGGATAGTAAGTTGTGTATGCTAGGATGCTCTGGTAATATAGCCACTTGATGTCCTATGATCAGGCATGTAGTTTCTACTAGGGCACAGTAGTATACCAAGAGCTGCCTTTTGTACAATGAGTAGTTTTCTGCTGTAGAAAGCATGGTCTTACTAAGGTGCCCTAGGAGTCTGCACTGTGCTTCCTTTATCTGGATTTGTCAAGAACTCTAAAGAGTGACTCAACCTACTGTCAATACTATAAGCACCGTGATACATAATAGGCTATATGTGACAAGAGGCAGAACCACTTGTACTGCAGTTTGAATCTAATACAGAGTATTCTCTTATTCTGAACCCTAATCAAAACTATCATCAGACTTATATAATAATAAATCGGTAAAACTGTAATTTTCAAATGTGATATGTGACGTGTCTAAACTTTAAGTAAGCCTACCAAGAGCTGCCACATTTTCTTAGTGACAAGAAATGAAAGGTGCAATAATTTGTCTTTTTACCATGGTAGGGATGGCTTAGTATAACGGATTTTTACATGCCATCAGTAATTGGATTCTTGTTGTTTTCTGGTCAAGGATGGTTTGCATCTACAAGTCAGTAAAATGTGATGTATCATGTTAACAAAATGAAGAATAAAAATTATACCATCATTTCAATCAATGCAGAAAAAGCATTTGACAAAATTCAACATCCTTTCATGATGAAAACTCAATAGGTAAGGTATAGATGGAATGTACTTCAACATAATAAAGGCCATATATGACAAACCCACATCTAACATCATACTCAATTGTGTAAAGCTGAAAATCTCATTTAGAGCAATTATGCAAGAAAAAGATATAAAAGTATCCAAGTTGGAAAGAAAGAAGTAAAACTGTTTGCAGATGACATCATTCTACCCGTAAAAAACCCTAAAAACTCCACCAAAAGACTGTTAGAACTAATAAACAAATTCAGTAAAGTTGCAGGATATGTAATCAATCTACAAAAATCAGTTGTGTTTCTATACACTAAAAACAAATTTTTGGAAAGAGAAATTAAGAAAACAATCCCATTTACAATAGCATTAAAACGAATTAAATACTTAGGCATAAATTTAACCAAGTAGGTTAAATATCTGTACACTGAAAGCTGTAAGATGTTGATGAAAGAAATTGAAGAGGACACAAATAAGGGGAAAGATATTCTGTATTCATGGATTGGAAGAATTATAGTGTTGAAATGTCCATATTACTCAGGGTTATATAAAAATTCAGTGCAATCTCTATAAAAATTCCAATGGCATTTTTCACAGAAATGGAAAAAGGAAATCTTAATGTTCTTATGTACCCACAAAGACCTTGAATAGCTAAATCAATCTTGAGTAAGAACAAAGCTGGAGTAAGAAGAACAAAGAACTTCCTGATTTCAGAAATAAAGCCATGCATATATGGTCAATTAATTTTTGACAAAGGCACAAAGAATACACATTGGGGAAAGAATAGTCTCTTCAATAAATTGTGTTGATAAAACTGAACATCCACAAGTAAAGTATGGAATTGAACTTTGAAAAGTATGAAGTATGAAATCAACTCGAAATGAAATAAAGACTTAAACATAAGACTTGAAACCATAAAATTCCTAAAAGAAAACATAGGAGACAAGCTCCTTGGCATAGGTTTTAGCAGTGATTTATTTTGGTTTTGACACCAAAAGCAGCAAACAAATAAACAAAAACCCAAGTGGGGGCTACATCAAACTGAAAAACTTACGCACAACAAAGAAACCATCAACAAAATAAAGGGCAGCCTACGGAATGGGAGAAAATATTTGCAAACCACTTATCTAATAAGGGATTAATGTCCAATATGTATAAGAAAATCATACTAATAGCCTAAAAAAAACCCTAAACATTTTGCTTCAAAAATAGGCAGGTAATCTGAATAAATATTTTGCTAAAGAAGACATACAAATGGTAAATAGGTATACCAGAAGATGTTCAACATGACTAATCATCAGAGAAATGAGAATCAAAACCACAATGAGATATCCCCTCACACTTCTTAGAAAGTCTATCATCAAAAATACAAGAGATAAAAAATACTGGCCGGGATGTGGAGAAAAGGGAAATTTTGTACACTGTTGGTAGGAATATAAACTGTACAGCCACTATGGAAAACCGTATGGAAGTCCCTCAAGAAGATAAAAAATAGAACAACCATATGGTCCAGCAATCCCATTTCTGGTTTTACATATTTGAAGGAAATAAAATCAATATTTGGAAGACTAACCTGCACTCCCGTGTTTATTGCATCATTATTCACAGTAATAAGGTATGGAAGCCACCTAACTGTCCACTGATGGATGAATTGATAAAGAAAATTATACATATAGATTCATGTATATGAATTGATAAAGAAAATTATATATGTATATGTATCTGCAAAATTTCATAAATTGTCAAGAATTAGGATTGGTGCTGGCAAGAAGTAAGGGTGCTTGTTAAACAAGAATTGGTTGAGGTCCAAAATGTTTATATAGTTAAAAGGGGAGACCTTGAGACCATAACGTTGCAGCTGGAAGCAGCTAGTAGGTATTGTTTTGAGAACTACTGGTGCTATCCTTGAGTCTGATACAGTTCAGAAAATTCAAGTTCTCAGTGATGCAGGAATGTGTCTGAAACCACATCCACAATAGCCACCCAGTTCCATTTTGGATTCCTGAACCACAGGTACACCATCTTGATTTTTAAATGCACTCCTTTCTTTAATGGTTAAAGCAGCTGTACAATGTATGTTTAATAGGCCACAAACAGGCTATTCTAGCTAGCATAAAGTTTAAATTAAATAATATTTAAGCCAGAATGACTTCTTCATAGTCAACATGTGAAAATTTCTTGTATCATACTGTATTGCATAACAGAAATTTGCTAAGAGAATAGATCTTAAGCATTCTCAACATAAATAAATAAACAAATAAATAAATAGATAAATGGTAACTATGTGAGGTGATGGATGTATTAACTTGATGGCAGAAACCTCTTCACAATATATACATATATCAAATATTCACATTGTACACTTTAAATATATTACAACATTATTTGTCAATTATACCTCAATAAAGCTGAAAAAATTTAAATAAAGTAAAAATTATGTTTACAATTTTATGTTATGTGCATTTTACTATAATAAAAAAGTGGGAAAGAAGTCGAACTGGTAAAACTAGAAAGATGGGTATAAAATAATGAGTACAGAGATTCAATTGAGTTAATCAACAAAGTCAAAAGCTGGTCCTCAGAAGTTGATTCTTGCCTAAAGGTAGACAGATTTACCGATCAGAAGAAACAAATATATTTAGATCAGACATTTACCATACAAACTCCAAATTGAATATTGCTAAGGCTAGAATCTAGAGTTTGCCCATATGATTTCCAGTTAACTGCTTCTCACTTAGGCAAGTTCATATAGCAATTTTTTCCCTCTGGTGAGTAATGACAGATATTTCAAGATAGTTCATGAGTATTACTGGAACGTAAGGTCCTGGAACTTTCACTGTACATTCATTTAAAAAACTCCACCAATTAAAACAATGGCAGGCATATATAAAACAATACTTATTTGTTGAATCACTAAGTTATTACAAATGATCATAGAAAAGCCCACTAATTAATCAGCTAGCCATTGAGATTCTATTCCAGCTCAAGACTGAATCCTAAATAGAACTTTAAATTCAGAAAAGAGTCAAACATTTCTGATGAAAGGCTATACATCTCCCCTTGATATGTGGATCATTTGAATCTGCAATTTTGAAAAGACTTTAGAAATAAACCACTCAAACAAATGGAGAAACAGGATTGGTGGAATAAAAACACATAAACCACATAGCTACAGGGAGTCAGATATTTTTTAAATGTATATTTATATAGTCTCCTGTTATAGCTTTCAATTTACAGGAAACTAGTGGGATGAAAAAACATATTAAATAACATCATACTTATGCCCCAGCAAAATACAGATTGTAGAGAACCACATGGTGAAGGACTTATCTTCAACAAAAAACTTGTAAGGAAAAAGAAGAGATGGAAAGGACACCTATAGTTTAAAAGTGGTTGGCTGAATTGGTAAATTTTGAAGATGGGTGATTTATTATGGTTTATTATGCTAATGTCTCTTCTTGGGTGTATGTTTGAAATTTTTCTCGGCAAAAATTAAAGAAATGTACATATAAAATAGTAGGCATTTATTAAGAATCTATGCTGAAGCTATTGGCAAAGCAGGTTTCGTATACTGTACCATTAAACTATCTTGTAAATTAGGTATTTTTCTTCAATTTCAAATAATTAAGTTATTGACTGTGGTCGGTGCTAATAAGAGATTAAACCAGACCTAATGATGTATTTGTAGAGTATTTTTTCCTCTGGGTAATTAATACTTAATTTCAAGAGAGAATATTTGTGAGGTCAATTTCTAACTCAAAGAGGATAATACTTTAAGAGCCCACCCTTACCCTCTACTTTTTCTCTATTTATATTTTAATACTCAAAGAAGTGCATACACAAATATGTATCATATATATGTATGTATGTACATATATGTATGTGTGTGTATATATACAGATAGATATAAACAGAGAGAGAGAATATTAATTGATCCTGTTCATTACATTTATCTATGCTTGGGGAACAAGAATGTCATGCTTTTTATACATACATAGACATATATAGGAACAGAGTGAAAAGAAGAAGATTGAGGCTTTAAAGTAATGATTTCCAGAATAGTGTCTCTTATGGGTAGAGATAAAGGAACATAAAAAAAGTCTTTAATAAATAAAGAAACAAGTAAATAACCCATCTTTTTATTTTTTTATTTTTTGGTCATGTTTAAATAATAGATGGTTTTCTGTTGTGTCACTTTGTTACTGGAATGCACTGTCTCAAAATACTTGCAAGTTTTAGACATTAAACCAGGAAAAGGATACCCATAAAACCAGCATCATAAACAACCAGATGTCATACTCCTGATCATAGTATGAGAAAAATACAATTCCTTTTATAATTTAGGACTAGACTTCTTAGAAAGAATTCTGAAGGAAAGGGTTGAATAATTAACACTGAAACTATCTAATTCTTTTAGCAAAGCTTATTTCACAGTTTTGCTTCAGTGTTCACCAGCTGAAGAGAAGGCAATTCAAACTCCCTAAATTAATCCCAGCTGCAGTGCTTGCAACACAATTAACACGTTTAAAAGTGATAAACATATGTTAAAAAAACCAACAATTTGGGGTCAATTTAGAATGAGCTGTCAGAAAGTCGGAAATTGTCTAAATCCTTTTCATTTCTTGTCTGTTAATTGTAAATTTCCATAATCAATTTGGATTGAGAGAAAGGTTTTAAATTACTAAAATATTAATACTATTTTCAAATATGTGTGTTCTCTTTAATCTTAAGGTGAAGGATATGACTAGAAAATGTTTAATAATTTTAGAGAACTTGGAAGATATTGGCTTATCCACTTTGACATTCCAGAGAAAAGGGAGAATAATAATCCTGGTGTCATTATCAAGGGGACATCTCTTGGATAAATAGTTAGAAATAATATAGATGGCTGCGCTGCTGTGTTAGACACTCTCAATCATCCACATACCATGTGATTTCCATGCCACACAACCTTTACAGTAGCAAATAATTGGAAGGAATCACAAGCTTCAGGAAGTGGTGGTTTGATGATCTGTATACGTAGGACTGATTTGGAGGCCTCCCATTGCCATTTCTCACCTCAGTCCCACATCTCTGAAATCCATATTTGAAAACACACCCAGCTTGGCTCAGATAGTATTTACCAAAAAAATTAAAAAATAAAATTGTTTCAGAAGATTTGAGGATTTTAGCTGCAAAATAGATTGTACCTTTCCTTCTGGAAGCAAATGGGAAGGTCTATTGTACACTAGTCATTCTTCACTTTTTCCCCATTTTATCATCACAATAATTGTGTGAGTAGTATTATCTCCATTTTTATACTTGCGGAAAATGAACCTCATAATTAATATTTGTCCAGGAATAAAAAGCAAATAAACATGTACTAATAAACACACACACACCACTGTCATTTTTTACTTCAGTGGTGCATAGTGTTTCTAAATATTTCATAACTCTATCACTCTATAAAGTCCGCTTTTTTGTCCTCATAAAGTAAGTAAAAGATATAGCTAAATTATAGTACTATTTGAGATAATTTAGCACCTTCATTTGTGGTGGTGGTTTTTCATATTAACAGGCTTAAACTAGAAGTGTGGCAGAGAAAACAGTAAGACATGGTGATAAATTAGGTACAATGGAACAAAGAGCAGAAGTTGCGGCATGGTCACTGAGATTGGGAATTTAGGTGCCTGGGAAAATGTAGATCTGCTACTGGGAGCAATAGCAAGCTTACGGAAAGGAATGAAGTTTTAAATTTTAACATATGAGGTTTAATATGTGAAATGGCTATTAAAGGAAATATTAAGAAAATGAGTGATTAGAACAATAATTCTGCATACAGTACATTCATATGTTGGTCAATTTGAATTCAAAGTGAAGAAAATTTAAAAGAAAGAAGTTGGTGGAGGGGAAAATATTAGCTAGTAAAACAAAAGATCTAAGAAACGTTGACTAAAATAAAATCATAAAGCTATTAAAACACGTAATTATAGAGATTATTCTCGAGAAGTAAATTAAGGAGATGTAGTGTGGTATCACATACTGTTTACAGTAGTAAGAAAACAGTAGCTAACTCTGGGTGATTAAGGTATTAACTAGAACCCATGGATGAAGGACTATGGAGAACAAAATCTTAGCAAAAAGAGAAATTAATATTAATTTTGAAAAAAATTATATGAAAAGGAAAAGTATATATTAACTGGAATTTCCTAACGTATTGGATGCAAAATAGAATAATTTACATACTGTTAAATCTTTACAATGGTACGTGCCAAGCACTTTTCTAACTTCTTGTATATAGGATTTCTAATGCTTTTACAACCTTAGGAAGTAAATGCTATTATTTTAATTTTACATGTCTTCAGATATGTAAGTGCCTTGCGCATGTCTCATACCAGATGCACTGTGGAGCCAGGAGTCAACCTCATTTAAAAACTTGTTCAATTCTACTTTATATGATCTTCTGCCATGTTAGATTCATTAGAAATAAAGAGATCCAGTGAATAATATGGCCATTTTGTGGAAATAAAATTAAAATCTATATAACAAATTAATAAGGAAGGCATGTTCCATCTGTAAAATTCCTCCCGCTTGGTTTCTATGATATTATTTACAGTTGTTCGACATCCTTCTCCAAACAGTTCCAGTCTTTTTAAGCTGCTGCTTTTTATCTCTTATTGTTGGAATACCACATTTTTTTCGGTATCTGCTTCCACTTCCTCATTTACATTCAGGTTTTTACCAACTGTTAATTTCACTTACTAGCAACAGGATATCTCCAAATGTGTGTCCTCAGGAATTTTAAATTTATAATTTTAAAGTTTTAAGTCAGAAATTCTCCCATACCAAGTTGTGTTGGCAACTCAGTTGATCGTATTATTAATGACCCAGGTATTAAAGCTAGAAATATGGGCCATTCATTTTTCCCTTCATTCCCTACATCGTCAATCTTTGTCATTCAGTTTAAAATATCTCATCTGTCCTTCGTTTAAACACCTACCAAACTTCCTTAGTTTGCCTTCTCTTAATTTCTCAAATCAATAATGGCAGTAGGCTACTAGCTATTTTTCTTACTATTAAATCTTCACCCTTCAAACTTCACTGCCTCCAAAAATTTTTCTCTACAATGTAATGACACCTTAGTAAAATTTAGTTACTTATATAATTAGAAAACCCAAAGTTTTACAATTATATCATGCATACCCCACTATTTCATGGAAATTACTTAAATGAAGTTATGTCACCTATAAAGAAAATATGCTACCTGAAGTTCTTGTATTACTTTTCCAATTTGTAATCATTTTCCATAGTGCCAATTATACTTTTCCAATGTAAAACCTAATGCAGAGATACCTGAAATTTCTCAGTTTGCAGTGACATTACTGTCTCAGGAATTTTTCACAGTGCTCCTAGGCAATAAATAAAGATAATAGAAAGATAGATAGATAGATGAATAGATAATCATAATCTTTAAAGTTCCATTTATTAAGAAGACAGGTATAGACAACATATTAAGTATTTATGTCCTAACAATTTAGTAGCTGCTTGATAAAATAATACACATAAAATGAAAAGATAAATAATATTTTAATTTAATTTTTAAATAACCACAATTACTCACTGAGATGATGTGTGTGTCTATTGGCACTACACAATTTCTTAAAGCTTAGATTATTTACCACCACTCCTGTTTTCTGTTTAACATTGCCTTTTGCTTATTACTTGCTTTTTCTTACAACTACCTCCAAAAATCCAACTTTATAAAGATATGATGTCACCAAAAGGAAAGCAATGTGATCTAATGTTGAAATTGTGAACTATCTGGAGTTAGTGTCCCTACAATGACTGATAGGCGTTGAGCATCACCAAGTTTCCCTAGAATTTAAGAAATATTAAGAGGTATCATTCTAAGTTTACTACAGTGTCTTCAGATGATTCAGTACACAGTTTGGGAATCACACACCTAAAACAAAATGAAAACAAACAGGCAAAAGAGTCCTACAAGTCTTATTTTTTCCTTTGTAAGGCAGTGCTTACATGGTTTAAATTTAATCAGTTGCCCTAACCAAAAAATTTAATTTTAAAGAGAAATTGTACCTTCCATCTTGCTGGCTGGGATCTTGGAAGAGGCAAGTGATTCGGTCTCTAGCAGTATTTTCTTTTTTTTTAGAATGGTAGTTCTTAACAATGTGTCTGTGTATGTGTTTGCCAAGGACCACTGAAAATCTGATAAAGCCTCCGATGTCTTCTCAGAATAATGTTTTTTCAAATACAAAATATATAGTCATAGTGGAAGTCCTAGATAATGCAACAAGACAAGAAAATAATGCATACATATATGGGGAAAGGAAAAAATAAAACTGTCTTTTTTTACATTGTCTATGTAGAAAATCAAGAATCAACAACAAAACAAAACTCTTGGAACTAATAAGCAACAATAACAAGGTTTTAGGATACTAGATTAATATATAAAAGCCAATTACTTTCCTGTATACCAGTGACAAACAAGTATAATTTGAAATTAAAAATATATTACCATTTACATAGCATTGGAAAAAGTGAAATACTTAGGTATAAATCTAACAAAATCTATACAAGATATATATGAGGAAAACTACAAAACTAATGAAAAAAATCAATTAAATAAATAAATGAAAAGATATTCCATGTTCATTGTCAGGAAGACTCAATATCATCAAGATGTCAGCTCTTCCCAAATTGATCTATAAATTTCATGCAATCTCAATAAAAATCCCTGTAAGTTGCTTTATGGATATCAACAAAATGATTATAAAGTTTATTTGGAAAGGCAAAAGACCCGGAACAGCCACCACAATATTAAAGGAGAACAAAGTCAGGTGACTTACACTACCCAACTTAAGGACTTACTATAAAGGTATAGTAATCAGGACAGTGTGGTATTGGTGAAAGAGTAGACAAATAGATCAACGGGACAAAATAAAGAGCCCAGAAATAGACCAAATATTGATAATATAGTCAATGGGCTTTGACACAACAGCAAAAGTAATACAGTGGAGAATAGTCTTTTCAACAAGTGGTGTTAGAACAACTAACATCCATGTGTAAAAAAAATGAATCCAGACACAGACCTTATACCTTTCACAAAAAAAAATTAAGTCAAAATGATCATAGGCCTAAATGCAAAACAGAAAACTATAAAAATCCTAGAAGATAACACAGGAGAAAACTTAGATGACCTTGAATATGACAATGACTCTCTATTGCCATTTATCAATACCAAAGGCAAGATCTATGAAAGAAATAATTGCTGAACTCCATTAAAATTAAAAACTGCTGTCTGACAAAGTCACTGTGAAAGTAAGAAGACAAGCTACAGACTGGGAGAAAAATTTGCAAAGGACATATCTGATAAAGACTGTTACCCAAAATATAAAAAGAACACTTAAATCTCAACAATAAGAAAATGAACAACCTGATTTAAAAACTGGGCAAAATACCTGAACAGACACCTCAGCAAAGAAGATATAAAGATAATAAATAAGCATATTAGAAGAGGCTTAATATCAAATGTCATTAGGGAATTACAAATGGTATACCACTCTGCAACTATTAGAATGACAGAGACAGAATATTGAATACACTAAAATCTGGCAAGGACGTGAAGCAACAGTAACTCTTCTTCATTGCTAATGGGAATGCAAAGTGAAGCAGCCACTCTGGCAGCTTCTTACAAAGCTAAACATACTCTTACCATATGATCACACTACATGACATTTACTCAAAGGAGTTTAAAACTTATGTCCAAACGAAACCCAGAACACACATGTTTATAACAGCTTAATCATAATTACCAAAAATTAGAAGCGACCAAGATGTCCTTCAGTAGGGCGAGTTTCTAAATAAACTGGTATATACATCCAAACAGTGAACAATTATTCAGTGCTAAAAAAAATGAGCTATTAAGTCATAAAAAGACATGGAGAAAAGTTAAATGCTTATTACTAAGTGAAAGAAGCCAATATGGAAAGGCTACATAATATATGATTCCAACTATATGATATTCTGGAAAAGGCAAAACTATGGAGATCAGTGGTTGCCAGAGGTTAGGAGGAAAGGGAAGAATGAATAGGTAGAGCACAGAGGATATTTTAGGGCGGTGAAACTATGGTGTATGATACTATAACTGTGAATGCATTTCATTGTATTTGTCAAAACCCATAGAATGTACAACACCAAGAGTGAACCCTAATATGAACTATGGCCTTTGGTTGATAATGATTTTCCATATAAGTAACAAGTGTACCACTCTGATGCAGGATGCTGGTAAGTGGGAGAGGCAGTGTGTGTGTAAGGGCAGGGAGTATATCGGCACTCTCCATACTTTCTGCTGAATTTTGCTGTGAACCAAAAGCTGCTTCTAAAAACAATATGTATATATAAAAAAGCAAATGATTACAAAGAAAACTCAGAAATGCAGCATCAAAATATTTTTAAAAGTTTGCAATATGGTAATATATTTGTATTTTATAAAGAAATAAATGACATGACCAAACACTAGGTCTATTACTTCCCAAAATCTTGAGGTAATAATAAAGATAAATAGTATCTGGACAAATTTACAACTATAGTGATATGAAATATCTCTACATTTTAATTGTTGTCTAAGTCACTGGTACTACTAATACTATTGCCTACTTTTATAATTGCAGAAGTTAACAAAAGTAAATATGGTATGTAAATGTTTTTCCCAACAAACTTCTCAGGCACTCTGAATTGTACCCAAAAATCTTTTGGAGATTCATGAAACAAAAGTTAAGAACCGTGATTCAGAATGTCTTCATGAGACAGAGGCATGTGCTCTTGGTGAGTCAGTTCTGTAGTATGATGACGAGAGTTGATTCTGAAATCTCAGACTAGAGTCTTTTTTTTTTTTTCATTTTTCACAATTAAGGTCTGTCTACATGCCTTAAGAAATCTTTTCTCCTTATGTTAACAAGAATGAATTCTCTTACTACAATGAGAAATTTGTTACATATGCTAAAAAGAATAAAAAATGTGTCAAGAATTCAGAAATGCAGGTACCCTGCACCCTTTCTCCACCAGCTCAGCTCCAAACACAAGAGTAGTTTCCATACATATTAAAGTCATAGATGAGATTTCCTTTGGGAAATTTTTTTTAAAAAAAGTAAATATAAAACAAAAAAAAACTTCATTAGCTAAGGAAATTGACACAATCAGAGCTGGGATTTATATCCATGTTTTATTTCAGAATCAGTGTTCTTTGCGTATTGCTCATTGTCTACATTTTAATTTCATCCAAGAGAAAGGCTAAGCCACAGTGAAGTCCTACATCTTTAAGAAGTTCTTATTGTACAACACTCATATAAAATAAACAAACTAATAATATTTCAAGAGACTAGTGAGAGTTTTTATAATGTTATGACTTAAATAATTTTGGTGTTCCCCATTTATACTTAAAACTCAAGGAAATATATATGTGAAAATAAATGGAACATGAATAAGTACTCTAAAATCCTTAAAAGCAGATTAGTGATATTACTGGTTTCCTGGATATTGCTTTGTTGAGTTATACAAGGAAGAGAAAACACTATAGAGAGGTTGTTTTATATCTAACTAAAGATTGAATTCTCTTTTATAAAGGCAAGCAAGAATATGTGTGGGTGTCCTTGTAAAAGAGAAAGGAAAAGCAAGAGAAGAGACTCAGGGTTCAAGGTTCATATCCAATAATGCAGTGTAAACTGTTATCCAAGGCCAACTGAGCTATTCAGATCAGTTCTGCATTATAAAAGTTGCTGTCCTAAGAATGAGGCTCTTTATGGATTTTTTCTTCTTCTTCATGCCAGGAACTTTATTTCAAAGGGAGATTTCAACTTCATTCTGTTGGACCTCAATAAATCCGGGCCAACTAAAGTGCCAGAGGGAACGATAAAGCTGAATGAGATATAAAAAGATTTACTTTTAGTCAATGTGTGGAGAGAAATTCATTCCACCATTAAAGATTGTATTTCCTAACCAAAAGAGAAAAAAAAAATGACATGGAAGTTGGTCTATATCAACACATTGTTGATGAAATCCAGAGTTATTAATTCAGTAGAGGTCTACAGCACCAACTGTATCATCATCTGTATCTCAGAACATCCAACGATCTTCAGAAAAAAAAAAAAAAAATGAAAGCAACACACATTTTGTGTAATTCATCATCCTTAAAAGTCCACACAGAGGAAAACAATTCCCACCAGGTTTAACCAGTGAATTATGTCTGAAAATATAATTATTACAGTTTTCTATTTCTGAGCTGTTGGCTGGCTGTGCCCACCTTTCTGTAAAGTTGAATTGCTTATATGTGAAGCAGGAGGAAAAGTCAATGTAAAATAATACAGAAAGTCATCATGAGGAAACTTCTAAAGGATTGATTTAATTGTCTTAAGACTGATTGCACTGAATGAAACACTTGATTTTAATTTCCTTCTTTTTCATATTTCTCATTAATTGCTCTACACATGTTTTGAGTAAAATCATCAAAATATTACCTTATATATATATATATATATATATATATATATATAAATAATTTGAAGCTTTATTAACATCATTCCTGACCACTTTTATTATTTTTAAAATGCTTAATTTAGTGAAATGAAAAATTAGAATTTAGAAATAGTTTCTTTAGGCATCCCTATATTTGCCAGTTTATTTTTAAGTTATGTCAATATGACAATATCAATAAATTAACCTCTACATATTTTTTTGGCTTGACTAAATCAGGGGGAAAACTTAATTTATGTTTAGAATAGGATAAACTCCAATTAGCCATTGTTCTGAATTGGGATGGACGGATGGATGGACGGTTACCTAGATAGATTATAATTCACATGCAGAATTCTAATCTTGGTCCACTTAAAAGATTGCTGGTCATAATGCAATTGTCCATTTTTTTTCCTGAAGATAGCTAAAGATTAATATATAGTCAACAAGCAAGAACCAGTGCAATATGTGGACTGTGAGAATTTTATCCTCACTTAAAAAAATATGGTTTTTATGCTTTTGAACTTTCTCAAAATTTATTAAATTTTTACTTGTGATTGAATAGACCTAAGCATTTATATATTTACTCAGAGTCTTTAAGTACATTGACAAATAGCCTGACCTATCATCAAAGAAGCTGCTTATTACATTGTTTAATATCTGAAGGTACCAGAAATGTAGAGTCTTAAGGGTGATGCCCTTCATTTATATTTTTAACTGAAGAGGAAAATAATTTTTAAAACAAATAACTATGTCCTGTAATCTAAATGTATCACAGCAGGTTAGGAAAAACAATAATATTCATTTTCCCTGTGTTGTGTCAGTTTCTTTTATCAGTAGAGTGAGTTTTTACTACCTTATCTCTCTCTTCAATAAGTTATTTTAATAAAACATGCACATGCAATATTTGGCAATCCCAAGAATAATGGGGTGGTATTATGGTTCACAGTAAAACTATTAAATTCTGAAGTTCACTATATTTCTCTGCTTAAAGTAAAGAGGAAATAAAGGCAAATCCTAATACAGACATTAATATCAACTATTATTTTTTTTAATTCCCTACTCATGCTTCCAGGTAATTTACCTATCACTATAGTGCAATTTATCTAAGAAAGAACTTGTTAGGTAATGTAATTATCTGTTCAACTTGAAACGTATGAATTACATTATAAATTACACTAATTTTTATATGTAATTCAAGTAATACCCAGGATCCTGTGGGGCTAGTGTCTATTATAAACTTTATACTATATAGAAGAACATTAAAAGAAATACAGCCTTGCCATGCAAGATTATATAAATAAGCCTCAATTTTCTGTTTACTTGCATTTCTCAAAGAACATCAAGGGATATCTAAATCATAGTATGAAACTTTCCAACCTTCTTTTTTTCTTCACCTGTTACTCTCCGTACTGTCAAAATCTCTTTCCAAACTATAAGATTACAAGATCCAGATTTTTCTTTTTCTCATTCATTTAACCTCTATAGTTATACACTCCTATAAATAAAACTTGTTTGTTTATAATAAAACATTCAACCCTGATTTTCTAGTTCTGTTTCTTCACCCTAATTTTCGAAGTATCCATCACAAAATTTCAGAACTCAAGCTGACTATTACCTTATAAGGTGGAGGAGCTGGAAAGGTTATGTACAAAGACAGAAATCTCCTTGGAGGTAGATAAATCCCAGGATTAAATGGCAGAAAGTGATATAATAATAAATATCATTATCACTTACATTTATATATTTTATTGCTCTTACATATTTATCAGTCTGTATGAATATATTATTTAACTTGTTCTTTTGAGAAAAAATATTTTCTGGTTTTTGGCTGAGAAAAAGAATCAGGTTTCTGAAACTACATATTTGAAGTAATGTCAAACTGTAGGAACCTATTATGGTTACCATTTGACTTTCCCAAGTTGATAATAAACTTATATGAACATCTTTTTATCAAACAGCAAAACAAACCTGTTTACAGTATATGAGTTGTTGAACATTCTCTTCTTTTAAATTTTCTACCATAAAATCATTTTTAGCTGAAAAATTGATTTTTTACGAATCTATATGAATATGCATTATCACAGGTTGGATTATTCAATTTGCCAAAAAGAGAACAAAATACACACATAGTTTATGCAATTTAACAAATAATTCCAGTTAGAAATAACTCCTCCTTTAATTGAAATGTTAAAAATTTGTGTTTGCCTTTCTTATGCTGTATTGAGAGTGTTTTCCTGTGTGTGAGTGTGTGTGTGTGTGTGTGTGTGTGTGGTATTTTTCCACACATATTATCAGAAAACACATGAAGGACAAAACTAGGTTTAACTCATTTGGCATTCTCCCTTAAGTACGGCTAAATTGCTTTATACATTTGCTATTAGTTATTGGCACTGTCTGAAGAAATATGGACTTTGTAAAGGTTTCACAACAGTCATATGTACCAAATAATTGATGTGGGTATGGGAAAGACATGAAGAAAACAAAATGGGGAAAAAATGTGGACCCATGAGGAACTTTAAAAGCTGCCTAGTAGTGTCTTCTGTTAGCCCTATTGGCATATAGTCATTTATTTAATTAATTGACTAATTACAGAACAAAATGTATTTTCTAAAATTTTATATGTAATTTTATACCTAATTACAGGAATAACTGAAATAGATCATGTCCTTTATTTTATTTTCCTCATCACTTTGAGTATATATTTAGTGTGATTAGAGGAAATTATTTTATGTCTTCATTTAATAAATTTGGAGGGAGAGTAATCAGTAAACTAAATTTTAAAAGACATTCTACATATTTTGCTGAAATAATGAATAATTCTACAGAAATATAATTATTATATTCAACATTCAATCTGACCATTAATGGATTTGAGAAATGGGTACTAAGAGTTCTTAGAATATATTTTTTAAATGGTATCAGAAGAAAGCACAATGAGAAACACAACCATGTGAGATAAGGAAGTCTATCTAGATAATTCAATATATTAACATGTTTTTCCTCTAATTTACAACAAGCAAAGCAAATTCATGATGACTGTAGAATCTGTACTTTGTATCATAAAAACAATAGATACATTTTTGGTGGGAGTAGATTTCCTACATTTAATACACATCCTGTTTTTTTCTGTTAGCTAGAAACACCAGGTTCCTTGTCTAAAGAATCACATCTCAGCACAAGCAACAGAGACATTGATCATGGCAGTGGTGGTAGTAGTTTTAGTGTAAGAGGAGACAGTATTTGTGGGATGTTAGGGGTTTTCAAGAGGAGAGGAACATACATAGGGGAAGAGAAAATGTCTAAGTCCTCTCTGGCTTATTTTTGCTTCCATTTTCCTTCTAATCCAATCTTTCCTAATCACATTCCAGAAAGACTAAGGAGTCTGAATTGTTGATGCTTGCAGATTGGAGCAACAGATTCCCATTCCAGCAAAATATTCAGTGTCCTGGGATAAGTGTAATAGAACTTAGTGGGAATCTTGAGATATCTTCTAGCATGGCTCATTCAAACAGGCAATCACATGATTTTAGGTTCATCTTTGTAGCTTCTAACACATGCCTCATTATTATTAAGGAGAAAAACATTTTTAAGGATGTATCTAGTTTAGCAGTTGTCAAAATTGATTACAAAATAACATGAGCAAGTTATCTTTTTTGCCAGTTATTTGGAGACACCTCATATCATTTTTCCCCTATATCCTTGTATTTCTCAAAGTTTGAATGGAAAAATATCTTGGACATATTGAGAAGAATATAAATTCAGTGTGTATGGTACTCAGATCCATTATATCATGCATTTTAACATATCTACTATATAGTCTTCACTGAATCTGGGCAGGGGAGGGCCGAGAGGCATAGATATAGAAACAATATAGTCATGTCTTAGGTCTTAAGTGTTGAGTGCTTTGGGAAGCAAAGACTGATAGACCTGAAGTAACAGAAAGGAAATAAATTGTATAGTATCTATATATATGCCATAATTATTCAAAAGAGAGGAAGATAAATTGTTGGGACTATTATTAAGTAATTATTTATTGAAAAAAATGGACTATGGTTTACATGCTGAAGGGTTGGTGAGAAAAATAAACATAGGAGAGCAACACAGGGGAAGAGAAAAACTGGAGTGAAGCCACAAATCAGGGACAATCTTTTAGGAAGATAAAGGACAAAAATGGGAGCAGAAGGGAGGAAATGTTTTTGAAAGCTTTGTAATTTAGCTTTTAGTACAACACATAACTCATAGCTAAATTATTTTTAATAAAGTTCCCTAATGTCCTAATTTTGGTATATTAAGATAGTATTTCATCCTGTGTTTGCAAATACTCCAATTTTTTAGAAACTATTTTCTCTCTTTTTATTTGTCTCTCTTCTTTACCTTTTGGGCATTAGCATCTCGCATTTCCTTCACATTAACACATACCTGGCTTCCTGCCATTTACTTATTATCACCTCCACTGGAGAAAACCAAAGAATAAATAAATAATTAAGAAGAAAAAATACACACACTAGTCACTTATTCTAATTCTTAACCATTTTGCTAATACTTTGGATAAGAGAAGAGGTTTAAAAGTATAGGCTCTGATAAAGCTTCATAGTTTTCTGTGAAGTTTACTACCCAGATGGGGATGTATTAGCAAACATCTTTTAGAAAGGAGACTGCAATTTAAAGGAAGTCTGTCTTTGAGTTTACTGTCAGCAAATAAAGGCATATTCGCTAATCATATTTTTTGCTACTGACACTATTAAAAAACACAAGGAAATGAAGATCTTGAGGACATGTGGTCATACTTATATCTAGGATATAACTTTTAAAAATATCCTATGAAAAAAATTTTGATATTCCTAACAATTTATTTCAATGATTTGAATTTCATTTTTTCTTGGGTGATATATATTTCAAACATAATATTTTACTACCTATTATCTACCTAAAATCAGGAATAAAAAAAATATGGTTAACTCACTAAATATTTTGGACGGAATGTAATAAATTTTCTGTGAAAATAATGGGTAGATGGGGGAAAGAGTTGAGGGAGAATATGAACTACTCTTAACTACCTAATATTTAAAGATTATTATTGGTCTAGAAAGAGGAAAAGCATCCTGCCTACATTTAAAGGCAGAATCTGTTAGAGATCCTCAAACTTTTGTTTTCCATGAATGAGAAAGACTGAAATTTGTTTTCCAAGAAAGACCATAAAAAGTAACACTAAAAATGATAACTATGATTCTGTGTTCTTAGGTATTACTTATTTTACAAGAGCTTATAATCCTTTTGCATAAAAATATTTAAAAAATGAAACAAAACTGGTATTCAGCATTTTCATGATATTTACTTATCTGATAATGATGGGATATTTACAGCTTTGTTATTTAAATGTCATAATCATTTACTAACAGAAATCTTTAAAGTAACCTAATTTAGAAATAAAAACATTATATTTTCTTTATTTTATCATTTTGCCATAGGCCCATTCACAACAGTAACCGTAATCATTCATAAAATGAATTCAAAAAATTCATAAAATGAATGGGTATACCCATTCATTTTATCCTCAAGCAAAAATAAAAACAGTAACACTATAACACAGGTACTATTTAATTATCACATCTAATAGAGGGTAAATGTAAGGCTTAGAGAGATTTAGTAACTTGCCCCAAATCCACAGATATGTGGATTTAAACACAGTAGATGTTAAGTATTGGCCTCCATCCTTACTATTTTATAGATGTAAGGTGTTGTACAAAACTCTAAATTACCAGAGTGGAATCTGTGAAACTAGTGAAGGCAAAGATAGTACACACACTAACTTTGATAATTCTTTGTGAAAAGTACCAATAGTCAGGTCAGTTTTGAAAGAAAATATGATGACACTTTCATCTTGAATCTCTAAAGAGGGATGCCTAACGAATGTTAGGCCTATCCTATTTCTCTGTTCTTCAGGTTAGTAAATACATTTTTTTTCAGTAATTTATGTTTTCCTCAAATTTATATCACTATTTTAAATAGATATACTTTGAGTATCTTGTTATCAAACAACGTTTGGGCTGAACACAGATACTTATTATTTTTATATTTGTAATTTGCCGTAGGTGCATTTCAAGTCTATATATTATACATTCTATTTATATTATAACAATAAATATATGTTTAGATATTTGCACATATATTCATATGTGACATAGTTTCTAGTGAGCATCTGGTAAATTAAACATTGTGATAAATTGCTGTACACATATTAGTTAATACTACTTTTAACAATGATATTTAATGATAATATTTAACATTTGAGTTTTTACTACTGATCAGGCTATCTAGAGAAATAAATAAATAAATATATATATATATATATATATATATATATATATATATATATATATATATATATATATAAAGAATCCTCCTAATTTAAAAGCAACTTTATATTCAGGTATTGCTATTTTGATTTTTTTATTAGGGTCCAAAATTTTCAGACCATGAAGTGTGATTTCAGTCATAGATTATTGGACATCATGAAATTCTCTGAATATGTGACAGAAGGAGAATGACTTCTCTAGTCCAAAAAGTCACCATTGTTTTTTTAAATTTTGTAGTGAATGCTTGTCTATTTGGCTCTGTAAGAGCACCATCTGGTGGCATCCAAGACTTCCAAAACAATCTGTAGACATCATCGTCGCCAATGATTTGATGGGGTATAGCGGTAAACTTGTTAGAATGAGGTTTATATCTTTTAGATTTGTTTTGTTTGTTCTAAGTTCAACAAGGCAGTTATTTATTATTTTGAGTGAATAATCCATACATGAAATCAAATTCTGTGAACGAAGTACATAAAAGTCTATCTTTCCACAAAAGAAAAAATATACCTTTTCTTGATTGCTGAATGTTAGGCAGAAGTTTACAATGACTGGGGCTTAACCACAGGGGAATCAACTTGCTTCAAATTGAAAGATATATATCCCTGTTAAGGTTATATTTGGGAGCAGAGAAACTGTTAAAAAAATGAACAAGATTCACTGTCAAACCTTCTATTTATTCTAATTCTTTGTAGTTGCAAAATATGTAAAAATTGCAAGCACTTTTTACTGAAAATACTACTAAATGTTGGGATTACATTAACTGTACTTTTGAAACATCTGTTACATTCACAATCTTGCCAGGACCATGCCCATAAAAGTACATTTTATGCAAGAAAATGTTTAGACTGGTGAATGGTTGACTACCTTGTAACAAGATATAGTTCCAATAGAAAATAATATCAAATTTAACAAAAAATACCATCCAATATTCTACTTACTATATTTCTTATAAAAATATAAATTTCTAGGGAAACAAATATAGTTTGTAATACCTATAGAAAAATAATTAGTAATGCAAGCATTGTATAAGTGGACACTTATTATCTATAAATTAGGAATATAAGAAACCAATTTTAGTAAGTCTAAACTTTTTTTCCTATATGAAAATAAAGTAAGGATCAATATTTCTTCTCTTTTGGTTAATTAAGGATGTTCTTGTTCTCCTGAATCAAGTGGAGAATTAAAATTCATGTATATAAATACATTTTGTAAATTTTCAGATCAGCAAATCTCTTCCCAGCACATCTTTTAAAATTCAAAAGATTGTAAATTACTTGATATTAATTTTGACTCTTTTATTAGTGAATTAAAAATAATTACAAAAAGGCCAATGGTAAAGAATTTAAGTTCTGGAATCAGGCTGTCTGGGTTTGAACCTCTTGCTCCATTCTAGCATGTGCTCTTGGACAAATACATGAAATCTTGTCATAACCGTACTTGAGCTATGGCTCTAGGCCATAGCTTCCTTACTTATCAAATGGAGATAGGAGCTCCAACCTCATAGGGTTGCAATAAACATTAAATTATTTAACACAAATAAAGGACCTGGAGTAGTGCCTACTTTCATCAAGCATGAAATAAATATTAGCTAGTATCTATTGAAATGTTTTCATAAGAGGTATTCATTTGACTCCACTCTGTAATTTTCTATGGAAGTACACTTAACTAATATTCCATTTGCCTCTTGATGCGATGTAAGAGTCACTGTATGTAATATAAAGTATATTTCTATGGCAGAATTTCCTAGCCAGTGCTGAGAATGAGTGCCATGGCCCTTGGTGACCAGAGTTCCTGGATTTGCCTCTGTTGTCTGTGAGCACTCCTCTCTGTCACAACAGTATGTTGAATAAGTGTTTCTATGTCTTAACTGTGTATTAACATGTAAAGTTTTGGGAAACTGTGCTCTAAATTGATGGTATGAAGCAATTTATATCGCTAAAATTACCGTATTTAAGAAGACCAATCATATGTGTTTCAGTAATCCATCATGCTGTTAGAAAGACTTAGGACTTATAATACATGAAAACAATATCCAAGCAAATTCTAAATTAGAGATTTTAAATGAACAGTTCCTATACACAACTGTATGAAATTCTAGTGAATATCTCTGATTGCCTCACTGAAGGATCAAAACCCATTGTCAATTTTCTTTACTAATAGTTGGTCTTTCCATAATAACACCAGGTTGAATTCTGTATTTTCTCATAACAAATATGTTGTTTCTCATAAGTGTCAACATCTTTCATTCAGCTGCTTATAAAAATGTGTCTGTTTTCATTCTATGAATTTTTAAAGCAACTTCACGGTGTTTGACTCACTATCGATTATTTTTCAGATATCATCTCACCTAAATCCACTTTAAGGATTTCATTTTGGGTATGGCCTAGCAAACCAAAATAAGCAAATTAAATTTCCATCCATGAAACCAATTCAGAACAATAAAAATTGAAATGATAAACTGAATATGTTCAAGGAACTGTTTTGATATAAATGTATAGTCTAAGCCAGAGAACAATCATTTTATTTTGAAAATAGTGAGTCAATGGGAAAAGCATCTTTGGGCCAAAGTGATTGCATTTACTGAGATTTAGATACAACAAATAATTTAGCTGGTTTCATATCCTTCCATCTGATTTTTGCATATATGTATTCATTACCTAAGGATAATATTGTTTAAATAGGAATAAAATTTTATGGAGCAAGAGATTACAGAAATGAATTGTGTACACATAAAGCACAAATAAATTAAGGTTATCTAAAAGTATAATGAACTGTTGATTAATAATACATTAGCAGTTAACACAAAAATCAAATTAGTCATGTAAAGAAGTTTGCATATATATGTTTCCCTTGCAATTGATGGGGCTGTAATAGTTTTTAAAGCAAGTACGCCTGTATGATGAATTCATTTGGTATTCAGTGTAATAGCACAGATAATAATGAAGTCATTTGGCTTCCATTATATAAACATTAGATAATGGATACCTATATTAAAATGCAACTCTTATGTTTGTGCTTATTTTTATCTTCATTTGTACATAGTACTAAATCTTTAAAGTTGAGCTTTTATGCAAATTGTTGACATTTATAACTCTGGATCTTGAGTGACTTTTATGGACAAAAACATTCCATTATATTGTTTTATATTCCAAGATAAACTACAGTTGGATTGTTAAAATGGGTGCACTTATGGTTATTAACCAGTTGTCTACTCTCATTCTCCCCGTCCATTTTTTGTTGGTTTTTTTAAGGGAAGCAAGCATCCACAAGAACATCTTGAAAAAATATCCCATTATACAATATCTCTGAAATGTTTGATTTTACTTTTTTTATTTCTTGGGTTTTTGTTTCTTTTGTCCTTACCTTTTTTCATTCAAATGCCATAAAACAGAAATAAAATGCAAATTCTATTTTTAAATTACAACAGAAATTTTCCCTTCCAGAAGCTGTTACAGCTATAGGATAATGGTTAAGAAAATGACAAGTATTTTTAGCTTTCTTTCCTATTGGATGACATTAGTTATTTCTGCTATGTGAGGTGACATAAACTCTCTTTTTTGGGAGAGGGAGGGTTTATACACTTGTTATTCTTCCCCATATTTGTGTTTCTAAGAAATTGCCCATTTCAGAGTTTGGAAATGCCAAATAGATGCTGATTTTCTAATTTCAAAAAACAAGCAGATACACCAAGCATATTAAAATTTTTCTTGTATATTTTGTATATGTTCAATATTTTTTGTAAACCTTCATTGTCGTGTACTTATATTGACAACATAGAGTTAAACAGAGAATATATAGGTAATTATAACAGCGTACCAATAATTGTAATGTTGGAATTTAACTTGTGTTGCATGAGCATGGAAAACTTCTATTACTCTTCATTTTTCATGGCCTGTTACAGAGAATTCCAAGATAAGTCTTACTTAAATTATGAAGAGGATAGGAGGTTTAGATTGAACTTTACTTTTCAAAAAGCTTTCTCTGTATAATGAGAAAATCCCAAGTATGAAACAGCCTTCAAAGTTGAAAAGAATGAGAGAAGAAAAGAGTTCGGTAGAAAAAAAGACTTACAGGACTGACGTGTAAGTTTTCCTGTATCTGATCACTCTCTTCTCTGTTCTCCAAAATCATTGACTATAAACCTATTCTTTTTTTAGTTCTCAGATTTGAAGGCCCTCCTCTGGCCCTTCCTGTGTTGGGTGCTCCTCAGCCAAATTCTCTATTCTGCTTCTGCATGTAGCTTAATATGATATGTTGTTTTGTTTTAGGTGTATTAAAAAAAAATCTATGTACACAGATATATATTTGGAAAATGAAGAGTGTTTTAATGGCTGTTTCAGATAATGGTGGATATTGTTTGATTTTGTAGTAAAATTTAAAAATGGTAGTTTCTTAAAGATCATCTGCATTATGAAATCTAAAACCGTATCAATGAAGTTCTCATAGGCTGCTCTATGAAACTTCATTAGCCTATGTTACATTTTTAATGGATCTTTTTATTTCTGCATGATTTTGTCATATTGTGCTTAGGTCATTTAGAAAATACAGTTGACCCTTTGAACAACACAGGTTTGAACTGCAAAGGTCAACTTATATGGGAATTTTTTTCAATAGTAAATAACTATAATACTATATGATTCATGGTTGGTTGAATCCTTGGATGTAGAATCGTGAATAAAGAAGAACAGTGATTAGGAGGGCCAACTATAAGTTATAAGTGGATTTTTGACTGGGTGGAGGGCCAGTATCCCTGACCCTCACTTTGTTCAAGGGTCAGTTATATAGGTTTGCTGAATTATATAGATGTTCAAAATGATGAGCATTTATATTTCATTATCAAATATCAAAAATTCATGTTTGTTAATATCACTAACAGTCTCATCAAAAAGCTTTTAAGTATTGGGAAGATCTCAAGCTCAAAGTGGCAGATACAAGTTTTCCAAACTTCCAATTTTCATTTGAAAGTTTGAATATTATTGTTGTAATAAATATCATCAATTATTTTTCTTGAAGTGATAGCCTTACTTATTTTACTTGTTACAAAATATCTACCAGATAACCAAGTATGAATAACTCTAGTTTATCTGTCAGTTGGTATTTCATATGAAAATATTTTTCTATGAAAAAAAGGGCACACAAGCACTTTTCTTAACAATCACTATCATATTTAAGCAGGTAGCTGATGTGCTTTATATGTACTTCCCATTTTATAACATAGATTTTAAAAAGACATGTACTTATATGGTCCAGATTTAATAAAATTAATTTTTACTGCTTCATCAAGGACATTCTTAAGTGAAACTGGCTTTTTTTTTTCTGACTACAAATATGTGCAGTGTACAATCAAAATTATCAAAGTTAGCATCTCCAGTAACAGGTAAAATTAACATCATATTAGCTTCATGATGTGATGCATTGCAATAGACACAGTATCACTTTTATGACATTCTCGCCAAAAATTCACAACCTAAATTGAATCATGGGTATACTTAAGGCAAGCCCAAATTAAAGATCACTCTGGCCTGTTCTCTTTGAAAATCAAAGTAAAGAGCAAAGAAAGAATGAGGATCTGATTAAATAAAAAGGAGACTGAGCAACATGATAGCTAAATGCAAATGTTATTCTGGATTGGAATCTGGACCAGGAAAATTTTTCTTGTCATTTGTAGTAGATTACAAGAACAGAAATACAAAAAGAATTCTGTTGTAAATTTGTGATATCTCTACATACTCTAACCAAGTATTTTATTATAGTCTATTTTATTTTAATTTTTCTCTGTTTTAGTTTCCTCTGTTTCTCTTTCCCCTTTTCTTCTTCCTCTCCTTTATTTTATTTTATTTTTTAAATTTTTTCTATTAAAACAGTTGATTTACAATGTGTTAGTTTCAGGTGTACAGTAAAGTGATTCAGTAATACATATATATATAAATATATATATATTCTTTTTTACTATCTCTTCCATTATAGGTTGTTATAAGATATTGAGTATGGTTCCCTGTGCTATACAGTAAGTCCTTGTTGGTTATCTATTTTATATATAGTAGTATGTATATTTTAATTTCAAACTCCTAGTTTATCACTCCCTCCCTCCCCTTTGGTAACCATAAGTTTGTTTTCTTTGTCTGTGAGTCTGTTTCTGTTTTGTAAATAAGTTCATTTGTATCATTTTTTAAGATTCCACATAGAAGTGATGTCATATGATATTTGTCTTTGTCTGGCTTGCTTCATTTAGTATGATAATTTCTAGGTACATCTATGTTGCTGCAAATGGCATTATTTCATTCTTTTTTATGGCTGAATACTCCATTATATATATAATATTTCATTTTATATATATATATATATATACACCACATCTTCTTTATCCATTCATCTGTTGATGTACAATTAGGTTGCTTCCATGTCTTAGCTATTGTAAATAGTGCTGCTATGAACATTGGGGTGCATGCATCTTTTTGAATTATGTTTTTCTCTGGTTATATGTCCAGGAATGGGATTGTTGGATCACATGGTAGCTCTATTTTTAGTTTTATAAGGAACTTCCATACTACATACTATTCTCCCTAGTGGTTGTACTAATTTACATTCCCACCAACAGTGTTCCTTTTTCTCCACACCCTCTCCAGCATTTGTTATTTGTAGACTTTTTAATGTTGGCCATTCTGACCAGTGTGAGGTGATACCTCATTGTAGTTTTGATTTGCATTTCTCTAATAATTAGCAATGTTGAACATCTTTTCTTTCTTCTTGTGCCTTTTGGACATCTGTGTGTCTTCTTTGGATAAATATCCATTTAGATCTTCTGCCCATTTTTTTATTGGGTTGTTTGTTTTTTTGATATTGAGCTGCATGAGCTGTTTGTATATTTTAGAGATTAATCCCTTGTCAGTCACATTGTTTGCAAATATTTTCTCCCATTCTATAGGTGGTCTTTTTGGTTTGTTTATGGTTTCCTTTGTCATGCAAACGCTTTTAAGTTTAATTAATTAGGTCCCATTTGTTTATTTTTGTTTTTATTTTCATTACTCTAGGAGGTGAATCCAAAAACATATTGATGCAATTTATGTAAAAGAGTGTTCTGCCTGTGTTTTCCTTTAGGAGTTTTATAGTATCCAGTCTTACATTTAGGTCTTTAATCCATTTTGAGTTTACTTTTGTGTATGGTGTTAGAGAATGTCCTATTTCATTCTTTTAGATGTAGCTATTCAGTTTTCCCAGCACCACTCAGTTGAAGAGACTATCTTTTCTCCATTGTATATTCTTGCCTCCTTTGTTGTAGATTAATTGACCATATGTGTGGGTTTATTTCTGGACTTTCTATACTGTTCCATTGATCTGTATCTCTGTTTTTGTGCCAGTACTACACTGTTTTGATTACTGTACCTTTAATACTATCATATCAAAAGCATAGCAGATTATAATAAATTATAAAATGCAAGAGTAAGACAAAACCCAAACATCTCCAAAAAATGGCTAGCATCTTAAAGCATTAAACTGACTAGTAATATGTGATTGAAATTTTTATTAATTTCTTATTCTTAAATATTTCTTGAAAAACATATGTAAAAGACAGACCCAAGAGGTCATATGGTGAGGGCCGACTGTATGAGTATCTCTCTAGTGTTACACTGGAAAGAAGAGCAATCATGAGAGTCACAACATGGAAGTTCTCTAAAAAAACTGTCTGGGCTGTTTATAGAGATATCCACTTTCTGGTCTCCATTCCCTATCACTCTCCCCTCAGATAGTTTTTTGAACACTTCTATAAGTTTCATTACTGGAACAAGATATAACACTGTTTTTCACTATGATACTTACTATCTATGCTAATATTGACACCATACTCTGTATAGTCAGCATTTCTTTTTTGATTTTTCCCCAAGGCTCTGGGTTTCATAATGTGTAGCTAAATTGATCTAGAAAGCCCAAAAGTAGTTTTTAGACATATCATTTACCCTTAGGAGCAAATACTACCAATAACAGCAGCAACAACAAAAAATGGTTTCTCTAGAAGCTTCTCTAGTTCTCTCCTACCATAATGGAAAATGCAAAGATGTCAGCCCTCTTATATTCTCTAATTTAGATGGTTGTCTTTTGTGTCTATACGGTAAATTTAGTCTTTCATTTTTCAATTTGTTGGGTTCATATATAATTTTCATCCTCCTATACAAGGACTCTAATCCACCTGCTATGTGATGGACAGATATCAACCACAGTCATTTCTCAGTACCTTCCAATGTGTGTTCCGTGCGTTCTCATGACTGTAGTCTTTGCCTTTCCCTCCATCTTCTTGTAGCTCTTGCTCTGGCTCCCTTTTGCTGGTTCTTGTTGTCCTAGGGAACTACTAAAGAAGTATCAATCTCCATTTCTCCTAAGAATTTTCTTTGTGAGATTCCCAGTGCATATACCAGGGCTTCAGACATTTCCAGAGTGGTCTTGGATTCGTTACGTACGTTTGGAAAATGCTCACTCCGTGGGTCCAAGCCACAGGTGATCAGCTGAGCCCTGAAGGAGTATTGCTTTCTTCCTGAATCTCCACATATCTAGCAAGGAAAATTTTAGGTATTTGAAACAATAATCCAATATTCAACAAAAATATTTGTTCCTTTGGAACAGTAAAAAATCCAGCTGAGTCTCATTCTTCCCTTCAACACTCCCATTCCAAAACTAACAAAAAACCAAAAAACAATCTCTTGACCAAAATAGTAGTTAGCTTTAAGACACAATTTAATCTCTTTTACACTTGGCAATTTTTATTTACAAAACATAATATCTAACATCAACATTAGAGTTAAAGTTGATTTTACAGCTTTCAACTCGTATAACTAAATGTACCCCTGGTAAATTTTTTTAAACATAAATCTCTTTGTCCCAAAGATGAAGTTTAGTCACCACCTCTAGAAACACGAAACTGCTTATAATTATGTTTTCATCCTATTTTATTTTTAATAATTTTAAAAATGGTAAGGTTCAGGCTCAGCTAGGACATGGATTTGGGCAGCTGACCCACATTGCTTTTGGTCATTATGATTCTCCTAGGTCACAGAATAGAAGAAGACTTAATCCTGACTTCGTATGTACAAATGGTCTAGATTTCTGATGTGACATCCAATGAGTAATACGTTCCAAGATATTATCTCTTCCCTTATTTCCCCATAACTAATTCATGGTTCCTCCACTAGCAGAGATGTGTATGAATCTTGTAATGGTCTTCTATAAAGTGTCTTAGGCCTATTTGATTTGCAGTAATGACAGTTATTTATATCCATTGTTTCTGCGACTATGGTTTGAAGTGCCTCTTAAGCCATTGTGTAGGTGTGTAGATGACACAATTTTCCAGGCATTTGATTCAAAGCATGAAGTCTCAAATTTTAAAGTATTTCTAATTTCTGCCACTTGTGGTGCAGTTTTCCAGTGATGATCAAGGCAATAGAAGACAGTGCTTAGTGGGACTGAAAGCTACTAGTCACAAGAGAAGGCAGGTCTGTGTGATTAGCATGTTGAAATAGAAAATGAGGGATGAGGAGATGTTGTGATGTGTTATTCAAAACATTTATTGGTCTGTTGATCACTACATGCCCCAAGTTGGGTAATCATATGATTTTCTTATGATATTAAACACAAGAAAGATGTAAATAGAAAATAAGATAAAAATAAAGATAGGGTATGTTGAATATGCTATGAAGAGAACTCACCAGTTTACTCGTTTAAGAAGAAAAGGGAAAAATCAATACATAAAGTAGAAGAATACATCAAACTTTTCAAGGAATATCTTTACATGGAGAAATGAAACCCAACCAAACTCAGCTGCTACAGTAATGCAGATTGGAGGCCAGGTTGCTTAAGAGCATAGAATCAGACTAATCTGGCCTGATATCTGG